>NC_142798.1:54774993-55142493 GCF_049724085.1 Artemia sp. Qi Xiang Cuo | reverse complement strand
GTGTGTGTGTAAGTTTTGTGTGTATGTGTAAGTTTTTGTGTGTGTAAGTTTTTGTGTGCATGTAAGTTTTTGTGTGCATGTCATTTTAAGATCCGTTAAAAAGTAAAAAAAATACCATGTTAAAAAATTCAAGAAAGTATTTACGAAATGTGGAGGGGACTCTTTGAGGTTGGAAAATGGGTTTAGGAATGAAATTATGAAAGGAACTTGTTCAGAAAAGATATAATAAAGCCATAAAAAGTATTTAAAAAAATGGAGAGGGGACTCTTTGGGGGGGGGGGGGTGGGCCGGGGAAGTCTTTGGGGATCCGGGGGCCCTTGAGCACCGATTGGTCCCTTGGGAGCCCGGGGAGGGACCTTTGAGGACCGGGGGAGGGCCTTGGGGGGGCCGGGAAGGGCCTGTGGGGGTCGGGGGGGCCCTTGAGTGCCGATTGGTCCTTTTGGAGCCCTGGGAGCCCGGTGAGGGCCTTTGGGGACAGGGGGTGGGCTTTTGGGCGCCTGGGGGACCTTTGAGGACCGGGGGAGCGCCTTGGGGGACTGGAGGAGGGTCTGGGGGTGTCGGGGAGACCTTGGGAGCCCGGGGGGACCTTTGAGGACCGGAGAGGGCCTTTGGGGGCTCGGGACGGGCCGTTGGGGCTCTCGGGGGCCCGAGAGTACCGAGTTGTCCTTTGGGTGCCCTGGGCGCCCGGGGTGGGCGGTTGGGGGTCCGGGGGACCGTTGAGGATCGGGGGAGGGCCTTTGGGGTCCGGGAGGGGCCCTTTGGGGTCCGGTGGGCCCGTTGGGAGCCGGGGGGGCATTTGGGGACAGGATGATGGCCTTTGGGGGTCCGGGGGGTCCTTTGGAAGCCCAGAGAACCTTTGAGGACCGGGGGCTTCCTTCGGGGTTGGGGTAGGGGGATCGGAACCCTTTGGGGTTGGGGTAGAGCAATCGGGGCCGTTTGGGTTGGGGTAGAGCAATCGGGGGCCCTTTGGGTTGGGGTAGAGGACCTCACAACACTGTTCAATTGAAACTTGTGTATTATAACGACCACACTCAAAACCTCCTCCAAAATCTCTTCAAAAATCATATTTTATAATGTCTCTAAGTGTTTCGCCGAAATAATTCCATAAAATAGCTAAAACGGTTTCGCCAAAATTACCCCCCAAACGGAATTTCAACATGTTCCTTTTGTTTGGCATCTCTGCGCTAATGCATTTCAAATTATTTGGAAACCTTTTCGCGCGCTAAGATCAAAACATCTGCCTCGGAAACGATTCTCTTGTTAGAACTCCAAATTAATTCCCCTTTCGTGAATCAATTCTCTATAGAACAACAAATTAATTCCCCTTTTGTGTCAATCAATCAATCATGACACCATGTGTGATCTAACTGTTTCTCGGAGACAATTCTCTTTGGAAATGCAAAGACATTAATTAACTTGACGTCATCTGTCAGACATTAATTAACTGTTTCCGGGAACTCGTAACATCTGGCTCGAATAACAATAACAAATACTATTTCTGGATCATAACATCTGCCTCGAACAGGAAGGAAGTGTCATTAGCTGTTTCCGGGAACCTCATAACATCTGGCTCGAATAACAATAACAAATACTATTTCCGGATCATAACATCTGCCTCGAACAGGAAGGAAGTGTCATTAACTTTGCTTCGAACGACAACAACATTGACCCCATTAACCACGTGTTCTCTCTAATGACTCTGTTCGAAACAACAACAACATTGACCTTGGCATTTTGCCTCGGAAACATCAACAACATTGACCTTGACATTCGCTAAGAGCGTGCCAAAAACACACCTGGAGAAAGAGGTCATTGACCGATTACGCAAGCATTCTCCCTAATGACTCTATGCCCATATAAAGAGTCCCCCCCGGAGTATAAGATAGCTCTCTACTAATATTTTAAAATACTTGTTCAGTCCTCTGTCTGTGTTTTTTCAGAAATGGTACAACCATTGACTTTTCGAGTAGGTTTTTGAATAAAATTATTTTGATAACTTTTGTATAAGGTTTTCTTTGAATAAATATCTATAGTTGTAGTCTAAAATGTTTTTATGCCTTTAATGTATATTGGCTATTTTGATTAAAACATAGCCGTTGCTTTGCTAGTATCCTTTTCTAAATTTATTCAATTTCAAAAGTGTTTGGACTTGGGACAGGATCATAAACCGCATGTTTTAAACCTTGTTTTAAGGGTATTTTGAAAATGTTTAATTGAAGATAATACTGTATTGGAAATGTCTCAGCTGTACCTTTGAGGTTATTTAACTCATCAAATGGTTCTTCTCCAGATGAAAGATTTGCTATTCGATCGAACTCCTGTATTAGCTCTTCATTATTAGCTTGCTCTAGTTTCAATTTAGACTCTTTAGATAGTCTCTTTTCAGAAGCTTTTCTCACATTTTCAACCTAAAAGAAAGACATGGGTGATTAATTGTCGCTAGTTTTCAACTTTTGAATTAGACACCTAAATGTTAAAACCTTCAATGTGATACTAAACTTGAAGATTTTCCACTGTTATTCTTCTAGGAACAGGGTAAGCCAGAAAAGCTTTGATTTAGTTTGTATAGTAAAGCAGTGATTCAGTTATTTCAAATATTTTGCATTGAAACCTAAACTATATTTGTTTTTGTGCTCCGGATTCATTTTACTTTTGCTAGAACAGTTTTTCTTTTTCTTTGTTATAAGTATCATCTCATTTGGCACTTTTTTCCTTCCCGGGGGGAGGGAGGAAATCGTTCGCATACCCACTTCCCCCGTTCATGCACCTGTGTAACTCTTTATCCTACCTAAAGGGTTTACTGAGCGTACTTTGTATGCAAGTTTTGCCTCGTTTTGTATGTGCTGCTTAGTCTTTACGCCATCTTCAACAAGTGCATAAAAATGCACTTGAAAAGTGGAAAGCCTTTTTGTGTACTTTTTCCTTCGTTTATTTAAGAATAATAAGACAAAAAAATCAAATGAAATTAAAGGCCAATGCTTGAACTCGAAATGGCTACAAATTAACATGTACAGTAGGGGGGCTACCAGTCCCTAAGCCCCCTGCTTATTACGATAAAGTCACGACCCATTTTAGATGCTAATTACATTATCAGTAAAGTATAGGCTAAAGTACAGGGTGTCAGATGAGAGATTAAGGGACTGGTCATTTCCCATGTGGTAAAAGAGTTTCTGCTGGTTTGGGTTGTAATATTGCTCTTCACTTAAATTTGATTTTTTCTTGATTATATTCTGTCTATTTTAATTGGTATACCATATTTGGTTGTAATATAAATTAAATAAAAAATTGTTTTTTCCGTCTGAAAGTAAAGAGCAACATTATAACTTAAAAAGAACTGAAATTATTCTGTATATGTGGGGCATGTCCCTTCTTCAGTCCTCGCTCTTTACACTAAAATTGCAATTTCCTTTAAAAATACTTCTCATTCAAATTCAACGGTCCTTGTGTTTGAGCAGTTTATCTTGAAGAACCGTTACAAAAAGTCAAACTCTAGCGTATATATATATATATATATATATATATATATATATATATATATATATATCTTCAGAACGTGACGTACACATCAAACATAATTCGTTGTAAAAAATACATTAAAAAATAATTAGCACTTAGTTAAAAAGTCAAAATTAAAAATAAATAGAAAACAATAAAATTAATGAAACTACATAAAAAATATGATTGGTCAAAATTTAGAAATTTTTGTTATGCATATTTACGAAACTAGGTATAAAACTTTTCGCTAACCGCTGACGGACACAGCGTACCGACTGAAGTTTCTCAGCAGGCACTGCAACCCTGCGCGGGAGTCGTTTTGTTGTGAATTGAGGGGGGGGGGGGAAAGGGTTATGGGGATTGAACAGCTCAGAGTTAGTCTTCTGAAATTCACGCAGAGTTCTTCTCTTCTTTTTTCAGAATTTGCATTTTAAGCTATGTCAGCAGCTCTTCATATAACATTTTTACATATTTTAAAATCTTAATTAGAGCTCATTTTTATACTTTTTCCATAATGGGGCTTTCCTCAGTCGTCGGTCCAAAATGCCATATTGGAGCTGTATATTCCAGAATTGGGCGAATAAAAAGAGATTGAAACCTCTTCAGCAGGGTTATCTTATCTGCTGAATTTGATGGCATGATTTTCATGAAGATCAATTGACCTTTGGGGGGTGTTTCCTCCATTTTTGAAAATAAGGTATCAGACTCGTAGATTTTGATGGGTAGCATTAAACTTAATGAATGTTATATAATTGGAATCTACATAAACTGTCAATTCTTTTGATGTATCTATTGTTATCAATTTTCTCTTTTTTAGAGTTTTGTTTATTATTTGGTGTTATCAAATTTCCCTTTTTTAGAGTTTTGGTTATTATTAGGCCGAGTCTCTCCTTACTTACAGTTCTTTATCACGAACTGTATTACTATGAGGGAACTGACGCCTCTCCAAGCCAACATAATTTACAGTAAACTTTGACCCTTGGATAAAAATACATCTAAAATTACAACCATTAGAGGCAACGCTAAAGTGTTGCCTTTAGTAAGGGCCATGAGGTTCCAATGTTTTATTAAATTTTTTTCCCCAGAGGCACTTCATATGGAAGGGATGTTCGTATAAAATTCAGAAGGGGCTCATTCAATTGGAAATTGGAGGTTCTAATGCCCTTTTTAATAGTCAAGAGTGATCGAAGGGCAACTATACACCCTTTTTTCTCCAAATGCATCCGATAAAAATTCCGAGAAAAACATTTTGTTAAAAATAGTTCAAATATCAGATAACAAAAACTCCAGGGTCGACACAACCCCTTAGAGCCCGGGGGCAAGTGTTTTAACTTATACCCCGGGGGCATGTAAGGTTTTTATGTAAGGGTTGGTCGTAAAAGCTTCAGAGATGGCTCATTTTGTTAGAAATTGAAAGTTCTATTTACCTTTAAGAGTCAAAAGTGATCGATTGGCATCTACCCCCTCCCCTACACACCCTCTTTTTCCCAAATACTTCCAATCAAAATTTTGAGATAGCTTGTTTGTTTGAAAGAGTCCAACTATCAGATAGCAAAAACTTTGGGGTCTAAGTACCCCCTCCTCCCCGAGCCCTGGGGAATGGTTGTAAGTTATGCCCTAGGGGCATATGTGGTTCTTATGGAAGGGTTACTCGTATAAACTTCAGAAATGGCTCATTTGATTGGAAATAGAAAGTTCCTGTTCACTTTTTAAGAGTCAAAAGAGATCGGAGGGCAACTAGCCCCCCCACACACTTTTTTTTCTCCAACCCCATCCGATAAAAATTCGGAGAAAGCCAACCTGTTAAACATAGTTCAAACCTCAGATAACAAAAACTCTCGGTCGACACAACCCCCCAGAGCCCGGGGGCAAGTATTTTAAGTTATGCCCCGGGGGCATGTAAGGTTTTTATATAAGGAATGGTCGTATAAGCTTCAAAGGTAGCTCATTTGATTGGAAATTGAAAGTTCTAGTTATCTTTTTAAGAGTCAAAAGTGATTTGAGGGCATCTACCCCCCCCCCCCCCCACACACACACACACCCTCTTTTCCCCAAATACACCCGATCAAAATTTTGAGATAGCCATTTTGTTTGAAATAGTCCAATGATAAGACAACAAAAACTTCGCGGCCAATATGTACCCACCCCCCCCCTACAGCCCGGGGTAACTTTTGTCAGGGGGGCAAATAAGTTTTTATGGAAGAGGTAAACTTTGGAGGGGACTCAAATGACCAGAAATTGAAAGTTTTTGTTCGCTTTTTGAGAGCCAAAAGTGATCTAATGGCAATTAGCCCCCCCCCCCACAAACCCTCTTTCCTCTAATTATTTCGATCAAATTTTTTAGATAATCATTTTGTCCAAAACACACCAAAAATCATATAGTAAAAACTTAGGAATTTCCCCCAGAGCCCAGGGACAAGTGTTGGCTGTAAATTATGCCTTGGGAGCATATAAGGTTTTTATGGAAGAGATGGTCGTATAACCTTCGGAGGGGGCTTGTTCCATTTGAAATTGAAAATTATAACTCCATTTTTAAGAGTCAAAATGGGCTGGAGGGCTACTAGATCCCCCCCTGCCCTCTTTACCCCAAATCAATCCGATCAAACTTTTAGATAGCATTTTTGTAAAATAAGTCCAGAGATCAGATAACAAAAACTCAAGGGTCAACACAAACCCACAAAGCCCGGGAGGGAGTGTTGTAAGTTATGCCCTGGGGGCATATAACGTTTTTATGCGTTGATTTTTAAAATAGTTCAAAGATCAGATAAGTCCAGCCTCCGTCCCACTAAAAAAAAAACTTATCAACGATATTTTATTTCAGAACTTAAGGGAGTTAATCCTTGCCCTCCATGCATGGCCCGAGCCCTCCCCCAATAAAATAAAAAAAACTTATTAACGATGTTTTATTACAAAAGTTATGGAAGATAACCCCTGGTCCTCCATGACCCGATCCCCCTCCCCCGACGAAACCGATCAATGATGAATCATGGGAGTTGACCCCTGGCCTACCTCCATGGCCTGACGCCTCCCCCCAAAAGAAAATATAAACGATATTTTATTCGAAAAATCATTGGAACTTTGGAAAATCATTGGAAAATATAAGGGATCTGACTCCCCCCAAAAGAAAATATAAACGATATTTTATTCGAAAAATCATTGGAACTGACCCTTAGCCCCCCTCAGACGGACACCCCCCCCCCCTGAAAAAAACTTACTAACGATATTTTATTCCAAAAATTAAGGGATTTGACTCCTGGCCCTCTCTCCCTGGCCTGACACCCCCCCTAAACCCCTAAAAAGTTAAAAATGATACTTTATTTAAAAAATCATGAGAGCTTACCCCAGCCCTCCTTCCATGGTCCACCCGCCCCCCCCCAAAAAACATTAACAATAGTTTATTCCAAAAATATTGGGAGCTCACCCCTGACCCTCCCTCCATGGCCCGACTTCCCCCTTAAAAACAAACTAATTAACGATATTTTGTCTAAGAATCATGGGAGCTGACCCCTGGCCCTCGCTCCAGGGCCCACTCGCCCCCCCCCCCCAAAAAAAAAAAATATTAGCGAAATTTTATTCCAAAAATCATGGGAATTCAGTTTAATTCTATTAGCTCTTTCCAAAACTGTTCAAGACCCCTATAGTTTTTACTACAAACAAGAGTTTGGCTACTACCTGTTTACCTAAGGGTAAAAGAATAAGGCTTATTGTGTATTTGACGCTTCACAAACACGAATTATCTTACAAGTATTATCTTTTGTACTTATTGCAACATTAAAATAAAATGAAAATTGCAGTGAAATCAGGATAGGATTTACCAACAGGCCCACTAGGCCCTTCGGCTTTCACTATCCCCGAAGTTTTGGGGATTTCCCCGAAAATAATTCAAAAACGGAGCGGAAAAACGCTTGGGCCTAGAAGTGTCAAACCTTTAAATCCGGCCCTGAGGGAAACGAAGTTTTGAGCTGATGAGCTTTCACCAATTGTTGTTATTACATATCAAATATTCAGTTTAATTTTATTAGTTCCTCCCAAAACTGTTTATTTATTTTGTAATAAGAAATCATTTTGAAATAGGGAATTTTGAAACACTTTAAACTTTGGCAATCAAAACAAACAAAAATTAATTAAAAAAAACTTCCGAAAAAGAAGTTTTTTTTAAAGAGAAATAAAGGCCATATTAAACTTGAGATCAAAACAAATAGAAACCTACAATAATTCAAACTCAAAACGATCAGAAATTACTATTAAAGAATAAATGAAACCCAAAAGGAACAGAAATTAAATAAACAATCATAGCAAAAAAGAATACAATCGGTACGAATATAAATAAATAAATAAATAAATCTTAAGACGAGTAATTCTTAAATTGAATATGCAAATTGAACCATAGTAAAAACAAACATACAATTGGTACTAATGTAAATGAATAAATAAATCTTAAAACGAGATAAATTTAAATTGAATACACAGATCAAGCGCGAAACGAACAAAAATCACTACAAACAAGAAATTGGGTTTTGCCTCCTTCTCTCAAGAATTTAATTAAATAAGTTTATTTAATTGAATGGCATATTCAATTTAAATTAGGAAAGCTATGAATGAGATTTTGAGGTATCAGGAAAGCCCTCCCGCAACTCCCCAGTAATTGATCTAAGGTCATGCAATATAGGAATTGGAGCCGATACTGCTCCTCTTGTTCCTGCTCTTCTTACTTTTCACTTTATTAAGTCAGTTTGAGTTTACTACTACTACTGCTAATAATAACTCACCACATCACCAAGTCACCTAAGGCCAACACAGCTACGCACGCTCCTCTTCCATCCTAATCAATTCAAAGCCTCCCTCTTTACACCCTCCCTGAAAGTTCGCATTTTCCTTAAATCTTTATTTAGGACATCCTTATACCTCAACCGCAGATAACCTGCATTCCGTTTAGTCGAAGCCGGTTAGCCGAAAAGGACGATCTTCGGCAATCTTTCACCCTTCATCCGCAGAATGTATCCTAGCCATCTCGACCTTTCCCTCATTAATAGCCCTAGAAAGCAGGATTGAAACAAATTTCTCGTACAGCCTACTGTTTGAAATACAGTGAGTCAGGCGGGTACCCAAAACGATCCGTAGGCAATTTCTCTGGAAAACATTTAGCCAATCTTCGTACGTTTTACGGAGCGCCGATCCTTCAGAACCATACTTGACCAGTCTCACCACTGCTTCAAACATTCCAATTTTGATTCGCAGACTTATCTTCCAATTCTTCCAAACTTTATTCAACTAGGAAAAAACACCCTCAGCCTTCGCTTTTCTTGTTTTAGCATCTTCACTGCTCCCACTGTCTTTACTAACAACACTACCAAGGCAAGTGAAGCTGTCTGCTTGATCGATCTTTTTCGTTACCCAGTGTCACCTTTTCATCTTCACTTATTCCTAGTCTTAGCGACTTAGTCTTCTTAACATCAATTTTTCAAACCTATTTTAGCACCCTGAACTCGCAAAACACCTGAAACTTTATAGATTTTCCTCATACTGTCATCTAAGACGTTTAATTAATCAACACAATATAAATACAGAAAAGTTTTACTTCCCTATTTAATACTATGTTGTCCCATTGCCTTTGATGACCTCCTTTAGACAAAATCCATCAAAATGATCCATATAGAGGGAAATAGAGCACAACCGTGCTTAACTCCCGATTAAATACAAAACCAGCTGCTAACCTCACTTCCTACCTTAACCGCGGCAGTGTTATCCTCATACATAGAATTCGTCACTTTAATATATTTGTCTGGTGTACCATACAAGGATAAGACCTTCGTTAAGACTCTTCTATCAACAGGATCAAAAATGTGCTCGTAATCTAAATAAACTGAAGACTAAAGGTGTTTGATAACTCAGGCACTTCTCAATTATTAAATTTGGTCAACACATCCTTCACCCTTCTTAAAACCGCATTGTTCTTCTTTTAAAACTTTTTCTACAGTATCTCTTGGTCTAAAAAGTATTATATTACTAAGTAATTTCCTATCTACAGAGACAAGGCTAATCCCTCTATAATTACCGCACTCACTATTATCACTTTTCTTATACAGTGGTTTAACTCGGGTTTTCCTAAAGACGGTAGGTACTCCCCCCTTTTTTTAAATCATATTTAAGAAACACATTTATAAAACTATCAGTACTTGGGGCCTTATTATTTTTTTAATGCTTTTAGTACTGTCGCTAATTCTTCCTCACAAAACAAATATTCCTTCACATTCAAGGTATCACAAGCTTTTTCATTTTTCCTCTATTTTTTTTCTGCAACTCTGTCTCGGTTTAGCACATTCTCAAAATGTTCTGCCCATCTCTCTTTAACTCTTTCCTTATCACCGATTGTGGCCCCGTTCCTATCTTTAACTAGAACAAGTCCGGATTGACAACTCCCTCTCAATTTATTTATATGCCAGTACAATATTTTACTATTATGCCATCTAGTTGTGTTTTCCAGATCAACGGCTATTTTATCAATGATCTCCACTTCACATATCCTTAATTCATATTTTAATGCTTTCACCACTTTGTTTACATTCCTTTTATTTTCATTATCTTTCACTTAGATAATTCTTGTACAAGCCCCGTCTCCTCTCTATTAAACATAAGGTTTTTTGACTAATATTCATAGCTGCGTTCCTAAGTTTCTTCCCTAGGACATTATCAACTACTTCACAAATTATTTTCCTAAAATTATTTCATTCATCATCCACATTGTCAAATTTTAAACTCTTCAGTTTAGTATTCAACTGTTCCTGGAAAGTTTCTCTCGAATTCTGATCCTGGAGTCAGCCAACGTCATAATTTTCCAGGAGGTAATTACCCTTCCGAAGTCTCAGCCTTAAATTAACCCTAGACACTACTAGATGGTAACCTCAACTTTTAAAATCAATAGCAGAACTCCTATATACCCTAGTATCTTGTATTGTACCTGTCTATGTACCTAATCCTTCCTGCCTGAGTAAAGAAATTCTATTTCACCTAAATTCATGCTTCTTAGCCCTGAGATATGAGTTCCCGGAACTCTCAATAAGTCCAGTTCGAATTGTCTGAATTCGTCAGTCAAATTGTCGACACGATAGTTACTTTTTAACGTCGTTTATATTCTTTAGCCTCGGGAAAAGCAATGATATCAGTGCATGACGGGGACCAACACATTTTCTCAAGTCTACACCGAAGCACTTAAGCTGGCTTTGAACCACAAAGCAATCAGTCCCTGGGACCTCCAGTATGAATGGAGGCTGTGTGCAATCCTGGGTCTATCTTGGTCTCAAAATGATTTTAAGCACTTGGCGACGCTCTTCTATCAACAAGATCCTACAAAGACAATTTCAAGCCTATTACCTTCGACTCGTTATATTTTCATGTCTACAAATATTATGCTGCTACGGGGATGCAACCCACAGTAGATAAATCAGATAGGAAGAGGTTTTCAAGCCTCAAAGCGCCTGCAAAAAAAAATCAAGCCCAGAAGAATTATCCATTAATCAGAATCCCGTGCTAATGCTGTGTCGTTTACTAGAGTATAATATCCTAGAGGGTCACCACTACTAAAGTTGAAATAGAGTCGACTGCACGGTCCCCAATCTTGGGGGTACCCTGACAGGGTCAAGGCAGTCTTTCGCAAAGGCCGTTGTCCATGGATCTTAATCTTATTCCCTGCCACAATTGTACTCCTATAGAGGACCCTCCCACAATGGTGTTCTGCGTCATCCTGCAATTCAACCCATTACTGGGATGAGGTTTGTAACTCACATGACGTGTGCATACACTGGTGGGCCGTGTTGATTCGTACATTCTGAAGGAATCAAGGCCTGTCTCCTCTAACGTTTATAAAGTAAATGTGTCCAGTATATACAACCGAGTAGGAGAATTTTAGGGCGATAGCTTGTTTGTTCTTAAAAATAAGAGATAGACCTTTATTGAAAAGTAAATATTCAACATCCTTTAACTAAGGCGAAAATCATTCTCCATCATCACGCTGTTTTCCTTCCCTCACACAAAAAAAAATTATTTGCCTTCTCACGAGACCTGCAGACTGCAGTCTCAGTAGCGTTTATGGTTTTATATGACAATTTTTCTCTCTGTTTAGCATTAAGAGCAATATCAAGTACTATTTACATTTCTTATTTATTTGTATTTAACTTTTTTAGCAATCTTTTCAGCTGCTAAACGGATATGGTTTATGTTTGTTACAGAGTACATAGGAATATCTTAGATTTTACTATCAGAACCAGGAAATTGCTGCAGAAGAAAAAAGACACTATAACCCATCTAGGAGGAAGGCTTATTTCTCATCTTCCTTCTCCCCACTGGTTTTTTCTCTGTATTTAATTGATCAATGTTATCGTTACTTGCTGTGTTGCTTGTTTTGTAGGTTTTCTACAAAAAACTTATAATTAAAAGTGATAAAATCTTCCAAATTGTAGCGGTTTACTGGCAGTTATGTCGAAAAAACTTTTATTAGTTAACAAACTTACGTCATATCTGTTAAACAATCGCTACAATGTTCCAGTCCTTCGAATCCTCATAACTTTGCGACGTGACGTCCCCTGTTAGAGGCAAAGCGTCGCCTTTAACAGTAGTCCTCAAGTTTTCTTTGTGGAGTTGGCGTTAATTTCGATTACAGCTTCAGAAAAGAACAGAAAATAAAGCGGTTGCGAGTAGCGACCTCATAAGGAAGGAAGCCAGCGCCGGTTTTCTTGGCAATGTTCCGAGATCTTTTGTCGTGGGTCATTTACTCATAAATGGTCTATATATGGGTCAACGGGTTGAACTAACTGGGTGAAGATTATCACCCACGTGTTTAACTTGTTTATTCTGGACTGTTGTCTGGAAGAGAAAGTCCCCTGGTAACTTTCCAAGGACAGCAAGAAGAAACGCAGTCTTATTTGACATATCATAGCTAACGAGTTGCTGTAGTAGACATCCAAGGCCATGAACCATTTTATTAGCAGTAGCTGCATGACCGGCTGAGTTAAGTCATTTAAGATGAAGCACATTTCTAACCGGGCTTACATAACTGGATCTTGACAAGATTTGCAATATTTGGCAAAAGTATAATGATCAATCGCACACATTTCAATGCTTATTTTTGTAACTCAGATGAAGCAACAAGACCATTTTATTTGATTCACCATTTTGATAGTCTTACAATTAGAAGGAAATAATTGGCGGGACTGACCCCTGACCCTCCGTTGCCCGTGACCACCCCCTCCCCATCCAAACCCATTCGCAATCTAAAATCACCCCTTACAAATCCCACTCCTTCCTAACCTCATCTCTCAAAAATCCCCCTCCATCCCCATGTTGGCATGTTTAATTTGTTATTTCGAAGCTATCTGTGCTAGGTTTCTTAGCCTTTTGTTGGTGTGTATTGTCTGACACTTATGATTTGGGATATTTAGTTTGCTATTTCGGGGCTTTCTGTGCTAGCATTTTAGCCTTTCTTAGATGTATGTTGTCTGAAACTTAAGAATTCGGGTGTTTAGTTTGCTATTTCGGGCCTTTCCGTGTTAGGTTTCTTAGCCTTTCGTATGTGTGTGCTGTCTGAAACTTATGATTTGGGGTGTTCAGTTTGGTATTAGCTAGATTTCTTAGCCGTTCCCAGTATATGTTGTCTGAAATTTATTATATAGGATGTTTAGTCTGGTATTTCGTGGTTTGGCTTGTCTGATATTCATGATTTTAGTATGTTTAGTTTTTTTGTGGTTTGATTTGCCTTAAACTTATGATTTGGGATCTTTAGCTTGCTAATACACACTTTTCTGAGCTAGATTTCTTTGCTCTTTTCTCTTTGTTGTCTGAAACTTATGATATGGGTTGTTTATTTTGTTATTTCAAGCCTGTCTGTGCTAGTTTTTCTTAGTGATTCGAAGATGTTTATTGTCTGAAACTTATGATTCGGAGTGTTTAGTTTAATAATAAAGCTGTTCTCAGCCTTTCGTAGGTGTGTGTTGTCTGATACTTAGATTTTGGGTGTCTAGTTTACTATTAGCTAGGTTTCTTAGCCTTTCATAGGTGTATGTTGTCTGTAACTTATGATTTGTGGTGTTTAGTTTGACATTCGGGCTTTTCTCAGCTTGATTTCGAGTCTTTTCGTTGGTGTGTGTTGTCAAAAACTTATGATTTGAAAAGTTTAGTTTGGTTTTTCATGGTTTTACTTGTCTAAAACTTATGAATCTGGATTTTTAACTTGCTAATACGTACTTTTGTGAGCTAATTATCTTACGCTTTTGTCTGTTTGTTGTGTGAAATTTATGATTTGGGTTGTTTAGGTTTTATTTTCAGGCTTTCTGTGTTATATTTCTTAGCCTTTCGTAGGTGTGTGTTGCCTAAGACTTATGATTTAGGTTGTTTTGGTTGATATTCGGGCTTTTCTCAGTTAAGGTCTGGGCACACGTAGCTGATTTCGGGAACTAATTTCAAAATCAGTACCAATTTTAAAAGAAATCAGTGTTGATTCGAGCTTGAAAAACTTTCTAGTTTTCAACGCCGATTTACAAAATCACCGCCGATTTTCATCAGGATCATCACAAACAAAATAGGGATACAAATGAATAGTCAGCCAGAGGTATCTGTGGTGAAAAACCCCACTACTGAGCTGAGAATTAAACTGAGAACTAAGCTGAGATCAATCAAGCAACTATTAATAAACTCCAGTTGACTATTTGTGTCCATGATTTTTTGTTTGGAAAATTTTGCGCAATAAATTTTTATTTCAACAAATTTTTCTTTGGTGTATATTGTCTGAAACTTATGATTTGGGAAGTTTAGTTTGGTTTTTTGTGGTTTGAGTTGTCTGAAACTTATGATTTGGGATCTTTAGCTTGCTAATTTGAGCTTTTCCGATATAATTGAACAAATTCAATGGAGCCAATAAACAAAAATGTAAAGGAGGTCAATTTTTTTTTAATGATGATACAAAAATGTTATTTTTCAAAATTGAGGGAGGAGGAATTTCTGTTGTTTTTGTTGTGTGTAAAAAAAAAAATACCAAAAAAGGTATCTTTAAGAATCTCAGTGGTGGTCAGGGTTGCCACCGTCAGTAGGATTTTACTAGATCTAGTAAAAAAAAATCTATTAAATTTAGAGGATCTAGTAAATTTCCCGAAATCTAGTAAAAACTAGTAAAAGGTCATGATTTATAGTAAACAAATTTTTTTTTTATATTCCCTGAATTCAGGGAAAAAAATTATCGTAGACATATGACAATTTACAACTTTCGCTTGTCTGTTTAACAATTTGCAATTTTGCCTGTCTGTCTTAGAGACAGACAAGCAGTCTCCTATTTTCATAAGCAGACAATTCACTTCCGGCGTCTAAAGGTCGATAAAATCAGCTTTCTGTGTATCGAATCTTACCAACTAAAAATGAAGCTATAATGACACTTGGATTTGTGATGATTGGGAATCTATTGGAATCAACATAAAAGCCAACCACCCAAGGTGATTAGGCGAATCTCCTCAGTTTAAAAATTTTTATTGAGGAAAAAGGAGCCTGCTGAGAGAAATTAAAAGTAAGTAGAAATGTAACATTATATATGTATATATATATATATATATATATATATATATATATATATATATATATATATATATATATACACACACACACACACACATATATATATATAAATATATATATATATATATATATATATATATATATATATATATATATATATATATATATATATATATATATATATATATATATATATATATATATATATATATATATATATATATATATATATATATATATATATATATATATATATATATATATATATATATATATATATATATATATATATATATATATATATATATATATATATATATATATATATATGAACTTGTAGGTTTCATTAATTTTCAATCATACTATGAAAACGACATAAAAGAGGAAAAGAGAAAAAAAAAGAAGAAAAAAGGAAAAAAGATTGTGAAAATCGAATTGATTATCATCCTATAGTAAAAATCGATGCTTGATGGTGCGCGTGCGGCAAAGCCGCACGCGCAAAATTTTTTTTGAGCATTTATTGAAAACAGATGCGATCTAGTAAATTTTTCCTCTCCGATTTAGTAAATTCTTTCAGGTCAGGGTGGCAACCCTGGTGGTGGTTCACCCTGCCCCCTCAACTGAAGCCCCTCAATCAGCATAAATAAGATACGACCTGAATTACTGCCGTGATAGCCTTCTACTAACCTTGGGATTTGCTTATAAAATGAGGATTACGAATTTGCTGTCAAGGACATCACTAAGAGCCGTCTCAAATCCTGTCTATAGTCAAAACCTTGTATCATGACGTTATTCTAGCTATTTTTTTCTGAATTTTCGTTCCACCGACAATTTCTGGAATTTCAACAGCCTATTTGCTTGAAAATAAATACATTCAAGCTCTAACATCAGACTTTTCTATCCGAAGTATGCAGAAACTTGCATTGATCATCGTTATTCTTTTAGTTTTTACGGTAATCTCGTTGCGCGCAAACAATTTTGGTTAGACCTGCTCTTTCGGTAACTCTTTACCAAACTTTGCTTTTTCGTTAATAAGTAATAAAAAAATATAACTTACCTGACTGATACCATCTTTCGTAATTCGTTCCAACTTCACAAGCGACTCTTTACTTTTAATGTCATATTCTTTCCACTCAGCATTATCTCTTTCAGGTTTCTCCATCCTGTGGGAAGAAAAGCAATAGGTCGGTGGAATTTTTTGTTCAAACACCGAAAAGTAAAGAAAGACTGATTCTCACCAATTCAAAATTCACAGTCTCAACATGACTTTCCACATTCATGATCTAATATGACTTTCACACTGGGCAGTAAAAATGCCACCATTGTTAAAAATTTTTTTGCATACACAGTGATTTGTTTCGTGTGCTCAGAATAGACTCTTTTTTCAAGTTTTATCCCATGCAGCTTGCTAAACTGTTGGCTTTTTTTCCGTAAAAACTTACCGCACTGAAACCAAAAATTATGAAAAAAAAACTTTTCTGTGTGATTTGCACACGACTTGAACGACATGAGCAATACGGTTTTGTCCTGTTTTTGGCATCTTATGCAACTGATTTTAGTTTAATATGAGAAAGTGACAAGGGTCTAACCTCTGCGGTTTTTACCTAAAGTATGAACCTACCGCTGGATTGATTAATCTTTTAAATCTTCGTATAATTCTTGCACGGGGCCAAAAAACGTTGTTTTTTGGTTCTTGAGCCAGAACTTACAGTGTGTTAGCTAAACAAGAGTTTTATATTCTATGTCAGAGGTGATTATCTGAAATTTCCCCACCAAGATTTTGCGTATTCGAGTCGTGTGCTCCGTTCAAGCAAGTAAGCAAGCAGCTGGCAGGTACAACCTAAAGTGCCTAATAAGATGCTCAATGGTTCCCTGGTTTCATTGCAAAATTACTCTTTAAGAACAAAAAATTGAGAATATTAGAAATCTCAAAAAAAGAGTATTTTCCCACGGGGTTGAAAGTGCTCACATCTACTAGCCATTTTGGTTGGCGATATTGCTCAGCTTGTGATTTCATTTTTGTGTTGGGGATTAAGTTAGAGAAACAGTATCATATGTGCCATCTAAACTTTAATAGTCCTAAAATTGCTAAGGACATGGGGATTCTTTTTGCTCCTTCTTAGCAGTAATTTTTGAATGTTGTCTTAAGGCAAAAAATTCAATTTTTGAATCACGAGAGGTAGCCTACAATTTTTTTTAATGTTGGGCGATCCTTCTTGAATTGTGGGTGAGTATGTGTGTATTACCTACATCAGGTTTTAGAGTTTCAGCGACAGGTATTTTTGATAATTTCAAGATTGAGGGCCTGACAAGTTTTTTGTTGTGATATACAAAACAAAATTGGAAAATGACTATGCTCAAAAACGATCTGATTCGTGGCAAGACCAATTTGGAGGTAAAAAAGGGACCCATGCTCTCTCTTGTAATCCCCTCCTTCCTCATTTCCCAACCAATCTCAAGTTCTTGGGAAAAAGGTAGGTATGTCACACATTTTTGAACCAAAATCAGGTAAGCATTTTCGTTTTGTTTAACTGAAGAGTCAAAGTGGGCCTGTGGTATCTCCCTCATACCCATCCTACTTCTAACTTTTTGTTAGAGTAGGCATTTTGTTCCCTGTTTGAACCTCCAAAAACAGTCCCTCACTCCTCTGCCAGCTTTATAGCATGAAAATGGGCACGTTACACCTTTTTTTAAACAAGAATCATACAAGGATTTTATAATCAGCATGATTGGAGGCGAAGCGTAGGGTCATGGACACTCTTACGCCCCATCCCCCTCTCATTGTCAATTTTTGGCAGAAAGGCTCGAATGCTGCTATTTGTTTGAAGCGGAAACAAGTAAGGACTTTAAATCAAGGTTACCGAAAGCACAAAGTGGACCCTTGGCCCATCCAATATCCCCTGTCCTTACAACCGCCAATGGCATGAGGGTGGCATTCTGCTTCTTGTTGAGTCCTAATCACAAAGATTTTCAATCGTAATGACTAGAAAACTAAAATGGCTCGATTTCTCCATAAACTTATTAGTGCAAACGTAAGCGCGTTGTACAGTGTCTTGCATATAATTATGTAAGAATTTATAATCTGTAAGACTGAAGGACCAAAGTAGGCCTGCGGCCCTCAAACACAAACTACCCTTGCTACCTTTAAGGTTCTTTGCCCCCAGCCCATCGTCCACTTGGGGACGCGGGAGATAGCCTCTCTACTCCCACATGAAAGACGAAATAATGCTAAAATGTTATCTGTGAATTGAGATAGTGAAAATTGTTTATTCTATAGACTATTGTTGGATTGAATTCATGTTCTAGGAAAGTGAAGTAAGGAGGCTTGTTGAAGGATTATTATGGTACTAATAAATGGCCACTTTGACTCGAAGATTGATGAGCTATTAAGTAAGATTATCAAGCTACTAAAAAGTAGCTGAAAACCAAACCCTGATGGCTGAAGTCATAAATCTGAAGAAAATGTGTGTTCAGGCTGAATTGTCTTCGAAAAGGAACAACATATTGCTCCATGGTGTTATAATTAATTTTATGGAAACGCCAAGAAAGCTTCAAATACAATCCTTGCTGAACTTCATGTTTCGACTGCAAGTTCATTATCAATTTTTGCCCATATATCGTCTTGGCAGTAAACCTTCGATAGCTATCTCCACGATTTTGTTGGTACGCCCTGTGTCGCACCTATAGCCTACTGGTGAATTTATGTCATTTAAGAGACAGAGATGTTATCATGAGCAAATGCTGTAAGCTGAAAGGGTCTGGGAAGAGAACTAGATCAGACCTGCCTCGAGATCTTGCTCGTCGTAGAAGGAAGCTCCAGACGAACCCATACAAAATTTGCTCTTCTACTGATCTCTTCGTTAAAGTTGCTTAGACTAAAGTAAGATCGAAAGGGATCAATTTGTGGTTAGAACTAAGAAAATTAGCTAACACCAAGAATTGGTTACGCATCGAAGACTCCGAATTGGTTACGCATGTTTTGATCCGTTTTCGTCTAGTATGTTTGTCAGTGTGCCAAATAGTGATATTGCGGACGGCTAGCTGGTTAAAATTTTTCATTCACGTTTAGTATCTTTGTCAATGCTGCGAAACAATATGAAATACAGTGCGCTTTTTTTTTAGTTGAGCTCTGTCGTAGTTTTCTTTGTGTGTTATTTATACTTTGTTCAGATGTAATTTTTTTCCCTTGTTTTTGGAACTGTGTATTCTTTTTTTTCTTTTCATTTATTCTTCAAAAAAAAAAAAAAAATAGCTCAGTTCTTCATTGTTTTTTTTTTTTATCCAGTTGCTGATGTGGTGTTGGACCAGATGGCACGGTCGACCGAACCGGAATGATTTATTTAAGTGTTAAAATGATGGGGGGGATTAGAGATTGATATCTAATACCTCTTCATTCCTAGAAATGTTTTTGTCTTTGCCTTTGTTATTGATAGAGGGTGCGGGAGGGAAAATAGTTCCCCTACTAATAGGACATAACATTTTCTGTATAATATAAAATAGTGCATTCACATGTCTACCGACTCACAGGTAGAAAAGTTGAGGCGGGGCCTCGTGAGCCTCACCAGGAAAATTTCTTATGGGAGGGGGGGGGGGGGGCAAGTACCATCAGGAACTATGCTCAGAGCAAATTTAATTGGTTATATTTCTCTTTTCCTATGTTTATACAATGTTTCAATGTATTTAAGCATGTGTATACAATTTATTTAAACCTCAGAGAGCCCTGTTGTAGATGTCGCAAGGGCTTCAGTGACGTAGAAGATTATAAGTTACGCACAATTTCTATCAATATGAACAATAATACCCCTATCCACCTACCCAAAATTGCGCAGTAAAGATATTATTAATAGCTTATTCAACAAAGCTTCTCTTTATTGAAAATTGCAAGGAAACATTCCAATTTTGCCAAAAATTTTAATCATAATGCAACATTTTAATTCTTCAACAGAAAAACTGAAAGAGTAGGACATTACTAATTAATTTACAATTATTGATATATGGGACTTAAAAGAGAGAGATCAAGGACTTATGGGTCCGGTAGTGCACATCACATTTTGGTTAGGCCGTGGCGTGAATTGGAATACGATCTGAAATTGAAAAAAAAATGAATTTTTTCACCTGAAAGTGTGGAGCAACATCAAATGTAAAATGAACAATAATTATTTTGTATATTTGAAGGACTCCCCCCCCCCTCAAACCCTGGCTTTATGCTAAAATGTAACTTTTTATCCCAGTTCTTTAAGGATGACTGCTGAAACACAAGGGCCGTTGAATTGGAACAAGAAGCTTTTTAAAGCACTAAAATCTTTTGTGTGAAAAGTGAAAAGTTGAGGAGGGGATAGCCCCGTCATATACGGAATAATTTCTATTCGCTTTACAATTCTATGTTGCTCCTTTCTTTCAGTTAGAGAAAAAACATTTTTTATTTAATATTAATTAAGGGCAACAATTTTTCCATGGGCCAGTTTTCTTAGCATCTACAGTGGGTGCTATTATGAATATATTTTAAAACTGGTGGGCCAGGTAGCTTTTTTCTTATTTTCTTTGCAAATGTAGAAATTTAAAGTTTGGCACTGGAAATACCATTTGAATATATTATTGAATTTAGAAAACACATGCCACTGATAAAATACAGAAGGACGATTTAGAGGGAGGTTAAGGGGGTCTGAAGCCTGTTTAAAGCTAAAAATATATTGATTCCACGTTCAAAATAGAGAACTTCTTGAAAATAGGGTACAACTTTTTTTTTTTAATTTAACATAGGACCGCTCGTTCTCTTTACCTCTGAAGGACAGTTTTAGCGCTCTTTAGAAAAAAGAAACGACAGAATGGCGTCTCTAACAGGAAGAATAAGGTTGCAATGGCGTTTGTATCATTGGAATTCTGTGCAATTAGTTGAAACTTAGAATGTATTGTTTCTTAAAATGAGAAAGAAAAAGTCTACATACTAAATGGGTTATGTCTCCACAGCAAAACAAAAACCAGAACTTTCAATCGCTCTGCAGTCTTTATTATTTGTTCTCTTTGAGAGTTTCCATGGCAACTGTTGTTAGGGGCTGCACGAGGGCCTCTATTTATAGAAGAGGTACTCCATATCTGTATTTTATCGTCACAGTCTATCTTGCATGGAAGTTTTTCCTAGGATTTTGTTTACCTTCTTTTGAAGGTTTTAGTAACTTAGCAGATAGTTTTCTTTGCCTATACTATACTATAACATTAGCTTTGTAGATTTCCTCAGACTTAATTGAGTTTTTCAACAATTACGCCTTTATGCTAGATTATTTGCCTGCTGATCAATTGCTCAAGCTACAAGGCTGTTGTTAGAAAATCTCCACTTAAAAACTCTTTAGTACATCAAGATATTTATTGCTGCTTACAACAAAGAAGTGTCTCACGCCCCCTGAAAAATTAGGTACCTCCTTGTCAGTTAGTACACACTCAAGAATTGAAGTTGGGTTAATTATAATGAAATATACCAAAATATAAAGAAAATATAATAGTTTAGTAACAAAATTATTGAAACTACAACAAAGAATTATGAAAAGGGGGCACCCAGACCGCATTATATTAAATACATAACCGAAACTAACCTAACCTAACCAAAATACCATCTAAATATTTAATTAAAATATAGCTACAATGTAGTTTCCCACCAAAACGATGCTAATTGTCTGGTATAATGACCGAGGGAACAGGTTTTTGTCTATGTCCGCGATACAAATTCTCAAGAATATACTAGCTAACAAGAAAGTACCAAATTCTTCAAAATAAGATGTTGCGTTACATTTCAATTCTGCCTTCTTTTTTTTCCGAGATGCTGAATTTAAATGAAGAAACTAATGCTTGAATTGTTCTGTGTTGTAAAACTTGCCTGTGGAATGTGATGGCTT
Source organism: Artemia sp. Qi Xiang Cuo (assembly GCF_049724085.1). Taxonomy (NCBI): domain Eukaryota; kingdom Metazoa; phylum Arthropoda; class Branchiopoda; order Anostraca; family Artemiidae; genus Artemia; species Artemia sp. Qi Xiang Cuo. Next base: position 55,120,558 of record NC_142798.1, on the reverse strand, counting down.
TGAAGTATAAATTGTTGTGTGAAACATAAACAGAAAAAAAAGAAACTTAAAAATAAAATAGAAACAGGAAGATGTAGCAAAGTAACTAAGTTTCTTATTCTGTTATCCTTCTATTTCTCTTGAAAACTAGAAAACAGCGGCGTGCGTGTAACTGAATCCTTGTGTAACTGAACCCCAAGCAGCTGAATTACCGTGCAACTGAACCCCCGTGTAACTGAACTCCCATGCAACTGAGTCCCCGTGGAAAGGAACCCTCCTGTAACTGAACCTTCGTGCAACTGAACCCCATTTAACTGAACCACTGTAAAACTAAACCCCCGTGCAGCTCAACTCAATTTAACCAAACCACCGTATAACTAACCCAATTTGTAACTTAACCCAGTGCAACTGAACCCTCTTGCAACTGAACCCTCGTGCAACTGAACCCTCGTACTCAGTTTCAGTATTTTACAAGTATGAGACAATATCATGGGATAAAAAATAAGTTAAAGTCTTTACATGTTCAACCTTTTTGGAATTGTTTGTTTTTCTAAGTCATGGCATAAATGCCTGTCCACGGGCGCCAGTATGGGGGGTGGGGTGGGGCTGAGGGGGCTTCCACCCCCCCCCTGGCTGAATGATACTGCCTTATATTTTTATATTTTTGTCTTGAGATTTCTATTATACAGCGTTGGAAGTGCCGATTAAACCAGGTAAGACCCCCCCCTAAAATTCAGCTTATGGGCGCCCATATGCCTATCAAGATCATTCGTAAAAAAGCTCTGTTTTTCTGTCACAAAAAAAAATCGAACGTCCCAAACCATTAAAGCCGGATTTATTTCTCCTTATTCCAGATGAGTCAGACCTTTTCCTGAACATCGAGTGATAAATATCTGTGTTGAAAATCTTTGAACTGTGTAAATTTTGGTAACGAATTTTGATCAGATGTCTTTGGAGATATTGCAGCTAGACAGAGCATGGTTGGAGGTCTGGTTGCACTATAAACTTTTTTCAACATTCGCCTCAAAATGCCTGAAAGTTTACTTATTACCTTCAGCGTTTTGACATATTGCAGATAACTCTTCTTGTAAAACTGGATGCACATAGTGTCTTTTGATTTAGTTGAAGATGCCTCTAAACATTTTCCGAACGTGGTGAAGGCTGATACCATCAGTGGTTCTTTAGATAATGATAATATTTCTTTTTCACAATCAATACGGAAAAAAGTGCTTGCATTGTGTTTGGCACTCTTCTCGACAGTTCTTTCAAATTTGATATTAGTACTCCAAGCCTTTTCGGATAGTCAGGGTCAAACATTCCCCGTAATCTGGATTTAAAAAATCTCATATGTTAAGAAAAGGCAGCTTGCATAACTAGAGGCATAGTTATTTAACCCTAGGCCTGTTTTAGATAAAATGAATAACACAAAATTTTGATCTAATGCATTTGGGGAAAAAATGGTGGTTGAGAGGGGGAGGCTTGTCACCCTTCCATTACTTTTGATTCTTAAAATAAGGACAAGAGGTTTCAGTTTCCAATCGTTAATGCAAAGTTAATGCTACCATTTCGATCCATAAAAACCTTATATTTTACCAATGGGAAACTTGTATAACCTACAACCCTCACCCCGGGGTCTGTGGGGGGTCTTTTCAATTACAAAGGTATTGTTTTTCGGCCTTTGAATTATGTTGAACAAAATGACTATGTTAAAATTTGATCGGATGCATTTGAGGAAAAAAGAGTGTGGGGAGACTGGTTCCCTCCGATCAATTTTGACTCTTAAAAAGGCAGTAGAAATTTCAATTTGCAATCGAATGAGATCGTTCTAAAGTTTATGCGACAACCCCTTTCATACGAAATGCATCTACAAAAAATTATAACATAAATCATTAAAGCCTTATGGCTCTTTAGTATAGGCAACGCTATACCTTCGCATCTGAAACAATTCTATTCCATGTTCTTATTCTTTTCCCTTTTTTTCGGTGTTTGTTGAGCAGTTAAGACTTAGACAGGAAACAGGGAACAAGTTTAGTTTCGCATCGTTCGTAAATTCTCATTACCGTAGCTTGAACTTTCTTATTTTTCCACCAATTGAGAGTTTTATGGCAGTCATTGGAGGAAACCTTAGAAAGGTGATTACAGAGTAACCATGCATCTCTCACACCCATTTTCACTGCCTTCCCTCCAAAGATATCCAATCAAAATTTCAAGATAGCCATTGTGTTCAGCATGGCTGCAAAGTTCAATAACTATGCCTCTGGGGATAACAAGACCCCATACAACCCTTGGGTAAGGGTTGTAGTTTATACAATTTGTTCATTGTTTACATATGGGATTAGTGATTTGGAAAAGGGAGCTTGTTTGATTATTGGTTTCAAAAAAGGGTAAGGGTATAAAAGTAAAGCTCTTATGGAATCTTAAGGGGAGTGTTATGCTAAATCAAAGCACACTGTGTTCATGCAGCCTGTAAAAAGGGCATACCAGCAATATCCCAGAAATGGTCTAGGGTATTCAAGTCAAAATTTACAGGCTACGATGAGTGGAATGTTCAGCCGACAAAAATGGAAAATGTGCATGCTTCTACCACTACTACTAATACTACTGCTACCATTACTACTATGATTACTACTACTACTACGACTACTACGGCTACAACTAAAGTTAGGGGTATTGTGGTAAAAATTTCAGGGAATGTTGGCGGAGAAATTGAAGTAAACAAAACACTATGTGCATGCAGTTGCCAAAGGGCGTATCAGCTTTACCTTATGAATTCTTTTGAGTATTATATTGGAACTTTCAGGTATGTTGAACTAACCAAAAGGCACTATGTACATACTACTAATACTACTACAGCTACTACTACTTCTATGACGACTTGCCTTTTTTGGGAGCCCTTTCCTATCTTTAACAAGTCTAGACTGACTATTCCCTCTCAATTTATTAGCATACTAGTACAAGATATAACTGTATACCGTCTGTGTGTATCTCCCACATCTTCGGCAAATTCTTCTATTGCCTCCACTTCATACCTCCTCAATTCACATTTTAATACTTTCTCCATTCTTTTTACATTCCTCTCATTTTCATACGATCTATCACTCAAATAATTCTTGTACAGGCCTCTCCTCCTCTTTATTAAACATAAGTATTTTCACTAATATTCCTAGGTGATTTTACAACTTTCTTCCCTAAGGCACCATCAGCGACTTCACGAAATAGTTTCCTAAAATTATTCTATCCATCTTCTACATTGTCAAATTTTAAACTCTCCACTTTCATGTTTAACTGTTCGTGGAAAGTTTCACTCAAATTCTTATCTTGGAGTCTAACAGCTTCAACAATAAAATAGAGCTATTTTACGAATGATTTTGACAGGCATTTATAATATGACTTTTAAAAACAAAGAATTCCAACAAGGTTGAACATGTAAAGTTGTGTTTTACCCCATGACATTGCCTGATATTTGTAGCATACTGAAAAACTGAGAATGGGGGTTCAGTTCAGTTACACGAGCTTTCAGTTGCACTGGGGTTCGGTCGTACGATTGTTCTGTTGCATGGGGGTTCAATTATAGAGTCGACAACAAAATAGAGCTTTTTTATGAATGATCTTGACAGGCATTTATAATATGACTTTAAAAAGCAAAGAATTCCAACAAGGTTGAACATATAAAGCAGTGTTTTACGCCATGATATTGCCTCATATTTTTAGAATACTGGAAAACTGAGTATGGGGTTTCAGTTCAGTTAAACGAGCATTCACTTGCACTGGGGTTCAGTTGTACGAGCGTTCAGTTGCATGGCAGTTCAATTACACGGGGGTTCAGTTGCGTGGGGGTTCAATTAAATAGGATTCAGTAGCACGAGGGTTTAATTGCACGGGGATTTAGCTAAATGGGGCTAAGTAGCAAGAGGGCTCAGTTACACAAGGGTTCAGTTGCACGGTTTTTTTGCATGGGGGTTCAGTTGTACCAACGTTCAGTTACACGGAGGTTCAGTTACACGGTGGTTCAGTTATATGGAGGTTCAGTTGCACGGTGGCTCAGTTAGAGGGATTCAGTTACACAGGGGTTTAGTTGCAATGGAACCGGAAAACAGCTGTTTATTGTCAAAAACACCCCTTAAACAACTATTCTCCATCTATGCTATAAAATCTATAGTAACTAGATTTTTGTGTTTCAAGCAATTTGAGTGCCTCTACTGGAAAATGGAAATGTTCTCTGGTTTTACAACTTGATGCTCAGGAAAGTACTTTCAAGAGCACTGAACGCTTTGTGTGTAAAATGGTTACGGCCATAAAGTTGAACATTCGGGATTATCAGTTTATTTTCAACTTTGGCGATTTAAAATAATCAGTTTCAAGAATTAAGGATAACACAGGGTTTTCTGCAAGTCTGCACAGAAGGCAAGTCTGCCTTATTTCACAGGTATTGTTGTCTGAATCCAGAGCAACATGGATTTATTTATTAGTTGTCGTTTTTTTTTTTTTTTTTCATCAGGCAACTTCACATCAAAGGAGTTATCGCACGAACATGGGAGTGGGCTCAGTCAAATGGAAATTGAAAGTCATTATACCCTTTTTAAAAGTCGAAAGACTTCATAGGGCAACCAGCCCCCCTTGCAAGTTTGCAAGTCCTCTTTTTTCTGCCTGGCCCTCGTCAACCCCAAAACACATCTGATTAAAATTTTGAAATAGGAGGCAACTATATCTCCGGTGATGGTTCGAGCTCCCACAGCCCCTGGGAAAACGCAGTAAATTCTTCAAGTTGCCAATAATGTACATACAGGTTTGTTATTGGGAAATGGGGGCATATTAATCCTAGGGCTCCAAAAAGGCTAAGGGTATTAAGATGAAACTTTCAGGGAATTTTGACAGGGATGTTAAACCAAATCTAAACACGCTATGAGCATTTAGGTTTAACAACAATGCGTATCTGCAATATCTCAGGAACAGCTGATGTTATTAAGTCGAAACTGTCAGGACATGTTGAGGGGGATATTGAACTAACCAAAACTCATTATGTGCATCCAAGTAATCAAAAGGGCGTATCTGTAAGATCACAAGAAAAGCGAAGAGTTTTCAGTTGAACCTTTCAGGGCATTTGTGGGGACGTAAGACTGAACCAAGAGACAGGTTGTCAAAAGTGTGTCTCTTCAATATTTTAGGAACGGCTAATGCTATTAAGTTGAAACTTTTATGGCATGTTAAGGAGGACGTCGAACTAAATCAAAATACTAAGCTATTCAGGTTGTTGAAAAAGCATTTGCCCAATAACTTAGGAGCCGCTAAGAGCTTTAAGTTGTAACTTTAAGAGAATGTTAAACTAAATGAAAAGACACTATCGGTATCCAGGTTGTCAAAATGGTATATCTGCAATATCCGAGAAATAGTTAAGGCTATTAACCTGAAACTTTAAGAGAATTTTGAGGGGAAGGTTAGACACCATGTGTATTCAGGCTGTCAAAAAGGCAAATCTGCAATATCTAAGGAGCGGTTAAAGGTATAAATTGAAACTTTCAGGCAATGTTGAGAGGGACATCGAAATGAATCAAAAGACACAGTGTGGATCCGGGTCGTCAAAAATGTTTGTTAGGACATCTCAGGAACGTCTATAGTTATTAAGTTGAATGTTCCAGAGAATATTCAGGGGAGGATCATTGAACTAAATCAACCGAAAATTATGTTGAGGGGGACATCGAAATGAATCAAAAGACACAATGTGAATCCGGGTCACCAAAAATGTAACCTCATGAACGACCAAGTGTGCTACCATCTACAACTATTAAAAGCCATTTCTCTCGGTTGAGTTTGTCATTTCAATCTCTGTTTTGGGAATGAGAACGAGGATATTGATACCACCGTACGGCCGTAATTGGGATACTAGAAATTTAGAAAGAGCTGATAAAAGTTGTACTACTTCAAGCCTATGCTTATGGACAGGACATGCATTCTGCTTTTTAAAAACTCATCGACTCTGAAAATATTCCTCTGAGAAAGTTGGTGGGGGTGACAACCGGTGGAGTTCCCTTACAATAGGTAGCGAGAAAGGATTCATTTACTTGTGCCGTAAAGATAACAGCTTTCCAAAGTGTCTGTTTTACTATTCAAGAGCGCACCAGCAGTTATTTTTCGGTAAGTTTTTAAGTGTGAGCAGTGTGATGAAAAATATCGTTAGAGTCGTAAATAAAGCTAGAGCTCATACACTTCAAATACTTTTGTTCAGGACTCTGACGGAAGATTTACAATCCCATTATGGTGATCTATTGCTAGATTGCTAGATATGGAATTCCGTTGGCTTAGAAAATTCAAATTCTGGTGCAAAAAAAGGTGGTCGGGTTGGAAGCCCCCCCTCCCACCTATATACAGGATAATTTATGTTATATTAAGTTCTAACGTCACTCTTTCCTTTAATCTGAAAAAACGTGTGTTTTTTCTAACACCGTTTTCTAAACTTCGATTTCTATCAACGATTATCTATTAAGCTTCAGACTTTCGGTTTTCTTTTTCATGGTTTTTAATTATTTTAATTCCGTTTTAAAAGACATCCAAACACTTTTTCAACTCCCAGATGTTTGGTCTTTATGCAATTTAATGTCGTTTCATACTGTGTCTTTTCAAAGATATTTGATTATTGAATCAAGTCCGATTTCTAACAACGATTTCTACTAAGCTTCAAACTTTTGGTTTTCTTTTTTAATGTTTTTGAATTGTTATAATCCATTGTCAAAATATATTCAAGTGTGTTTGCAATTACCAGTTTTTTGCTCTTTAAGCAATTTAATATAAACTTTTCCATGCATAAAAATCTTCAATTTTTCCATATATGTGTGGCAAGTGTGACCACGTCATTGGAATGCTGATGAATATAAAAGTTGCGTTAGTCACATAAATATTTTATTTTAAAATTAAGACTTAATGAATTTTCTCAAACTTCTGACCCATCTAGACAGTTTTTTATGCCAAAATATATCAGGATGCCAATTGTCCAAAAAAAATATGGAGCCGTTTTCGAGAAAAAAATAAATAAATACATACATACACAATTATTGCTCACTTATAAAGATAGTATATATATATATATATATATATATATATCCTGCTATTCAATACAGCTACAGCTATTCAATATGCTTCAACCATTGTTTGTATTGCATAAACTGTCTTTAATTAACGTTAATTTTTCATGAACTATGTAGCCTGTGTTATGCAGTGGGCCAGCGTGGGCTCTGACATTAGGAGGTCCTATACACATCGTTCAACAGTTCTGAGCTGATTGGCTTTCGTCATCACTTTTGCTTGATAACATAACCTCCCCGTTTTTGCCAAAACGGTTGTTTTGAAAGTGACAATGTGAGAAAGGCCCCTCCTCCTCCTAGCAACAAAAAACTGCACTCATATGTGGCCTACATTCTTGAGAAAGAAAAGAACTCTTGGTTTTTTGTGAAAAGTAACTTGATGGTTCTCAGCCATATTGTGGATGTATTTTTATCAAAATTACATTATTTAATTATTAAGTTCCATGCATTGAAAATTTACATTTTTTAGTTTCATTTCCTATTGATAGAGAACGCTCGTTACTGCCACCCTCTCCCCTCTGCCCCAATTGATCACTTTCAAGTTTAATAGTCGTTTAATAATGCTTGAAGAATAACAATCTTACCTTCTAAATCGCAACTCTTAAAATAAATCACACGGAAGAGGTGGGGCAGGGGGTTTCAAGTCTGAAAGAATCGCAACATTTTTTTTGTTGTTGGCCTGTGAAGGTCCCTGTTTGTCAAGCGTCTACTTTAAACAGGGGAAGTGTTTGTATTCATTTTCAGTGAGATTTCCCCCACAGCTCCAGCTTTTTGTGAATAAGACCAGATCATGAATGGTTCCACCAATGTCTTTATCTTTATCTTAAAGCTGCAATTTAAGGATATTTAACTTTTTGATAAAGTCTACATAAAAAACAAAATCAGATCTTCTAGCTCATGGCTCCAATTCCCCTCAGTCTTTCAAAAATTTCACCAAGGCAGGAAGTAACTCTTTGAAAAGTTACAAAGCCCTGCCTCTGCTAAGCCAACGAGTTTCTATATCTATTATAAGTGGAACGGCAAATTTATAATCCAGATTTGCGATTTTACAATTTGGTTTAACAGTGAAAAAGACTTTTGGTTGCTATGCACTGTATTTTGAAGTCGTGGAAAAAATTTGGTTCAAACTGAGTCATAGCCAGTGAAGTCTCCAAAAAAAAGTCTAAGAAATGCTGACAGATCATCAATGTATTTAAACAGATCATCCAGAAGGGGCGTAACTGATAAGAACAAGAAAAAGTAGAGTAGATATTTTCGTACCTTGTGGGCAAGGCCGTAACCCCCCCCCCCCCTCTCTGGGTACGGCCTTGCTTGTGGGGTTCCACACTTGACTCCCATCTATTTTGACCCCACTGAGAAAAAGGACAAGACCTTTTTTTTATATCTGTGTCATAAAAAAATCAACTACCAATAGTAAATCGTGCTCAAGAGCACCCCCTATAAAGACTTTCTTTTTTCAAAGAAAAATACTTTTTAAACTAATGTGTCGAAAAATTTTCCCTAAATTTTCCTCTCTAATTTAAAAAGTAAAACAAGAAAACATAGATGGTAGCTCTTTCTTTCTCTTGTAAGAAAACGTTCGATTGCTTCCAACTAGAGGCAAGAGGCTAACTTGTGTCTTTGGAATTAAGATCAGAAAGGGGTAACGATTTTGTGAATTTATTGTTGATTAAAGTCCTAGGCTAGTGACTGGTTGTCGATTTGGTGGTAGATTTTTACCAAATCATATTATTGACACGAATAAAGTGAATATACCACTCAATGCCTTTTTTAGGCTAGGCCTATGCTCTTTCCAAATATAATAGGCTAACCATTTTGTCAGAAATGAATTTTACCCCCACCCCTATATATACCAATTCAGGGTATATATTTAAACATTAGAGGGGGGGTGCAAATTTTATTTCTGATGTAAATGGGAAGTAAGTTTAAACTTTACCCCCCACCCCCCCCCCCTAATGTGCAAATAGGCCTATATACCCTGAATTGGTATTTAGGGGTAGGGGTAAAATTAATTTCCGACAAAAATGATTATTATATTTGGAAAGAGCATAAAAAAGGCATCAAGTGGTATATTCACTTTATTCCTAGAAGTCAATAATATGTTTAGGTAAAAATTTACTGATTTGGTAGCTATACTATTGTTGATGAAGATTTAATGAAGCCTAGAGCAGAAGTCTGATAGGAAAAAAGATAAGCTAGACTTGTATTTGTACAAGCTAGCAAAGATAAGCTAGACTAGACATTTTAATCTCCATTTAATTTTCTTTCCAATTTCCTATAATAATTGCTGCTATTGCAATTGCATCCAGCAACATTCTAGTTGGGAAGCTTAGCAGAAGGAAACATCTTAGACTAATATAATAAGAGTTATACCAGTAGATTCTTTATTTATCAAGCCAAAAGACAGTAAGTTTCCTATATAGGGGTTTGGACAAGGTAGTTCTAATAGTGTACTTTTGTTTTGACCTGACACTATTTTTAGAAGTTATGGGCTATTGCATTTCTTAGTAGTCTATTGGACAATTGTTGCTTACTAGGTTGCTAGCTACTACTGCAACTGGGATACGCTTTTTTCAAATTTCATTATCTTACCTAAAATTCCATAATTCAGCAATAGGCTTGAAGGATTGCTCCTTTTGGAATGCCTATCAGTATTGACTTCAAAGTTTAGTTGATGAGTCTAGGGCATCCCAGTGAAGACACAACTTCTGTTCCCAATCCTCTCCACATCTCACTTGAATGACTTCAGGGTTTGAATTTGAAGGCTTTGATTATTTTGGGAGTTTCAAAGCAGACCAACACAGTTCAAGTAGAAGTGGTAACATTCTCTGTGGTTAGTGGTTTGTCAACAGATTTTCTGGCAATTCTCTGATTAGGGCTGATAAGCAGAAGGCTGTGCAGGGTAAAATTCTAGACCAGCTAGTTTTTGCTGTCTTAGAAAGAGGTTAGGTCAAGAAAATGAAACTTTCATGGATGGATCTATAGACTAAAGGGTAAATTTCTAGGTGGCACAATAATTGGTAAATATTTACCAAATCATATTATTGAGTTATGACTAAAGTGAATATACCACTCAGTGCCTTTTTTTATGCTCTTTACAAACATAATGATTGTTTTTGTCAGAAATGTTTTTGTTTTGTCAGAAATGATTGTTTTGTCAGAAATGAATTTTAGCCCCCACCCCTATATACACCAATTCAGGGTATATATTTGCACATTAGGGGGATAGAGGAAAGTTTAAACTTACCTCTCATTTACATCAGAAATAGAATTCCCCCCATCCCACCACGGATCACCTATAGAACCTAGACTGGTATATATAAGTGTGGTGTCCAAAAATAATGTCAAACAAAAATGATTATTAGGCCTATTAGTTTAAATAGCATAAAAAAAGTCCAAATGGGGTCTCTTAACTTTATTTGTCTCTCTAACCTCTGATTGTTTCCATATTTACCTAATAATTTAGCTAGGATGAAAATGAAAATATCATTTGATGCCTTCTTTATGCTCTTTCATAATTCAATAATTACTTCTGGGGTTAATTGCATCTTGGGCCCTTAAAGGGGCTCAAAGGTATTTTATATTATGAAAGAGGATAAAAAAGCATCAAAAGTTGTTTTCACTTTCATCCTAGCTAAATATATGACCCACTGCAAATTTACTATAAACTTTAGCCCTCCCTCCATCCCCCTAATGTGCAAATATATATCCTGAATTGTCAACAGTAAAGTTTCAAATTACAAAATTTAGCACTATTTTTTTTTACAGCATTTGAAAAATTGAAATGGTAGGAGAACAGTTTATATTTGACTTGCCTAATAAATAAGTTTTGAGTTGTTATAAATAAGAATTTTGGAATATATTACTCTATAACAACTTATTTATAAAACTAGTGATATGTTTTTAACCACTTTTCAACAGATTAACTAGTGTTGATAACTTCTTTGTGTGGTTAATAAATGAAAAACCTTTGGGACCCCTTTAAGGGCTTAAGATGCAATTAGCCTCAGAAGCAATTATTGAATTATGAAAGAGCATAAAAAAAGCCATTTAATGATGTTTTCACGTTCATCCTAGCTAAATTATTGTGCTACCTAGAAATTTACCAACTAAAATATGTCTTGGGAATGTATTTTAACATAACTACCTCCATTCCTTCTCCCTCTAGAGAGCACTGACCTTTGATGACCTTTAAAAATCCTTGTGTTATAGGCTAAAAGTGAAATCTTGTAAAATAGATCTTCTGCTTAAATAAAGTACAAAATTGTATTTTTGGCTTCACAACTTTGCTCAATCCCAGTTTATTTTGTTTCCAAGATCTGCAAATGCAGTTCCTAAATTTAGAAAAAAAAAACATTGATGTAACTTAATATTCTACTAAAATATCAGGAATTACATTTTCAAAACTAAAACCAGAGAAAAAGAATCTGGAAATTAAGGTTTAGTTTTGTTTTGTCAAAATATCATATAGGTATAGATCTGTCAAGTAGGAGTTTCATTGTTTTAACCTAACTCCTTTCCAAGATAGCCAAAAGTGGCTTATCCAGAATTTTACCATGGACAATATTGACTTGCAGATACTGGAATGCTGTGATTTCTTTTCCTATAGTAGCCTAGGTAAGGGTCAGAATTATAATGCTACAAACCTCTAATGGTATGGGTCTCAGGTTAGCCTATAGGCTATGGTGTTTTGGTGGTGCATTGCTGGACACTTATAAGAAGTTGCTTATATCCCTTGAATTGTGGGGAGGCTAGTGTTATAACAAACACAAGTGCTAAATATACTATGGAGGTATGCAAATTCTTAGCTGAAAATATAATTTAGCCAGGATGAAAGTAAATAAATCTCTTGATGCCTTTTTTATGCTCTTCCATAAGTCAATAATTGCTTCTGGGGCAAATTACATTTTGAGCCATTAAATGCTCAAAACAGCCCATAGTAGGCTAGCCAAAAGTTTAAGAATCTGTTTCTAAAAAAAAAAAAAACTGTTTAGTAAGAAAAAACTTCCATTTGTAGCAGATTTAGGCAGTGGTAATTATTGTTTTCATTATTCTTAGTAGTAAATCATTATTACAAGAAAAAATTTACAAAAACTGTTAAAAAGTGCTAGAAACCCCTCAAAAATGACTGCAGTATTGCTGTGATGGTATTTTTTCAGGGGTATTAAGACTAAAAAAAAATTGTCATTATTAATTCTGCTACAAATGGCAATTATTTCTAACTAGACAGTTTTTTTTTTGTTTTAAACATTTTGTTCAACTTTTAGTGACTTTGGACTGTTTTTCTATTTTTATCCACTCTTTAAAATCATTTCATGTAATGGTTTTTACCTAATATTGCAATCAATCACAGGCAAAACTAGAAGGAGTGAAGTAAGGAATTTAATGATACTACTATTATTTTATGTTGAAGTTTCCTTTGGTGGAACCATCCAACTAGAATGTTACCTTGCACCCTAATCCCCCCACCCCTCTGATGAGGCCAGATATAACCCCAGACTCTGTCCAGATAGTAGTTATTTTTTCAACTTGGCTTTTCTGACTTAGTGAACCAACTGTTGATGGTAACACAGGAGTTTAATGGCTCCTGCAAAGAAACCAAATGTTAACAAAATACCCCCTCCCCAAATGGTGTGAGATATAACCTTAAATAATTATTGTTTCAATTGTTGTATTTGTTGTATTTCTTTGTTAATGGGTATTTATATTCTTCACCTATTAGCATTATCACTTCACTGCAAAATAATTGAGATCAGTTGGAATGACACATTATTTCAGAACGATTTAAAATATAAATAGCCATGGAAGGAAACATGACAATCTGATTAATAGAAACTGCTGTATATTATTGAGAAAGAATGTGCTATTGTAGTGTTTTTTTTTATAGTTCTGTTGATAACCTAGGCCTATACCCTGGCGCCATTAGGTGGAGGGTGCTTTTATCAGAGAAAAGACCATTAAATTAGGAAGAATATTAATTTATTGTCTCTGTTATTTTGCTAGTATTGTGTTTTCTTCAGAAGAGCTGCTAAACTTTAGTATTAGGGAACTTACCCTGCTGATAAGGAATAAACATAATTTATAATGACAACCCCATAAGATCAGCAAATTTATGCTGATAGCCCAGGGATATATCTTGCCACATATTAGAGTTGGACTGGGATGGAAATGTAGCAGCAGCAGTTATTATATTTGGAAAGATCATTGAATAGAGAATTTAAAGATATATTTCTTTTATCATATCTGATTTTAGCACTATGTTAGATCTGTATCTTTACCTTAGTTTTCATCTATGAAAAGGGGTTTTTAGTTTTACCCTGTGATCATGTAACTGTATCTTTTTCTTCTGGAATAGAGCAGCTAAGACATAATGCATGTACCAAAAAAGTGGAAGCCAGTTTGTTTAGGCTAGTAGATAGACTGTAGTGGCAGTTTATGTCTTGTTCTGTACTAACTACTATAATAAAAAATCTTACCTTATTACATTAAAAAAGGCCTATTTATTGAATTTTCAGAGTTGCTTCCTGTTTAATTGAGTCCTTGCCACCCCTCCCCCAAGTTCCTAGATAGAGGCCTTGGCTAGAGGCATATCGGTTTTAAGCTTGTTGTGGACTACTCTGGATTATTGATGGGAAGTGATCATAAAAAAATGTAAAATCTGCAAACTTTAGTTTTTAGCCTATGGCTATATCCAGGCATTATGGGGGTAGGGGTTGGCAGGTATGCAAAACTTTCCATAGCTCCCAGTAGTAGGACTTGACAAAATGCCTAAAGCTACCAACTCTTTAGCAGCATAACTTGTGTTTTGACAGCTTGCTTTGAGCAAAAAGTATTTTTACATGTAAAATTTGCAGAACTGTAACAAATATAATTTAGTATAGCTTGCTGTTAGAAATATCAATAGTTTTCTGAATTACCATTAACATTGTAAACTAATTCAGAGGTAAGTTGTATACTAGCCATATATATCATACTTCATAATTTTGTATGTACCATTATATCAAAAGTACTATATCATATTTACTCTAGTACTGCTAGTGTAGTGTAGTATTCAAAGTCTGAATCATACTGTATAGCTTACTGCTCTTGCTTCATGGATGGAGTTGTACACTAAATATTATATGCAGTATAAAAATAATGCATGCTTGACACTCATTGATCACTCTATCTATAAAAGCACCACTTGATTTTCTGGGAGAACAGTATTGATTGGCAGCCTGGAAGTCACATGTATTCTGAAGCTTTGATATTGGTTTTGGCCTAATCTAATCCCCTAAAGAAACAGATAAGTTGTTGCTACATTGAAGTGTGGCTGTTTTAGGCTACTAATCTTCTACATTCCAGCTTTGCCATTGCCTGCTTTAACTGTATGTACACCTTGATAGCTACCAGCCCTTGTGATTATTTTCTATCTGACAAATACACATTTTTTTGAGAATTTGGTTATTTGTCCAATACTTGGGCCAATACCATATTCACTTTCAGTTGAAGAGAAGTCAAGTAAGTAGAAACCTGTTCATACAAAGAAACATAAGGATGGCTTAAAAGAAAATTTTTACAAAGCAATATTAAAAATCAATGAGACTTTAGTTTGAATAAGTTTTAAAAGAAGCAGCGTGAAAGCTTCTGCTGTATATTTGAAGTTAATTTCTCAAACCCTATTGCCAAAAATTTCACTTCCCAAGTATTTCAAACAGAACTTTTCGAAAATTTTACCCCCTCCCTTTCTCTCATAAATTAAGGTACAATGAGGGGCGCCCTCCTCCCCCAGCTTTTTTGGCATAAGTAACCTATTGAGTTACCTTTTTAAGTTAAATTTATGCATATTTCTGGAGTTTGGGTGTATTGCAGTAGAGAGACTTCACCAGGCAAAAAAATAGCATCAAAAACAAAAATAGCTCTTTTGTTTTGTAGTTGCTCTTTTTTAGAGTTTTGGTTACTGTTGGGTCAAGTTGCTCTTTACTTATTGTTCATTACCATGACCTGTTTGATCAATCCTCAAACACAGATATCAAGTAGCAGAAGTACAAAATAAAGACCAACAGTTCATGAGAAGTAAGTCCAAAAATAATATAAAACTTTATAAGAAAGTAATCTGGTTCTAATAATCATTTTTTTTTTTGCTATAATATGCAATTTTTATGAACCATATTTTTTGGGTTGCTTCCATTTTAATCACCTATTCTCTAACTTTGAATATAGTCTTGCTTAATTTTGCCTCATTAGAAAGGGCAGGGATGGGAGTGGTGTAATTTTTACTGTAAGATGATTATATTTAGGAAGAGTTTTGAATGGGAAATTAAATTTTATTACATTTTTTTTTTTAATTCTACTGTGTCTAGCTCAGGATTAGCATTCATACAGGGTTAATAATTGTTCAAGAATTAGAAGTTGCAGATGTAGGCCTAGATATCTAAACAAATTTCCAATGTTCTTATTCAGGCAGGATATATATTCCATAAAATTTCATTCACCTACTTAACAGCTTTCCTAGACCATGAAAAGGTCATAAACTGCAGGTGAGCCCCTCAATCAAGCATGGGCGCCCTCCAGAAATATTACAGGGGAAAATGTACCAGAATAGCAATGGTAAGGGGAGGAGAAGTCATTTGGAGATAAACGGCCACATGAAAAAAATTCTCAAGGAAAAAAAGAAAATGCTTAGTTTTTGCATACCAAATGATGCAAAATTCAACAAAATTTTAAACAGTGAAGATTCCTGGAAAAAAGATCAATTCTTTTAATCCATTATGCATATGATGGATTACTATGGATTTAACATTAATATATTATGTCCAAAACCTAAAGTAAAAAAACTCAAACTAAAATTGCAGGAAAATTTATTTTCTCCCAAGATCAAAGCATGTATAGACTTGCCTTTATGCAGTTTCATAAGCCATAGGAAAGGAAACATGGAAGGAGTAAAGATAGGAGCTTGAAAACACCTTCCAAGTTGATATTTTAAGCTCTGAATTCATTCCCAGGAGCTTAAATTACGTATCTTAGACCAGCAACTTAGTAGAAGCCTAGAGTTTGGGTTATTGAGAAGGAAACATGTTTAGAAAACAATTCTTACTTCATAATATGCAGAATAATTATAGTTAGCACATTACAACTGCAGTTCCACTATACTTTACCCCCCCCCCCCCCCCTAATGCTCAAATATATAGCTCAAATTATATATCTCCCATGAGCTTTTCTGGTGTTTGAGTTTGTCACAGTTGGCTCTGTTTATAGGTATAAGGGTCTGAATTCACTGAACATAAACCTGTTCAAATAAAATTCTTTACCACAACTCACAAGAGAATCTTTTATGAAATGGTATGATCTTATGAATATTATGCTTTTACTAACATAGGAAGAAAGGTCTGTGTTTCAATGATCTCTGTCTGGTTTTTGATGGGTGGTAAATAATTCAGTCAAAAATTTTGGAAAGTAGTTAAAAAATTATCAAGAAAAGTGAGTGACAGTCACTAGCGATAAATCCCTAGGGGTAGTGACCCAGGGCGAAAGATGATTTTCAAGGAACCAATTTTTTTGAAGGGAGACATATTTGTGGGGAAATTCCCGAAAATTTGGGGATAATGGAAGCACTGGCATTTTCTGACAAAATCTGCCAACAAACTTCACTAGGCTTTGAAAACTGCCAAGTAGCATTGCTACCATGCTAGCCCACCTTTTGCACGCCTGGGGGTTGGTTTGATAAATCTGGAAGCAACTCTGAATTAAAATAAATGACAATTTTTGAAATATAATGAAGTAAGAATTTGGTTAGGAATAAGATTGGAAAATAAGAAACTGACCATTAGATTCTTTATTCATATTTTTCCAAATAGGATAATCTTTGCTATTACAAATGCAGTCCCCCTCCTAATAGGGCTAGGTATAACCTGCGGTTATATATAAAGCTGTGAATTTTTTTTTCAAACCGGCTTTATTTAGTGTCATGAACCAATTGATGATAAGAAATAATCACAAAGGATAATGACAAACCCACGAAATCAGCAAACCTTTTTATAGGCCATTAATGCAGGACTGTCTGCCCCCATTTGGGGCTAGGGATCGGAACACAAGTGCAACAGTAGAAGTTATTACATTTGTTAAGAACATTGAATAGAGAATATAATTGTATGTCTCTTTTTTCATATCTGATTTCTGCCCTAGAATAAACCTTAGCCAAAAATTTCAGCAAATTTGTCAAATCTTTGATTGGTTTGCAATTCAATGTTCTTTGCAATTATAATAATTGCTATAATCACTATTTCATCTCAGCCCGCTCCCCCTCCTAATGCCTTGGCTATAGTCAGAAGTTTGCTGTTGTTGTTTTTTTTTATCTATTTCTCATCACCAGTTGGTTCATAATTCTAATTTGATTTTTTGCTTTTTATGGTTATTTACTCCATCTACTCCATGTATTTATTTTATTTTTCTTTAGTTTTTCTACTGAATAAAATTTTGTTTTACTTTTTGAGTTTCTTTAATATAGTATAAATGGTTGGGATTGTCTGTTAGGCATTACATTTTAATGGGTTTATGATCATCAAATTCTTAATGTATGAATCATTAACTGCTATAGGACCAATTAGTATAGAAGCTACATCCTTTGAAAAATTAACCAATTTATATTTTTTATTACATTTATGAAAATATAGAGTTTGATAACTTAACAGTTCATGGTAAGTCATTTATGAAAATGGAGAAAAGTATAAGTCCAAGACAAATTCCTTGTGGGACACAATCCTCAGTCAATAACTTGCGAGTTCTAATGTACATAGCCTGTGATCTTCCATTGAAATAGTTTAAAATCCAATGGTGCCAATTGAGGGTGGGGCATTTGGACATCCCCTAGATTGCAAAAAATATTCTTTTTTGTATTTTTATTGAAAAATGCTCTTTTGGTAGTTTTATTGATACAAAATTACCTCTCTACATATTTTGAAAAACATTTTTTGCTCCCCCTTCAAAATATTCATGGATCAGTGCTACTTTGGCAATCCAGGATGGTCTGCATTGGCCAGTATTATAATACAGGTTCATTTACTCAGTAGTATGACGATTTAAATTTATTGAAGATTGTTGCGTAGTTTGTGCATTGCATGCTATAAAATTTTAGATTATTTTTGACTTGTTGCATATTTCATGGAGCTGCATGTTACAAGTTCAATTTCCATGAAAACTATTTTTAGCTTCTACCTAAAAACTGTTTCGTTTTAAAAAAATATTTAATAGAATAAATGACAATTCTTCTCGTAAATTTAGAAAATACCTAAGGTCAGAAAGGAACTAAGTTTATTTCAGTTTGGAATTAAAAAAAAGGACTTGAGCCTTTCTATCATATTGGTTTAGACTCTTGATAATAGCAATTTCACTATTGGATCCAAAAGTTGTGATCAAACTAGATGGTTGTTGTAAACTGATGCAAGGACTTCATTGTATAGTACTCCTTTGTTTGTGTCATCAATTCTCTAAGAAAATTTGATGTCTGAAACAAACTGTTGAAATGACAACTTGCTTTTCGAGCACAATTCAAAACATCCACAGCTGGTAGTTGAATAATCATACCTCATGGAACTATTGTCCTTAAATCTGGACATAAATTCAGCTTGGTTTATAATATGACACTGTGACTTTTGGATCTCTTTCATGTTGTGGATTCTTTGACATTAATAGATTCGATACTGATAGTTTTTTTACTGTCATTTGCATGCCAGCACAACAATGTGCTTATGCAGAAATAGTTTGTTGGACTCTAGAAGGAAAGTGTATTTATAGAAATGCCTGTTTGTAATTGTAGAATTTAGTATCTAATAAATATTTGAGAAGTTAAAACCCCTAGATATAGCAGTTTTCTAGAATAGTTGCACTAAATAATACCTTTCAAAATGCTCTGGCCATAGTTGACTGTAGTGTGCTGATGATTCTTTAGGAGGCACTGTAGAAAGTTATGTTTCCACCAACTGCCAAACACTTATGTGTTTCTAACTGGCTCATTGAAAAATGATAACTTCAAAGAAATATGTATGTATATAGCAATTCATCCTCTAAGAGCTGCATTTTATGCCATCTAGCAATTATTCAGAGGCTGAAGACTTGCAAATAGGGTTATCTGAGCTCTTAATTCAGTAATAATGACATTATAAGGCGAGTCTTTGTCTTTTTACAAGAGAATTCATTGAATACTATAGATGAGTGATTAGCATAAGTGTTAAATACACAAATACCTTGATCAACACAAGTGAGAAGGAATTGCTTCTTTTGGTCTAGAAAAGAATCGTTAACTAGATTTGGACCAGTTCAGTTCCTCCTGCTACAAACTTTTAGGAATAGACCTGCACCACAAATTAGGGGCTTTGAATCTGTTTTCTAACTCCAACCTCTGGCCCCTATCTACTTGTAAGACTTGAGAGATCCTGTAGGGACATGTCTTAATGTTGAAAACAAAAGTTTAGCTCAGAGTCTGCTGCTCTTAGACTATACATCTTGGCAAGGTGGTTCACTGAATTTGAGGTGGATTCCGGGGAAAATTTAAAGGTTTAAAGTTAAAACCCCTTTTTAGAATCTTTGAAACATTTATGACAGGGAAGGAGATCGGGTTGAAATCAGACATGTTTTTGGGTTATGGCCATATCAAAACACAGGGGAAATGGGAGCACCATATGATGGTTGTCCCACCCCCTTCCAGGAAATGTCAGACCTGGGTTTATCCATGTCTCTCATGTAGTCCTATATGTAATTAGATTTGTTTTGTTTTATCAATTTGTAGGCTAGACCTGTTAATAATCCTGACAGATTTATGCAGAAATAAGTTGAGGGTTGGGGAGCAGTTGTCTGCCTAGTAGTTGGCATATTGCTTTGATTTTGAGGGAAAAGTATACCCAATCCAGGATTTTGGAAATGCTGTCCTCTTGGAGGGTAGCAAATTTGTTTTAAGTATAAGTATAACTGCATCAAATTAAATTGAACAAAAGCAGGGAGATAGATCTCCTTGAATCCACAGCTGAACTAGATTCTGTCTTTTATGTTACCATTTTCTTTCAGGTGATGGCAACTTTAGATCCTGTTCAAGCACATGATGATTCAAACCATGATCCAGAATTGCTTATGTCACATCCATTGCAGAATAGGTGGACATTCTGGTATTACAAACCTGACAAGAGTCTTCCATGGGAACAAAACTTGCACAAAGTCACGGACTTTGACACAGTAGAAGGATTTTGGGCGTAAGATCTATTTTAATTCCAAATTAGATAGATCAACTTGATCTGTGAACAAATCTAAGAACAAATATTGAGTACTCCAAAGGGTAGTGTGTCAAAGAGCCTCTCATAAATCTGCTAAGGGCTAGGGACCTAGAATATCAAAGTTTTTTATGATCTATAGCTTTGTATGACCAATTAAAAGTTCAAAGATTGTTGTCGCCCAAGTTTTTTTGAAGAAAATTTTTAGTTTTTGAGATGAGAGAGCGATAAATTTATTCACAATACCATAAGTAATAAAAATTAGAAAATTTAGTAAATGTCTGATGAAAGGCTTGATTGTCTGTGGCATAAGGAAAAAACACATTCAATTATTTACTGAACATATGGTTAAGCTGTTGGCATCACATTTGACATGAACCAAACCAGAATAAAGAAAGAATAAAAAAATGGATAAAACAATCAAACCAAAAGAAAGGAAGTGTATGCCATTCTTTTAAAGGTGCCAAATGGGTGACATCTTCAAACTAGTTTAGATAGGCTAGTCCAAACAATATAACATGCAGTCAATAGATTTAAACATGAGCTTACTAATGTACTGAAAGGGATTTGAAAACTACTCAAGTTATGAAGATGATGATTAGACTGGTAATATGAAACATGGAATATAACTGCAGTGTCTAGGGATGGTCACCAAAAGGTTGAAGAAATGTAGAGGGTGTATGTGACAATATATTAAACAATTAATCATTTTCATAAGATTCCTAGTCTTATCATACACCTTTGAAAAGGGATTTCAGAAACTAGAAAAATTGTTATCCAAGTATTATACTTATACTAATCAATTTTTCGTTACCCTGTTTTCTGTTACTCTGCTACCCTGAAGTTCTCTGTTGCTTTGGCTGGATGAGTTTATACCAAGTTTTGCAAACAATGCCGAATGACTGGTGCAATAAATTAGGCCGGAATGATTTTGTCTTTTTAATTAGTCACAGGTATCTTTTAATGCACTGTAATGTAAATATCTAATTAATAAAACAAGTCATGATAATTGTGATCAAATTGTCAATCAAATATTTAATTGTGACAAAAAACAATAGCTGTAAGAATAAACTGTTAATATTTCGGGTGTGAATGCTTTTTGTTAATGTTTGTCTGATCTACAAACCAGAGATTCAAGGGTATTATTTGCCAAAAGTTAGAAAATTTAAGTTAGGACTCAAATAAACGAAGAGGGGTTTCAAATTGATGGTTACAACTTACAACTAACATAAAAATGTGTGTCAACTTTTATCAGGATAAAATGTGTCAGAAAAAAAAATCGAAGTTGTGACAGGTCAAGTCTGATACTTTTAATATAACCTTAGTATGAGTCTCTGGAAATGATGATTCAAGTTGAGTCCCAAATTACCAAGTTCTGGTTTGTGGAGTTCAAAAATGTTTGATGCACACGTCTCATCCGGAGCAAAGACTTTCTGTGCAAGTACAATTAGTTAAAAAAATTGTCGTTTCCAAGCTGCTACAATTTCAAGTTCCCAAACAAATGCTTATTCTTTTCCTTGTTGATTGTAAAGATGATGTAAATTGTAATACTTCTTCTTTTTTTTAGATTGCAGAATCATATTAAACCTCCAAGTGAATTAGCGATGGGACTTGATTTTAATTTGTTTAAGGAGGGTATTAAGCCCATGTGGGAGGACCCGTCAAACATAAAAGGAGGCAAATGGGTCCTTAATCTTGAAAAGAGACGAAGAGGTCCAGAAAATGACAAACTTTGGCTCGAGCTGGTAATTAGTTTTATTTTGTAATAAAGATATATGAAATGGAGAAAATAAGAATTGCTCAGCTTCAGTTGCACTAGTACCCTGTGGTAGTATATTGGATTAATGGCCTGCTTGGCAATACGGGACCCAGGGATCGATCCATGCTGTGTCTAGGTTGGGCGACTAGGTTCCTACTTGTCCTTGTAAAAACGACCCAGCATTTGAAACGTCGACTCGATGCCCTGTGTGCCAGTAATGACTCTGGAAAATCTTTATCCTTCGGTTGTACTAGAATTGCTGTTTTAAACTCTTTTTATTAAAAACGGTTATTTTTATGATCTTTAAACAAATTTGCTTCTTAAAGTATTACAAAACATAAATTACAAAGAAAATAAGGAGAAGCAAAGAAGTATAAAAATGCAAAATTTTCATCAACAATTCCTTCAAAGTCTCATAAGGAAGACTAATACTGTAAACTTGTCCCAGTTTCCACACAACTGGAAAACACTCCTCCGCCCACCCTGCTACAATCCACCCACCCTTCTCAAAATTCTACGTTGGCCACCTCCTCAAACACTTTTAAAATGTATGTTCTTTTTTTGCAGTCCTGTCTACCTTAGTTCTGTCCCAAGATGGATGGATGGATGGATGATAGACTATCTATCAACGAGGTTAAAATGACATCATTCTTATACATTCCTGAAAAAGGCTTATGCCAGTTGTGCCTCTCACTCAGACTATAAATCGTCTTGGCTTTTTCTCCAATTAGCCATGGATTGATGGCAACCTTGAACTAAATTAAGTTGCCATTAAATTCTTGATTTCGTGTTTATGTTCCTTCAGTCTGATTGTAGCTTTCTTGTAGTGAAGGTCGAGCACAAAGAATACAAAAAACTGATAAAGGAGGGAAATGAAGCGCTATAAAGTAGGTTTAATATGAATTTTAAACAAGTATCGCCATTAGAAGTTCATAGTTACTAAAAAAAGAGCTACTTTCAAAAAAGGCTAAATTTTTGTTGGTTTGAAATTCTTTTAATAAACTTCAATTTTTTCTGAAACTCAACTGATTATTTAGTTTTAAATCTATTCTGGATTATAAATAGTATGCATTAGATAAGTGCTGTAACTATATCAGTTAGCTTATTTTAATTCTTTGGAGTACTGAAAATAATTATCAAATGAGTAAACGATTGTGGATCGTATAATCAAAATAGTTGGAAGTTATTTATTTGTTGTGTTCTTGATTTTTCTTTTTTTCGGTTCAACGTTTTGCAGAAATATCGTAGATATGGGGTGCTGATGGTACACACTGTTTAAGCTAGGTTTGTTTGTGGGCCCCATGCACATATAGACGAAAAGGTGAGCATAGTCAATGAACTTGAAACATATTTCCATTTATTGAGTCTCATGTCATATTTACACCAATTACGATTCCAGATGTTTCCGCTAGTTATACAACAGCATAAAAAGTAAAAAATACAAAAAAGTGTAAGATAACGTGCACTTATGGATAAATATGACCCTTGGTTAAAATGGTTTTGTATAAATCTATTGAGTGTAGGAGGTTCATTTGATCCAAAGGAAATATCAAGGACCCTAGTTGGTGTAGATAGTATCCAGAAGATGAATGTCGTTGAGTTTTGCCCTTGTTAGGCGTCTGCATCGATTCTGTTTTCAG
The DNA here is from genome assembly GCF_049724085.1 of Artemia sp. Qi Xiang Cuo. Lineage (NCBI taxonomy): Eukaryota > Metazoa > Arthropoda > Branchiopoda > Anostraca > Artemiidae > Artemia > Artemia sp. Qi Xiang Cuo. The sequence continues at coordinate 55,096,866 of NC_142798.1, read as the reverse complement.
CCAAACAGAAACGGTGAAAAACGGCAATAAAAAATGGTGCAGAACAAAAATGGTGAAAAGAACGAAAATCTGTCTCTGGTTTTCCGTTTTCCTCCCGAAAAACAGAAATGACATGTTTTTACTTAAACATGACAGTTTTAATGACAGATATTTCTGTTTTTGTTTCAGTTTTTTTAGGTGTAAGTAAGTAAAGTTTGTGGATGCATAAAAAGACCAGATAAATTAGAATTTATCGTTTATAAACATTCAAACTTCAAGTGACTTTGCAGTCATTCTTGAGCGCTGCTTTCGCGTAAAGTACTCAGCAATGCTAAATGAACTTTCACTGGGTACTGATGTTGCTGGCACAGAGAGATGCATGCATGCAGTTTTACTATACTCTGGGTAAGCGTAAAAGCAGTCACTCCAAAAGTAGTCTGTCTCTTGTTCAGGAAGGCAGAAACTCTCCTCATATGCCCTGATTGTATTTACTTCTATGCGGGCAATGCTTAAATCTCTTATATTGTTCGCATTTTGTGTTCGAAGAGTTCATCCGTAGCGCAGTTGTGTCGAGAAACTTCGCAAACAAGCTGGCTTCCTGATCAAGAATCTCTGGTGATCCATTTTGGTTAATACCTGCCTTTGTAGGAGCAACGTCTATAGGGAATTGTTGGGTTTAATTGAATTTGATCAAGTTCCTCTGTGATTCTATGCTTGGAAACGAATTGCTGGAGAAGCGAGGAGACGCACTGATGACCTGAATCTCTGTCTGTATGACTCATTTTTCCATAAATTACAGGACCCAAAAACCCAGCTCTTGTGGAAAACGGCTTATGAAGCTTGGGACTGGCCAAAAAATGTCTGCTGAACTGAATAGCGAATAGTTTCTTCAGGCCATTGATTAACTGACAAAACCACTGTAATCTATTGATCATCATTATAACTTTTCTTCCCAAAAAATAATAGTATCTATCTGCTATCATAGTTGCCTGTTGGAACTGGGCAAGAACTTCAATGGCAGTATCATCGATGAACAGCTTATATTTATAAAGTTCAAGCTCACTAATTTAAGCATCAAGAAGGTTTTGAAGAAGTTGCGCAGTGGCTCTTTTCAGGCACAGTGTATTTCTATTATGGTAAGGTTGTTGTTCCGGCGAACATTCGTATCCTTTTTCTTCGATGGACTAAGATTTTATGACTTTTGCAGATATCTTAAAAAAGATCGTTGGGGAGATTATTCAAGGATTCTAACCTGCATTCGTATTTTTCTTAGTGCTGCTTCCAGCGTCAATACTTCACTAGAATCGCGTCTTCGTCTAGGTACTGAATTCTCACTATCACATGAAAAGCTCTGGATCACTTAAATCTGAGCTACTATGAGCATCATTATTGCAGTCAGTGTACCCAGTTTCTTAGAAGAGCTATATACTTACCATGAATAACAAAGGAAGACAACTAATTAGACTGCTTTAGTTGCTTTAATGATAGGACTGCTTTAATGCTGGATTAATTTTCACTGTGGCAAACATTTTCTTTATAATGCATAAAGACAGCAGTATTTGCTAGATGGCAAGTATCGCAAATACAGTAGAAGTCACTAGATTACACTACAATGCAATTCGAAATAAAACCATGACAAATGAAGAAAAATGTGTTTAAGGAAAACAGAAACGGTAAAAAAAAAGAAAACGGAACAGAGACGGTACTGAAAAACAGTAACTTGTTTTCATTTTTTTCAGTTTTGTTTGAAAAAAAAAGAAAAAAAAACAGAAAACGGTGGGAAAAAAACAGACACAGAAACGGTACCAACCCCTATCCTTACAAATATGGTCTCTTTAATATGTTCATTTCATATTCTTTAGATGCATTTTGATATGCACTGCATACCACTATTCTTGCATAATTTGTTAAAAGATCCAATTTTACTCACGAGTATAGGTTTTACTTTTCTGTTTACTCTACTTTCGAAAGTAAACTCGCTCTGCTAGCTACTTGTAACAATGCCCTGGAAAAAGATAAATTGATGGTGACTTTACACACCACTCGCTAGATTTCGAGTGAGCTAGCCTTTAAACTAACCTCGTATACTCACATCAGCTTGAGCTATTGAGCAAGTAGCTCGTTTGTCTAATTATGTTCTTAATGAAATTAAATTATCGCAAACAGAATGCCAATGAAAATATGATCGTTACTCAGTTTTCACCTTCATAACATGATAAGGGTCTCCTATTGATTTATATTTGTAGTTTTGGTTCCTGTTCATTACCTATATTTTGTATTTGAAAATTTATATTTAGAAAAAGTTACCTAGTTTTACTTTACATTGATTTTTTTCTAATTTTAGGGAAAAAAATATGAAAAACTGGATCGACTTATTTCTAGAACAATTCAAAAATTGCTTGAAAAAAACAAGCCCCTGACATGTCGGGATTAAGAGTAGCATATATTCTCGTAGCACAGGAAAATAATTCAGTTGGCTGAGGGATTTTCGCATTAAATGCAGATGACAACCTGTCAATAATTTTTTGGGTACTCGACTATTAGCTTACTCGCCGGCTTGTTAGCTTGTAAACTGGCCTTTTGCATTTGAGGCTTTACTACATGCACCTACGGATTTTGCCGAAAAAACTTTCTCCTAAATACAATACATACGATTTTTGATTTCAGGTTTTGAGTATGATAGGTGAATTGTACGATGATGACAATGATGATATCTGTGGTGCAGTTTTCCAAGTCCGACCAAAATGTGAAAGAATAGCCATATGGCTTGGTAACACTGGTAATAAAGAAGCAGTTTTGAGAATAGGGTAAGGTTTTTTTTTACTCTATCGAAATTATATCATTTTGAATATTTGTTCTAGCCACATGCATGTTCATTTGTGGGAATTTTCTTCTTTCTGGGAGGGACCATTAGCGATAAACAGGTTGGGAATATTAGTCTAAAATATGAGGATGTCTGTTCCGTCATTTATGAGGCATTTATTCTTAAGTATATTTCCTCGTCACTTGTTTGTTGTCTAGTTTCCAATCGTTTCTGTATAATATTAAATAAAAAAAACAAGTTTTCAACTGAAAGTAAGGAGCAACATTAAAACTTAAAACGAACAGAAATTATTACGTATATGAGTGGGTTTGCCTCCTTTTTAAATCCTCGCTCTTTGCGCTGAAGCGTTTCATCATTTTTAAATAAACTTCTTTTTTGTCTAATTAAAGACCTTGGCGTTTCAGGAGTCATCATTAAAGAATTAGGACAGAATTCAATGTTTAGCTTAAAGAGCGAGGTGTTGAGGAGGGGGGGGGCCCTTTATATACATAATAATTTCTGTTTTTTTTTCAAGGTTTATTGTTGCTACTTACCTTCAATTGAACAAAATTGTTTTTTTATTTAATTTCTGATAGTTTTTTAAATAATGCCAGGAAATCTGGCCCTGCCTCCACGGAGAAACCCCCTCCCCATGGAAATATTCTCTAAACAATTCAATCCCGGTGAAAATTTACCTCCAACAATTACTCTTAACCACTCCGCGCGAAAAATTGAGACGGAAAAGAGAAAGCAAGACATAAAAAGAATTTGGTATAAGAATTCTGGCCAATTCCCCAGTGTATAATTTCCCCAGACAAGTTCACTCCCTGGAAACTTCCCTCCCCATGGAAAATTCCTCCGTGGAAAACCCCCAGCATAAAGTCCCCCCCCCCCCCCGAAAATGTATGCATGTATCCAAATAACAAATACTATGCGTGAACAATGAATTAACATTGTAACTTAAAGACCTTCCCCTGGGGCTGTGGGGGGCCATGTTATACCCAAAGGCATAGTTATTGGGCTTTCAACTATGATGAACAAAATGGCTATCTCAAAATTTTGATCGGACATTTTTGGGAAAAAAGGGCGGGGAAGCGGGCCTAGTTGCCCTCCAATCTTTTTGGTCACTTAAAAAGGGCACTAGAACTTTTAATTTCCGTTATAATGAGCCCTCTCCCGATATTCTAGGACAACTGGGTTGATACAATCACCCCTGGGGAAAACAAAAAAAATAAGCACGCATCCATGATCTTTCTTCTGGCAAAAAATACAAAATTCCACATTTTTGCAGATTGGAGCTTGAAACCTATTCAGTAGGGTTCTCGGATAAGCTGAATCTGATGCTGTGATTTTCATTGAGATCACTTGACTTTTAGGGGTGTTTCCCTCTTTTTTCAAAAATCAGGCAAATTTTCTCAGGCTCGTAACCCTTGATGGGAAAGACTAAACTTATAATGAAAGTTATATATTTGAAATCAGCATATAAAGCCGATTCTTTTGATATATCTATTAGTATCAGAATTGCGTTTTTTGAAGTTTCGGTTACTATTGAGCCGGGTTGCTCCTTACTTACAGTTCGTTACCACGAACTGTTTCATATGTTAGTGTTAAAGTTAGGCTATTTCCTTGATTTATTGTAGTATTTATGGCAGAAAAGCTTGTTGCAACTTAAAATGTGCAGTGTTGCCAATTTGGAGGGGAGGGGGCGCAGTGGGGAAGGGGCATTTGTCCCCCTGCTAGATTTTGAAAAATATCTATTTTTGGTATTTTATCATTGAAAAAAAAAACCCTTTTTTGATGTTTTCATTGAAAAAAGCCCCTCATCTTAAAATTTTATGAATTGGCGCCATTGAATATGTAGACACCTGTTAGGAAACGGTGGTTCTCTCATATTCATAAATTTTGAAAGGGTATCATAATAGGAGAGATAAAGCTTATTTGGTGCTTCTTTAATGCACACCAATTGAGCATATAAGGACAGACCTGATTGTTAAATCAGAATTAAAACAAAATTTGACCTTTGACATTTGCATGGATTGAGAACACCAATGGAAAAACATTAAAAAACCGTTGTTTTAAGTTTTTAAATGCTAAATCTCAGGATATTGGTTTTATAGTTTTTGTTTTGTGCTTTTTACTATCTTTGTTAGGCCGAATTTCTTGCTTTCTTTCTTAGCAGTGACGATACTGTCTCCTTTTTGATGACTAGTTGACGTTATCTGTTATTATATGTATAAACTTCTCTTTTTTTCTTAAATTTTAATCTGAATTTGAAAATTAGTTAACCTAAAAAGGGCTTTACCGTTATTAAAAGGAATTTTGAATAATTTGTAATTTTTTCGAAGATAAGTTGATAAATTCCTTCATTCTTCACTCCATTACCTGTTGATTGTAGGCCTATTATTTGGTCTCCAAACTGCTTAGGCTTTATTTTTCCCATAAAAGAAACACAGCTTAAACAACTTAAGACCTCAGTTTCACGCCCATAACCCTTTTCTAGTCACGTCCTGATTATCCATGTATTTGTTAAAGCCCATTGGTATGAGATGGTTTGAGATCCGGCCTCCAAAAGTACTATTGTTTCTCTGTAAATGATCCCCTTCCTTTTGTGACTGTGTCCCTGTTTTTCAATCGTTAATTTATTTGGGTTTCAAACTCCTCATAGCTTTTGTAACGTTTAGTGCAAACGTTAATTTTAAATGGGGAAATGCCGAAACATTTTATTTTCACTACTTTTAGTTTATACGAATAATTTTGACAGAAAATCCTGTATAAACTGACAACTGTGGCTTATTTTGTGTATATTAACACTTGTTACTTTTAGGCATAAAATCAAAGAGTTTCTCGAGCTGCCACCTAAAATGACTATCACCTATGAAGCTCATACAGATGCGGCTAACAAGACTGGCTCCATGGCGAAAAATATGTTCTCTATTTAATTTCCTTTTCCCTCTAGGCTAATTTCAATTAACGCTGCAACTTCCCATATTAAAGGATCATTTTTGTGTTATGATATGTTCAGTGCATTCAAAATATTTTTTTTTATTATCGTTGTCTTGACAAGAATGCTCTTGTTCGAGGTTGAATGCTCCAGCTCGTTTTATCTGTATCTTTATCCCTGGTTGAAGATCTCAAGGGTGGACTTTAGGGCTTTGTTAAAAATATGGATTTTAGTATCAACTCTTGACTAATCTTTGAAGAAACGCTCTTGTGTTTAAGTCATGATTTTGCACTAGTCGACAAAAGGGTTCCATAGGAATTTTCTCCTGGGGAATTTTGAAAAACCTGTGCCCATAAGGAAACTTCGGAGAATTTTGACCCTCTTCTCCTTACCTCTTGTGTAAGAATCCCACCTTCCTTGACTTCCTAGGGGCTAGACATGTGTGAACCTATGTTTTACAAAAGTAAAGTTTGAGCCTTGTGTTTTTTCGGGAATTTGGAGTCGCTGAAACGTATTTTAAAAATAGAAACTTGGATTTGGACTCCTGCAAAAAAATATAGAGTCAATTGCGAATAATGGACTCTAGAACCCTGTCATATCCTAATTTTCACTACTTATGAAATAATTTTATTACAGCTGGAAATCTATAAAGAAAAATAATCTAAATGGTATTTTGCATAGTGAGAAGTGGTATTATTTTGTTTATGTTTGGATAGAACAATTTTTTTTAGAAAAGAAACTTTGAATATACGAGCTTTAATAAACTTTGCGACAATGCAATTTAATTTTCTCGAGTGTTTTTGTGACGTAGGAGGTTGTGGTGTATGAGGATTGGGACCTTTTGTTTTATAGTGAGTAATGGATATACATTAAAAAATTTTGTTCCTTTAGCTTAATTTCGCATTTCAAGTGAATTCTCAACCTCCGTGTGGATAAGGTAACAGAGCTTGTTTGTCCAAGATCAAAGCAAATTATACGAATTTTCACGGTTTGAGCTAGATACACTATATTCTGCTACTAGTCTATGGAGCCCCTAAAGGTCTTGCTTTATAGTTATCCTGATTCAAAGCTCATACTGTACCACATTTTTACATAGACCTTGGTAACTTAAAAATCCAACTGGCTCAAGCTCGTTTAGAGCATATAATGCGTTTTGATTTTAGAGGGCCGTTGAAACTATGTTCAGGGCCTGTGGTGCTCGTCTACTTTAGGCTAGAGTTTACTTCAAGTTAGGTTTCAAAACAGGTATATTTTTCTTTCTGCTTAATTTACTATTATTTTCTTTGTGTTGTTCAATCTCTAATAAGATCATAATAAAGTTGATAATGATAATTTGAGTTACCATTTAAACATAAGAAAGAGCCTAAATACAACATGTTTTTAAGTTACTAATTTTAAATATTACAGAGAATCGATTAGTTGGGATATTCAAGTTGGTTTCTGAGAAAAAAAAGACAACGTTATGCAGCGTTTACTAGCAAACTTCTACAGGTGTAATTCATTTTAGTGCTTTTACACTGGGGTAAGGACATCCGCCAGAAAGATACAATATGCGTTCTGAATACAATCTAAAATTTATAAAAGAAACTATATATTTTAAAAGTAATTTATGATTTGAAATCAAATATTTAAAATAGGGACTTATTTTATGTAAATAATAATGATCTTTTCCTTAGTGTTTTAAGTTCAATGTAGCTATTATTATTTTAATTTTATTCTAGTATAAATAAACAAAACCTGAGAACTATATTTAATTGCGAAAAAAAACTTTGAATTTTAATTCTCTGAATCATAAATTTATCAGCTGAAACTTTGCACTCTGGGTCGTCTTTTAAACTACTACTTCTAACCATTCACTGCAGCCTCAAGTAGCCTTAGGCCATCACAGTTGCAATTGCTCATCCTCCACTCCAATATTCAAAGTTGCACTCCTTCCTTAGGACCTGTTCCTACTTTATTCGGGGACGACATGCTTTTCATTTGGCCCCTAGATCGATGGCCGAAAAGAAAGATCTTTGGCTATCTGTTACTCTTCATCTGTAAAATCTGTCCTAACCATCTCGACTTTTCTCTCATTTTAGCCATAGAAAGTGGAATAAAATAGCATTTTTCGCACAGCTTGTTGATTAAATTCGGTTAGTCAAACGGGTACCCAAAATTATCCATAGGCAATGCCTCTGGAAAACATCTAACAAATCCTCGTCCGTCTTCCGAAGCGCCCAGAACCATACTTGACCACTGTCATTAGTGTAGCTTCAAATATTATAGTCTTGGTTCACAGACTTGTCGGACTATTCTTTCAACCTTCATTCAACTGGAAAAAAAACCTTGACCATTCAAATTTTTACATCTTCATTGCATTCACTAACTTTACTTAAAATACTACCAAGGTAAGTTAAGCTATCCACTTGTTCGATCTTCTCGTTTTCACTTTGCTAACATTTTTGTCCAGGAAACTCCCATAATGAGCATAATCTAAGTCTAGGAGCATTTTACCTGCTCAATTGATTCCCTACTTTCTCATTGCCTTTATCTCGTTCCTTACGACAATGCCCATCAAAATCATCCATATAGAGGACACAACCCTGCTTGACCCGTGATACAATACCAAACCAGCTACTAACCTCATTTCCTATCTTAACAGAAGTAATATTGTTCTTGCCTCTGAAAAGTTATGTAGAAGCATTTGAACCATTATTTCTAGTAATTCTGCATGTCTAATTGTTGGAGATTTTAACTGTAACCTAACTGCTCCATCTGCCCGTTCTTCTCGGATTGGTGAAATATTCGATAATGATTTGTATGTTGTTGATAAAGACAAAGATTTCACATACATTTACAATTCCTCGTCCACATTCAACGTAGACCATGTTGTTGCTTCTCCCTCATTAGATGTCTCTCAACCGAAGGTTCTTTGTGCTTATTTGATATCTGATCACCTGCCTGTATTATTTTCTTTCTCACCAAATAAAAATTCTCAGATACCTACTAGTCACCCAAAAGCACCAAATCATATATACGTAATTGGACATTAATCAACCTGGAACTGTATTGGGATACTGTTTCTGCAATCCTCTCCAAGATTAAGGTACCGTTTGTCGTTTGATTAAGGTTACCGTTTGACTAAGGTACATCAGTAGCGTGAGTTCTAAAAGCACAAGACTACCATTTTTTATATGTAGAGCGTGAATTTCATCTATACCTCGTGACAACTTTGGCTTAAGGTGCATAATAGCATCAGCCACAGATACAGTAAAATCAGAATCAGAGAATGCATGCAAAAATTGGTCAAGCTCTTCAGCTTATTTGTGTTCAAGTTGGGAGTCTGGTAGAGAGAATTCGCCTCATAGAAAGAATACCCCTCAGATAGAGGAACATAAGCAGCGGAAAGGGAGGTTTTTGGGATCCTTGGATGGAGTGTCGACCAAAGGAAATGAGGGTTCTGTGATTTTCTTACCGTGGTTCTGAAGTTCCTTGGCAAACTTTTTCTTTGTTGCGATCCGGATGGAATTAATAGGACTGGACCAGCGTTGGTTGCATTCAATCCATAGATGTAGCCAAAACTTTGCTGAATCACAAGATCACGTGATTCAATTTTGATTTTCACACCATTTGGGAACTGTTCGTGGATGGCGACACTTCAATGGAACAGCACAAGATTCTGCATATTGTAAAGCGTGACACATCTCTGCACAATAAATATCAAGGAGAAGGCGTTTTTCCTCAGCGGGAAGCTGTGAGTGCTGTGTGTTGTTTTTTTTTTGACGTGACTGTGTTTCTAACGTCTTTTTCTGACATGAGTGTATTTCTGACGTGTCTTTCTAAAAAGTGTGTGTTTCTGATGAGTTTGTGTTTCTGGCGTGTATTTGTTTCTGACGTCTGTTTGTTTCTGAAGTGTGTGTGTTTCTGACGTGTGTGTTGGTTACTGACATGTGTGTTTTTCTGAAGTGTGTTTCTGGCTTGTGTGTTTTTCTAACGTTTGTGTGACTGACTTTTGTGTTTTTCTGACGTGAGTGTGTTTCTGGCATGTTTGTGTTTCTGACGTGTGTGAGTTTCTGGCGTGTGTGTTTTTGACGCGTGTTTGTGTCTGACGTGTCTGTTTTTCTGATGTGTGTGCGTCTTTTTCTGACGTGTCTGTGTATTTCTGAAGTGTTTGGTTTCTGACGTGTGTATATTTATGAAATATGTGTTTCTGACGTTTATGTCTTTCTGACGTTTGTGCGTTTTTGAAGTGTGTGTTTCTGATGCGAATGTGTTTCTGAGTGTGTGTTTCTGATTTGTTTGTATTTCGGACTAGAGTGTGTGTTTTTTGATGTGTGCATGTTTCTGCCGTGTTTGTTTCGTGTGTGTGTGTTACAGACGCATTTGTGTTTTTGACGTGTGTGTATGATATTTGTGTGTTTCTGAAGTGTTTTTGTTTCTGCCGTGTGTGTTTTTTTCTGACGGGTATTGGTTTCGGAAGTGTGTGTGTTTCTGACGTGTCTGTATTTTTGACGTGTCTGTATTTTTGACGTTTATGTGTTTCTGACTTCTGTGTGTTTCTGATGTTTGTGTGTTTCTGACATGTGTGGGTGTTTCTGACGTGTGTGTGTTTCTGAAGTTTGTGTGTTTCTGACGTGACACGAACTGTTTAATTTATAAAAAATAAACACAAAACCCGACATTTCCATTTGAGCCCCCGTGAAAAACAAAGTTTCTGGTAAAACTCATGCCCGCCTCCTCTTCTGGGAAATATCCTGACGGCGCTCAAAATACTCTCTTTTTCACCTCTCCATCTTTTTTACCGGTAAGAATACGAATGTAATATTTTATGTTATTAAGAAAATAATTTTTCCGCAACAAGAAGACCATCCCCCCGCAGCATTTATGTTCAGGCTTAATCCAAATGAAGCGAGATTAAAGACTAATTTACAGCTTCCTTCCCCTTCGTGCCTGTTTTTGTATTTAGTTGAAGGCTTAAAAAGAGTTAGAAAATTCGGGTGCAAAAATGTAATTTTGAGGTATCAGGCATCCCTCCCCCTCTAAAATGACCGAACGGCCTTCTTCTATAATCGCTCATTTACAATTCTTCATCATTGCACATAATTTCATCAAACATCACGTGAATCGACCTAGTTAAATGAAGCTTTAAAATACATGTCTAGATGAACTGTTTATTGTGAATCATTTACTTAACTTGTTTAGAGCGAATGCACCACAGCGTGGCATTAATGCCTCTTAAACTGGGAACCTCAATATATAGTGTTTAGATTGTTTTAAACCGACTGGCTGTCTCAAAATTTTGAATTGATAGAAACGTGCCCTCTTTGGAGTAAAATGGTAGTTTTATGCCGCAAAATGGCAGAAAACGTGACTTCGCCCCGGCATAAATATTGAAGCTTCTTAAAAAAAAGAGCACTAGAACTTTTATTTTGAGTTCGAATGAGCCTTTTCCTGATTCTCGAGGACTTTTGGTTCGATACGATCACCTTTAGGAAAAAAAAGAACAAATGAATATGCATCCACGATCTTCCTTCTCCGAAAAAAAGGAAATCTCTACATTTCGTAGATCGGAACTTGGACCTTCTGCAATAGAGCTCTCTGATGCGCTGAATTCCATAGTGTAGTTTTCATTAGAATCACTTAAGCTCCTGGGGATGTTTTTCCTCTTTTTTAAAAATCAGGAAAATTTTCTCAGGCTCATAGGTTTTAATCGATAGCCTTAAACTTGGTAACATACGCAAAAGAATACTTTGATTCCAATATCTCAACACGCACTTTTGTATTAAGGGGGTTCTTAGTGGTGAAATTAAGTATGTTGATTTTTATTAAAATTACCAAAGCCGTGAACATTAAATTACTTTGAAAAATATACGGTTGTTGGCACTTTGATAAAAACATTAGTTTTCTTTAGACAATCTCCTTTCATTCAAGAACAACGAAACTAAACCTTTTCCTTTTTTTTAGAGATTCAAAAATAAGATCCAAAATGAGACTAGACGACTAGGAAACAAGATACTGACAAGCGGCTGTTGACCTTCCCAAGTTTATTTGGCTACGAATAAGCAATTAAAAAAAGATTACGGACAGTTTTTACTTTAAGCAAGATTAAATGGTTAAGTGCCTTATGGTATAGGCTTTGCCTCGGGATAATTGCTACCCATGTATGGCTCCCTCGACTGTTCTAAATTATCATATTTTCTCAGGTTTATACAATTTTTCCTTATTCAATGCAAGACAAGATTTTAGACTTGAGCAACTACTCACAGACTAAAAATATGTGCTCGATGTTAAAAAATCAGTTAAAAAAGGAAAAATGAATTCAACTTCACTAAAGAGAATTATATGGTGTTACTCATGTGCTTTCTGGAGGGCAGAGATTGACCACTCCTCCTTGACAGCATTTGAACAGTGTGAACTCTACTTCTTTATCGACAAATAAAATAACATAGGTGGAGTAGTTTAAAAAAGGAGGAAAACGGAGTAAGAAAGCAAGCAGCACGTTTTCTTCATGTTCTTTTTAGTTTTTCTTAAAAGGTACTTAAAGAGCCTAGCGGTCGACAGGCAAAAAAAGAATATATTGTTTAAAAAAAAGAAGAGCATACTGTTAAAATAAAAGCATGCTATTTTGTGAGGCCTGAAGAAAAAGACAGTTGTCCTTTTCCCTAAGATTCTGATTCCCATACCCCCGTTCCAAAAAAAAAAACTTACTAAATGCATCAACTCGATTACCCAGTGGTGACTCGAAACAGTGTATATTCACCAAACTACATGTACTATCTGTCACCTTTTAACCAAACCAGTTTGCTGCATCCAAAGACCAACTGACTGATCTGATCTCTGCTTTGCAGAAAGCTACATACGGTGTAGCATCTACGGCATCGCATCATATCTTTCAGATCGCGTCATAATTTTAGCTGGGTGCATTTCACCGACATTCTAGATTATATAAAATAAATTCTTTTAATATATTTAGGAGACAGGCCAGATTTGTCACTAAGCAATTCCACTCATCAAATTAAGTGGGCTACTGTGCTAATATGCATCACCAAAAATAAGCATTGAAAAAATAGCAACGAAGAATTCTTAAACGCGCAAAAGTAATGCGCCAAAAATTCAGTATAGCAACATTAATTTGATGTAAATATTAATTTTTATACTAGCTTTGTTGGTCAGTAACCTTTGATTATGAATATCCTTTTTTCAAAAACGTCTAGTTTATTGCCACCAAATCTTTTGTTATACCCAACTTTTTGTTATAGAACTGTTCTTGGTAACGAGTGGTAAATAAGAAGCGACCTTTGTCAGTCAAAATCGAGACTTTAAAAAATATAAGTTTTATGACAATGTACATTTAAAAGAATCCACTCTTATTGTTGAATCCGAACATGTGAAATTCTGTAAAGCTAGAAATTGCTCATCAAAAACTAAAACGCCAAGTTCATTATGTCTAAAACCCTATCCCAGAGTTACTTTAAAATAGAGTTACTTTATATGCCCTATACTTAAAAATAGGACTTGGTATTTTTCCTGAGAACGAGGGTAACAAAAGAATATATATTTGTCTTTGCTTTTTTTCTCACCAGGGGTGATCTTACCGAAGGTCGGGCCGAAATATGTATATTAAAGCTTTTATGACATTTTACGCGAAGTTAACAATAATTTTTATAATCAGCCAAAGTTCATGTCCCCTGCCATGCGTCATTATTGCGTCTGAAGCTGGGAAGCTCAACATATAGTTTCTCGATAATTTCAAATCGATAAGATATCTCATAGTTAACCCTTAAGACCTTTTTTTGGCCTATTTGGACCAAAATAATTATTTTGTGCCACAAAATGATAAAAAAATACCTCTGCTGCTGCACAATATTTTTGGCTACTTAAAAAGGCTCTATAACTTACGATTTACGTTCTAATGAACTTGTTCCCGATACTCTAGAATCATTACTTTGACACAATCACCCCTGAGAAAGAAAGCAAAAAAACGCATCCGTAACCATATTTCTTGGGAAAAAACACAAATTCTCATTACTGTAGATAGGACGTTGAAACCCTTGCAGCACGGTTCTCTGATATGTTGAATGTGATGGTGTAATTCTCATCAAGATCCTTTGCCGTTTTGGAGTCTCACCTTTTTTTTCAGAAATCACGCAAATTTTCTCAGGGTCTTAACTCTTGTTAAGTAACTTTAACCTTAACAAATTTACATAGTTAGAACATCATTGAAAGTCAATTAAGGTGATTCTGTCTTTATTGTTATCGAAACTCCTTTTTTGGAATTTCAGTTACTGTCAGTACGAATTGCTCCTTACATACAGTTCGTTACAACAAAGTATTTAATTGATGCTAGTTTAATTTTATAACTATTCAGTGTGTTGACTGCTGAAAATGGTGCCATAAAAGACAAAACTGATCCCTCCAAGCCTACTCATTTGGACAAGCGAATTTTGACTCTATATGGCCATTTAACATCTTTATTATCAAATCGATTTTCAGCTCTGATAGGTGTCCGAATGTTTCGTAGGCTAAGTACGATTTATTTTCTAAGACTGTCGTGAATTGCTTGATCTAATTTAATGCGCTTATACGTACTTTCAACTTTAGACGACTATAGTGCTACACTTTTAATATTTCAAGCGGCTTTAATACTTCTTACGTAGTTATCAGTGCTAAATGGTTAAAGCGGATTTAACACTACTTAAGTAGTTTTCAGTGCTAAGTCCTACGTTAAGTATAACCTTTTCTTTTACACTTAAAACCAGTCCTTTTCCCATAGTGTAACATAAACTTTTAAGCAAAGTTCGAGTCCACCTAACAAAATTTTAAGCCAAGATCGAGTCTCCTAGATATTAAATGAAAAAAAAACATTTTTTTCTACTGAAAGTAAGGAGCAACATTAAATCTTAAAACTAACATAAATTATTCCGTATATTAGGGGGGCTGCTCCCTCCTCAATATCCTCTCTCTTCGGGCTAAAGTTTTTTAAGAACTTTTAAATTCAGATTCTAATTACACTGCCCTTGTGTCTCAATAATCGTTCTTAAAGAATTGAGACAAAAAGTCGAAATTTAGCGTAAAGAGCGGGGTATTGAGGAGTGGGCAACCCCCCTAATATACGGAATTATTTCTGTTCGTTTTAAGTTTTAATGTTGCTCCTTACTTTCATTAGAAAAAACTTATTTTTTTTGTAATTACCCAGATAATTCTACCTCCGCTGAAAATTTCCCCCAAAAAATTGGCTCGAAGCATCTCCACATGTAAGATGGGGTCGCCAACGAGAAGGTAAGACAAATAAAACGAATTCTGGAAAATCTCCATAATCATAATGTAAAAATGTTCCTGGGAAGTTCACCCCCTGAAACCTCCATCCCAATGGGAAACCCTCCCTGTAGAAAATCGATCCCCAGAAAATCCCCCCTCCCATAAAAAATGACGGTATACTTCTCTATAACAAATACTATATGTGAACAATGGACAAATCTCATAACTTGCGGCCCTTCCTCCGGTTGTTCTGGGTGGTCATGTCATCTCCAAAGACAGAGTTATTGTTACTTTTCAACTATACTGAACAGAATGGCTACATCGAAATTCTGATCCGACGACTTTACGGGAAAAAGGGCGTGAGGGGGAGGGGGCTATTTGCCCTCTGATTTTTTTGGTCAGTTAAAAAGGGCACTAGAGCTTTTAATTTGTGTTCGGATGAGCCCTCTCACAATATTCTAGGACCATTGGTTCGATACGGCCAGCCACCCTTGGGAAAAAAACAATACAAATAAACACGGATCCGTGATCTTTCTTCTGGCAAAAGTAAACATGCAAAATTCCACATTTTCGCAGATAGGAGCTTGGAACCTCCACAGTAGTGTTTTCTGATACGCTGAATCTGATGATATGATTTTAATTAAGATTCATTGACTTTTAAGGGATGTTTCCCCCTATTTTGAAAATCAGGCAAATTTTCTCAGTCTCGTAGCCTTTGATGGGTAACACTAAACTTAATGAATACTATATATTTGGCATCAGCATAATAAGCCGATTCTTCTGATATATCTATTGATATCAATTTTTTTGTTTTTAGAGTTTCGGTTACTATTTAGCCGCGTCACTCCTTACTTACAGTTCGTTACCACGGGCTGTTTGACTACTTACGTCACGGACCAGATTTATTCCGTAAGGCTACGTACCGTAACATAAAAGTATTAATTTGTGCTAGTGTGAAAGGTTTTACGGCGTAGTCTCTTTTTTCTATCAGTTTACTAAGTCTTTTATCCAAGACTTACCAGTCATTACTGACGTACCTGGCGATGCTAATGATGATATAAAAAAAATAGACATGAGTGCTTCGCAACAAAACAATAAGAATATAATTCAAGTGATTTTTTAGGAAACAAAATAAGTTTCTCTTCATAATTTAAAAAAACAAAGTTTTTCCGAGGGAAGTAAAGAGTGAATTTGAAACTTAAAACGAACAAAAATTATTACTTCACAACCTATCTAACATATATCGACAAAACTAATATAATTAAACCAACTGTTGATATTTCCCTGTTTGTAGGATTACAAAAAAAACTAGCTCTTTACTGAAAACACAAAACAATATAGGAGTTTTGGTACGGTAAAAGTAAACCTTTTAAGGACACTTTTAACAATATAAAAGTAAAGCATTTTTAGATTGTTGCTTTATTTATTTTTTTTTTCAGTCAATTTGGTATCACTTCTGCACAATTAGCTCAGTTCAATGATTGACTGTCGTTTTGAATCTGAAAAGGAAATTTCATGATTATTTTGTAGACAAATTCGAAGTGAAGTGATCTTGCTAGTATTAAGACTACAGACTCGCTTTAGAATTTGTATCACAACTTCAAATTCTCCGTTTTATAGAGGGAAATGACCGGATTTCTAGAGTTCATATTACGGTTGATATGTTCTCCATTTCGAATTACACTGCTTTTGTGTTTTCAGTAAAGCGCTAGTTTTCTGTAATCCTACAGACAAATGAAAATATCAACAGTTGCTTTAATTATATTAGTTTTGTCGATATATGTTAGATAGGCAGTGAAGTAATAATTTTTGTTCGTTTTAAGTTCAAATTCACTCTTTACTTCCTTTGGAAAAGCTTTGTTTTTTTAAATTAATCTTTGCTCGTTTTTTATTACAATTTAATATAGAAACAACAATGCCATGATCTTTTTTATTTATACAGAATAATTTCTGTTCGTTTTAAGTTTTAATGTTGCCCCTTAGTTTCATCTTAAAACTAATTTTAGTATATAATTTCTAATCTCCTCCAATCTATGGGAGATAAGACACCTCAACCCTTATCAAGGAGCTGAACAAAGAAGCCGTACAAGAATTGAAGGAGAAAATAAGTTTAGGGCGAAAAAAAAAATCAAGATACAGTGTTGTTTCTTTTTGCAAAAAAATCTTTAAAAAAAAACAAGAAATAGATTTTAAATTCTTTGTTTAAAAAAATTAAATTTAGTAGCACTTAAGAAAGTAGCCCCAGGCGGGTAGCTTCGACACAAAAGGTTAACTAAGCGAACGGGTTTACATATCGATGTGCATGTGGAAAATTCTGCTAGCTCCAGAAATGTGCCTTTAGACTTAGGGAGTTATTTGACCTGTCCCTAAATAGAAAAGCCACTCATTACTTAGAAATTAATCGGAATTTAAAAAAAAGATTATTTCTAGTGTAGGTACGATAAGTGGTATTATAAACTGAGTTTCTTTCAGTTCAAAAATTTCGGAAAGAATTACCTGAATTCTCCTATAAAGCTGTTTTCATTTGTCTTTCTTCCTCTTTGGATGCACGATCTTACGTATGGAGAGAATATTACGGTGGATTTGTCCAGAGGAAATTTTCAACGGGGGATCAAATTGTCTGGCAAGATTTTTCCGTGTAAAAATATGGGTATGTCCACAAGGGTGCTGGAAGGTGACACTTCCCTTCTTACTGCACAAAAACGTTTCTGGTGTTTATTTTAGTCCTTTATTCAACTGAAGTGATTTGCTTCATATTCCAATGGTCTATTATTATTATTAAGGAGGGGTGGTAGATCTTTGTGTAAGGAGGAGGAAGATAGGATCCTACACAAAAAACTGTCTATATAGTCTATTGCGCTATCGACTAGATAGCACCATCATAAAGGGCTATATGACACCACAAATTGTACTCTGGGCCTATAAATCGCCTACTGACTATCAGAAACTAGAAGACCAATGTAACAAAAGAGAGTCCGTGTAAAAATGTGGGTAATGTCCCCAAGGGTGTTGGAAGGTGACACATTCCTTCTTACCGCACAAAAATGTTTCTAGTGTTTATTTTAGTCCTTTATTCAACTGAAGTGATTTGCTTCATATTCCAATGGTCTATTATTATTATTAAGTAGGGATGGTAGATCTTTGTGTAAGGAGGAGGAAGATAGGATCCTACACAAAAAACTGTCTATATAGTCTATTGCGCTATCGACTAGATAGCACCATCATAAAGGGCTATATGACACCACAAATTGTACTCTGGGCCTATAAATCGCCTACTGACTATCAGAAACTAGAAGACCAATGTAACAAAAGAGAGTCCGTGTAAAAATATGGGTAATGTCCACAAGGGTGCTGGAAGGTGACACTTCCCTTCTTACTGCACAAAAACGTTTCTGGTGTTTATTTTAGTCCTTTATTCAACTGAAGTGATTTGCTTCATATTCCAATGGTCTATTATTATTATTAAGGAGGGGTGGTAGATCTTTGTGTAAGGAGGAGGAGGATAAGATCCTACAAAAAAGACTGTCTATATAGTCTATTGCGCTATCGACTAGATAGCACCATCATAAAGGGCTATATGACACCACAAATTGTACTCTGGGCCTATAAATCGCCTACTGACTATCAGAAACTAGAAGACCAATGTAACAAAAGAGAGTCCGTGTAAAAATATGGGTATGTCCACAAGGGTGCTGGAAGGTGACACTTCCCTTCTTACTGCACAAAAACGTTTCTGGTGTTTATTTTAGTCCTTTATTCAACTGAAGTGATTTGCTTCATATTCCAATGGTCTATTATTATTATTAAGTAGGGATGGTAGATCTTTGTGTAAGGAGGAGGAAGATAGGATCCTACACAAAAAACTGTCTATATAGTCTATTGCGCTATCGACTAGATAGCACCATCATAAAGGGCTATATGACACCACAAATTGTACTCTGGGCCTATAAATCGCCTACTGACTATCAGAAACTAGAAGACCAATGTAACAAAAGAGAGTCCGTGTAAAAATATGGGTAATGTCCCCAAGGGTGCTGCAAGGTGACATCTCCCTTCTTATTGCACAAAAATGTTTCTATAATGATTTGCTTCATAATGCAGTGGTCTATAGTTAAGGAGTGGTGGTAGATATGTGTGTAGGGAGGGGGGGGGGGGTAAGATCCTACTTTATAAAGGTAGAACGTAACCTGACAACTAAAAAATATTGCAGAAAAAAAATGCAAATAGGTTTTTAGTACCATAATTTCTCTATAGACTATAAATTGCAAATAATGTATCTTGTCAATTAAATAGTGAGAATAAGTAAATAGTTTGAATAAGTAAGTATAACAATAAGTAATTCTTCTTTTTATATACAACTTTGAGTGGTTCCAGAACCACATACCTAAACTTCTCCAACCGCTAAGTGATAAGGGATTGAGGTCAGGGGCGTAATTTGCTATGGGGCAGAGGGAGCAAATGCCCCTCCCAGATCTCAGTTTTCCCCCAGACCCCAGTTTGCCCCTCCCCCAAGCTGAAATTTAGTTTCTCCAAAAATGTTGTCAAAACTAAGCATCCACTGAAACAATTCAAGCATCCACTGAAACAGGTCAGTTTTTTTTTAGTGCATCTTTACCCTTTTTATTACTATATGGCTCGTTTTTCAGTTTTCTCGGTCATTTTCACTTTACTTGTGAAAAATTGGCTCCAAATTTGAACCCCCTCCCCACAGGATTTTTACAAAATTTACGCCATTCGTTGGGGTATGGATTTAGTGATTTACTAAGAATGTCGTTGCAAACCATGAACTGGATGACCTCTATTCCCTTTTGAATCAAAATGCTTGACAAAATACCTTCCCGGGATATGCTTAAAAAAATGAGTGCATCACATTTACAAAAACAGAGAGATTATCTTAAAAATAATTATATAAGGGATAAAAACTTGATTGAAAAAAAGCAAGCGGGAATCGAACGCAAAACACTCTAAATTTGAAGTCCAACGCTGTACTAAGAGTACCACGCCTCTAATAATCTAATTCGATATATTCGTGTTTGTAACTTAATTGCGTAGCTTATTAAGGGGGCTTAGAGGAGGAAGTCAAGGGGAGTATAGATTTCAAAGTAGGAGACTGTGTCTACCTAAAGAACGAAGCAAAAACGG
Organism: Artemia sp. Qi Xiang Cuo; assembly: GCF_049724085.1. Classification (NCBI taxonomy): domain Eukaryota; kingdom Metazoa; phylum Arthropoda; class Branchiopoda; order Anostraca; family Artemiidae; genus Artemia; species Artemia sp. Qi Xiang Cuo. The sequence continues at coordinate 55,076,761 of NC_142798.1, read as the reverse complement.
AAGGCAAAAAACTTTCCAACAAATATTCTGGACCGTACAGAATAGTCAAAAAGTACGATAACGAATATACTTTTCAAATGGAAAACCGCAATAGTGGAAGAACTTACAAGGCGCATGTTAGTTGAATAAAAAGAGCCAAATTTCCAGAGAGATGGGTATCACATCCCTCCTCTACTGATTTGTCAGATGCAGAAAATGAGCCCCCTAGATCAAGATTGGCAGAGCTAAAACCCTTTAAGTTCAAGTAAGACTATTTCAAGAATGACAGTGATGAGGAAAATTTAGAAGAATTTTTATCTATGAAAAATCTATTTATTCCGATGAAAATATCCCTAAAACTAGTAAGAACAAGAACACCAAAAAGCTAAAAGAGTTCATGAATAGAGAGCGCGAGAGATTTAGATTATACAATATATCCAAAAACCCAATTTTTCCCCGATAGAATTTCGACCCCAGGTCCCCCCAAAAGATTTCCAGACGATATGATTTCCCCTGCAACACCGATAGAAAGGCTCCTGTCTTTACAGGAGGAATTAAACAGAGCTGTAGAAACCCCCAGTATTTCTGTAAAGAAAACTCCCCCCAAAGATTCAACTAAAACAAACCTGCGAGAAGCTATGGATTTAATAAATTTTCCCATAAAAACGAGTCAAAGTACATTGCCCGAGAATAAAACTCACAAGGAAGACCAGCAAAGACAATATCATGATATAACTGTGTCAAAGGTCAAGCCTAAACAGTGGACTTCATGGAGGGAAACCCTAGTGCAAAGAATGCCCCATCCCCCTGAGGACATGGCATTCAAACAGTGGAGGAACCCCGCAAAAACTTTTGAGTCCTCCCAAAGCTCTCAAAAATCTTTCAAATCTCCCGAGTTAAAAACACAAAGCGAGGACTTAGAGAATAAACCTTCTACTTCCAGAGGAGAAGAAATTTACGAAGGAAGGGGAGGTGACACCTCAAGAAGTGCCACCTCTTAAAGTTCTAATCCGGATTCATGGGAATCCAGCTCCGAAGGGACTGACAGCAAATCAGACGATATAGTAATTAAAGAAAAAGGGAAATCAAGACCGACTTAAGCAGCCGCACACGCGGAACAAATTAAAATGAAAGGGGAAAAATTCTTTAAAAAACAATACAAAAAGTTCTAACTTATTTCGCTAGAAAAACCTAAAAAGAAGAAAGCGCAAGAAACAGAGGAGAAAATAATGACACAGTCAGGCAGAACGGTTAAAAAACTTGACAGATGGAAATATCCCTAATTAATGTAAAGACAAATTTCAAATATAATAAATTTAACACCATAATAATTTTAACAGTGTGCAAGTTAAGTTAACCAAGTCAATATTAATGAAAAAATAATAATAATAATAATAATACGAGTGATGTCAAAACATTGGTGATCAGAGAGAAAGGTTGGAACAGAAAATAACCAAAGGTAGGAAGCTCGTGGTCGACTGAAAACGACAAGTGGTGTTGGACCACGTTTTGTGGGAAGCCTGGGGAGGAACTCAAAGCCCATGCAGCTTTTAATTTGTTTTGGGCGTGATCGCCTTCGGATTTTCTATGAAAATCGACCCATGTCCTAACCAAGATGGATATTATCCAAAACAAGAAATTACCAGTACAGAAGCGTCAAATTATATGAAATATTTTGTCTTAGCGCAGATTATAATTATTTTAGGCCTACACATAAAATAGGATACCAGTGTAATTATGTGCTGCACGTTTACTTATTCATGTGTTTATTACTCGAGAAATGTAATGTAAAATTAAATCGTATAGCGATTATTAGCAACGCTTTAAATTTATATCTCAACCAGTCATAGAGGTATATCACGACCAGAATAAAGCTCGGAAGTCCTAACTTTACTTTCCTAACCTATCTAATCCTAAAATATTTATTCTGTTTTACGCCTACAAATCAGTTTTCTTTGGCCAATGCCACAAAATGTTTGTATAATAATAAAAAATAACCTAAGTTAAAAAAAATAAAGTGCCTTTGAAAAAAAAATGATAACAAAGCAGTAAAAAAATGAATTTTGCGAAAAACGGGTAAAATTAATAATAAATTAATTCTAGAAACAAACAATAAGATGAGGCTTAAGAATAACATCATAATCCTCGTTGTTCACGCAGTGGCCCAAGATATTGTAAAACATGGAGTAATATTCAAGCATGAAAATTCATTGCTAGCGAGCCATGACACAAGGAAGATCTTTATGAAATTGGACCCCAAACCCCTCGAGGCCTTGTTTCAACAAGTAACAAGACTAGAAAGAAACACGAATGAACTCAAAGAATCGACCAATTTCTGGTGGAACATACTATTGGCCGTATGTTTCGTATTTGCGACTTCCCTGACCATAAGAACCCTATTGACGTTCAATTACGGAAAAATCCAGAGACTAAGAAGGCGAAAACCAAGAGAAGACCACGGGGAAACAGCTGAAATACAGAGGTTAAACCTGGAACCCAAAGAAAACGTCTAAGCTAAGAAATAGGGAAGACATTAGAAAACCAGTGGGTATAGAGGTCTCCACTCGTCCTCGTTATGTCTTTTTCCCTCATTGTAAGGTTGTTTACGTAAAACCGTGTGGCTATGACGCTGCAACATGTGTTTCTTAAACAGCACGGACGTGCGTTAACAATGCAGGCATGAAATATGTTGTAAAATTAGACCACAAAATTAATCATGTAGCATAAACTCTGTTTAATGATTATTTTAAATCTAAAGTAAAATTAGCTAAGTGTTGAAAGAAGTTAAAATAAAGTGTATGTAGTAGTGTACATTAGAAAACATAAAGTTAAAGAATTAATCTTTTATATCGTCTTTAGGCTATAACAGCTTAGAAGAAACTTCTATGTATTGAATTTCCCAATGGGTACTTTACAAATATATTTCCACCAACATGATAAAAATTTAGTTTTGTGTACTAATATTAGTGCATATATTTAACCCTGTCTCATAGCGTAAAATTCATGTACCCAATCGATACGTGACTTATTTGTACTATGAGTATTTACTTTAAAGAACGTGTGATTCTGCCTCGTTATTTTTATTACAGGAAGTGGATTGGCATATTGGATATCGATCATTACAATGAGTTGCCCAGTGCAGATACAACCTTGTAGTATCTATTTTCATCATACCTCAACCAACGAAGAGTACTCACCATAGACTCCAGGCAATTTTCATCCCAGCTTCGTCTACGAAAACAACAGTTACCTTTGATCATTGTTTCTTCGACCACAAACCATATTACGTATCAGGTAACATTATATTGGAATCTCAGTATCCAGCGCATTATCGAACTACATAATCACAAAAATTCTGAGAACCCCATCGATCAGTACAAGATATAGGTACATAAATATCGCCTTTGATAATCATTATGAACCCATATACCATATGACCGTATAGTATGATATATGATGACCCCAAAAACTATTTATGTGTCACACACTTACGCTTCGAATCCCTTTCGACCATCTCTCGAAATCCATCCTATCCCCTCTGTGTGGAAAGTTCATATATCTGTTATCCCATAAATGTGACGAGATAGTTTATGAAAAATGGACCTGGAAACCAAAATTGACCCTAGTGACCAACCCCTCAGTGATAATTCGCCCCTCCCATATGTTAAAGAAACAATATTAAAGAAGTTACTATAGTTCCATGTCCATTCATTCCAAATCCAAAATTCATTCTCCCTATGATGAGACTAAGAACTATTGCAAAGGTGAATAGACGTAAGCCATGAGCTATCAATTTTATAAGAGACCCAAATGAACAATTTTATACGAGAATACCCCAAAAATGATATGCTGAGAAGAAAATAAACGCACTTCCAGTGTTCGACCCCTTAATGATAAGGCACCCTATGAACTATCAAAAAGCAGGTGAGAATGAACTCTGATAGCATATCCCCACACCTGTAGTTGGAAGCATCATTTCCCAGTTGACAATCAGAGAAATCTTGTCGTGTGAACACAATCGTGCTTGAACTGTCCCATGAAGAAACCATAACGTAAGTGCTCCAAAAATTTTGCAAAGACGAAAAGAGTGAAGGACAATAATTTACAACAGAAGAATTGAGTACGCTAAAGACTCGAATGGTGATGAAATAGATGAGAATTTACATATGATACTTCTTAATAACTTTGATAACTCAAAAAATTCCAATATCCTATCATTAACGTTGCGTAGCAAACATCCCCAGTGAAAATGTTTTAATGTTACCAGTGAACAAGGTAAACCAAATATTGTGTGTTTTAAATCGTTCTTGTATGTATTGTTAGATGTCCAGATAGAGTTATGTGTAGCGTTGTCGAGCTATTCATTTAATGTAGCGTAGATAGAAAGTAGTGTGCCATATAGACAGCAAAATAAAAAAAAGCCTTGTAAAAAGTGAATTCAAAAAAATCTTATGTAAAGGTAAAATAGCCCCAACCTTGTTGGAAATGTAAAAGTAATCAGTGTAAGATGTAGAAAAAAAAAATCTTTAGTATAGTAGCTAGCTTAGAACCATGAATAATCTTAGTCCGGTAGATGAATTTTAGATAGGGACGTAGAATAAAATAAGAAAAGTAATAGAGAAAATTTTCAGCACTCCTGATCAAGCCATAACATAAATATAAAATAATTATATAGAAGAAATAGTTAATAAATTGCGAACATTTTAAAAGCCCAAAGGCAAGCAAGTACTAATGACGGGACGTCATTAATTTATGAGAAGGGTAATATGTACCGTGAGTAAAATGCGATGTATTAAAAATACCAAAATAAAGTTCCTTCTTTCTAAAGATAATTCCGACTTCCTATAATTAATTTAAATCTCTTTTCAAAAATTAAAAGTCCTCAATCAGCAAAGAAAAAAAACCGCAGTTAGCCTCAGACAAAGAACGGCGCTATCCAAGCTTTGGATTTCGCTAAGAGAATGGGCTATAAAAAAAGGTGCTACGCACAATATTTCTAAGGAAGTTTAAATGATAAGAACCGTGTGAACGTTTGAATCATCAGAAATATTTAAAACAACTTATTGGACGAAGGGTTCGCATCCTCGGGCCACTTGAGCCAATTGGGAGCCAGTTCTTAGAACGCAAGACAAAAAAACTACGTTTGATAGTGGGGTAAAAGTGTTTTTTGGAGGGATTCGTAAATCAGAATCAGGACCATTCAGATAGAATTTTTTCGCCATTCAAGCCTGGCAATTCTTTCATTGTTGTATCTCAGTCACCGTTATTGTCATTTGAAGTGACCCATTGCTGTTCACCCAAATATGTAAGTTTCAATAAATCTATTGCTTTTTTACCTGTGTTTATTTCATTTTATATGTCTATATCTAGCCTAATGACAGCTAATTAGTTCGCATGTCTCCAAAGGCACGTTCCCAAGGAATGTGATCTCCAGATAGCTCAAAGAAAAAAGGTCACATTTATATGGCTACACATATTATTTTCTCTCAATAATTGAGGGTGGCGTGGTTATAAATTTACTTCACTCCCCATCGTTGTGGCGCAGGGCTCAATGGCACAATCTTTGGCGCTATAAGTGACGCTATCGGAGAACTTATAAGGTGTAAGTTCGCAGCTTTAAAGTACGATATTAGATTTGACGCGGTCAATATTTATGACCACATTTGTATAAGCACACAAAATAAATTTCCATCGCTACACTACATGCCATTATTTCAATAAAAATATTTTATGCATTACTTTGTTGGTCTTAGGAAAATTTTGGTAAGGTCTTAGTAAAGTTGGTTTCAATAAATCTGATTTTGCATAGACTTTTCAGGGGCCCATTATGCATCTTAAACAATCACAAACTGTTTTTACAAGATTCAGAATTAAAGTTAGAACTTGTTCTCTTCTTGGGGAAAAATTCAAGATCGATGTATAGCTTTTTACATCTTCTACGGAAGAATTCAGAACAGAACTTGAAATTTATATCTCTTTATTAAGAAAATTCAGAAGAGAACTTGAAACTTTTATCACTTCTTTGAAAAAATTCAGAATCAAAATAGAACTATTTTTCTCTTCTCTGGAAAAAATTTAGGATTGAAATGTAACTTTTTTTTCTTTTCCTTTAGAAAATTCATGAGAAAACTTGAGCTTTTCTTCATTTCTTTGAGAAAACTCAGAATCGAAGTTCTCCTCTTGGGAAAAATTCAGAGGACAAGTATAATTTTTCAGTCTTCTACTAAAAAATTCAGAACAGAACTTGAAATTTATATCTTTTTATTGAGAAAATTTGGAAGAGAACTTGAACTTTTCTTCAAATCTCTGAAAAAACTAAGAATTAAAGTGGAACTTTTTTCTCTTCTTGGAAAAATTTAGAATTGAACATTAACTTTTTTTCGTTTCTTTTAGAAAATTCAGAAGAGAACTTGAACTTTTCTTCACTTCTTCGAGAAAACTCAGAATTAAAGTGGAATTGTTCCTATTCTTGGGGAAATATTCAGAAGAGAACTTAAAATTTTCTTTACATCATTAAGAAAACTCAGAATTAAAATGGAACTTTTTTCTCTTCTTGTTTCAAAATTCAAAATTGAAGTATAACTTTTTCTATCTTCTATTGTAAAATTCAGGACAGAACTTAAAACTTTTTCTCTTCTTGGAGTAGATTCTGAAATGATGTGGAACTTTTTTTCTTCCTTGAAGAAATTCAGAATTTAACTCTAACTTTTTTTCTCTCTTCCTTTAGAAAATTCAGAAGAGAACTTGAACTTTTCTTCACTCCTTTGAGAAAACAAAGAATCAACGTGGAACCTTTTCTCTTCTTGGGAGAGGAATTCAGAAGAAAAGTATAACTTTTTTAGTCTTCTACAGGAAAAGCAGAACAGAACTTGAAATTCCTATCTCTTCATTGAGAAAATTCTTCACTTCTTTGAGAAAACTCAGAATTAAAGTGGACCTTTTTTTCTTTTTGGGGTAACTTGGAATTTTAATCCTCGTCATTGAGAAAGTTCAGAATCGAAGTATAACTTTTTTTCTATCTTCCAGGGAAAAACTCAGAACGGAACTTGATATTTTTCTTTTTTTTTGAGAAAATTCAGATCTAAAGTGCAACTTTTTTCTTTTCTTTAGAAAGATTTAACTTGTTTTCTCTTCTTTAGATAAATTTAACTTGTTTTCTCTTCTTTAAGAAAATTCAAAAGAGACCTTAAACATTTCTTTACTTCTTTGAGAAAACATAGAATTAAAGTAGAAGTTTTTCTCGTCTTGGGAAAATTCAGAATCGAAGTACAACTTTTTGTTTATTTTCCACAGAAAAATTTAGAACAGAACTTTAAATATTTTTCTCGCCGTTGAGAAAATTCAGAACTGAACTGGAACTTTTTATTTATTTCTGGAAAAAATTAGAACTAAACTGTAACTTTTTTCTCATCTTTGAGAAAATTCAGAAGAGAAATTGAAATTTTCTTCACTTCTTTGAGAAAACACAGAATTAAAGTGGAACTTTTTCTCTTCTTGGGGAAAAATTCAGAATCGAAGCATAACTTTTTCTATTTTCTACGGAAAAAAATTTATTTCTCGTCTTTGAAAAAATTCAGAACTGAACTGGAATATTTTGTTTCTTTGGAAAAATTAAAATTTAACTTTAACTTTTTTTCTTTTCTTTTAAAAAATTCAGAAGAGAACTTGAACTTTTCTACACTTCTTCGAGAAATCTCAGAATTAAAGTGGAACTGTTCCTATTCTTGGGAAATATTCAGAAGAGAACTTTAACTTTTCTTCACTTCATTGAGAAAACCTAGAATTAAAATGGAACTTTTTTCTCTTTTTTGGGCAAACTTCAGAATTGAAGTATAACTTTTTCTATCTTCTATTATAAAATTCAGGACAGAACTTGAAATTTTTACTCTTCTTAGAGTAAATTCAGAAATGATGTGGAACTTTTTTTTCTCTTCCTTGGAAAAATTCAGAATTTAACTGTAACTTTTTTTTCTCTCTTCCTTTAGAAAATTCGGAAAAAAACTGGAACTTTTCTTCACTCCTTTGAGAAAACAAAGAATCAAAGTGGAACCTTTTCTCTTCTTGGGAGAGGAATTCAGAAGAAAAGTATAACTTTTTTAGTCTTCTACAGAAAAAGCAGAACAGAACTTTAAATTCCTATCTCTTCATTGAGAAAATTTTTCACTTCTTTGAGAAAACTCAGAGTTAAAGTGGAGCTTTTTTTTCTTTTTGGGGTAACTTGGAATTTTTATCCTCGTCATTGAGAAAGTTCAGAATCGAAGTATAACTTTTTTTCTATCTTCCAGGGAAAAATTCAGAATGGAACTTGAAATTTTTTCTTTTTTTGAAAAAATTCAGATCTAAAGTGCAACTTTTTTCTTTTTTTAGAAAGATTTAACTTGTTTTCTCATCTTTAGAAAAATTTAACTTGTTTTCTCTTCTTTAAGAAAATTCCAAAGAAAACTTGAACATTCCTTCACTTCTTTGAGAAAACATAGAATTAAAGTAGAAGTTTTTCTCGTCTTGGGAAAAATTCAGAATCGAAGTACAGCTTTTTTTATTCTCCACAGAAAAATTTAGAACAGAACTTTAAATATTTTTCTCGTCGTTGAGAAAATTCAGAACTGAACTGGAACTTTTTATTTATTTCTGGAAAAAATTAGAACTAAACTGTAACTTTTTTCTCTTCTTTTAGAAAACTCAAAAGGAACTTTAACTTTTCTTCATTTTTTTGAGAAAGTACAGAATTAAATGGAACTTTTTCTCTTCTTGGGGAAAAATTTAGAATCGAAGCATAACTTTTTCTATCTTCTACGGAAACAAATTTATTTCTCGTGTCTGAGACAATTCAAAACTGAACTGGAACATTTTGTTTCTGGAAAAATTAGAATTTAACTTTAACTTTTTTTCTCTTCTTTGAGAAAATTCAGAAGAGAACTTGAACTTTCTTCACTTCATTGAGAAAACTTAGAATGAAAGTGGAATTTTATCTCTTCTTTTGGAAAAATTCCGAAGAGAACTTGAACTTTTCTTCATTCCTTTGAGAACACTAAGAATTAAAGTGGGAACTTTGTCTTTTCTTGGGGAAAAATTCAAGATCTATGTATAACTATTTCTATCTTCTACGAAAACAAATTCAGAACAAATCTTGAAATTTGTTTCTCTTCTTTGAGAAAATTCAAAACTGAAGTGGAACGATTTTGTCTTCTTCGGAAAAATTTAGAATTAAACTATAATTTTTTTTTCTTTTAGCAAATTCATAACAAAACTTGAACTTTTCTTCACTTCTTCGAGAAAACTCAGAATTAAAAGTGGAACTGTTTCTCTTCTTGGGGGAAAAATTCAGAAGAAAACTTTAACTTTTCTTCACTTATTTGAGAAAACTCAGAATTAAAATACAACTTTTTTTTTATTCTTGGGTACAAAATTCAGAATCGAAGTAAAACTTTTTCTATCTTCTATGATAAATTCAGAACAGAACTTGAAATTTTTTCTCTAAGAGAAAAAAATTCCAGTTTTATCCCGAGTTTTTTGAATGAAGTGAAGAAAAGTTCAAGTTATCTTCTAAATTTTCTCAAAGAAGAGAAAAAAGGTTACAGTTCAATTCTAATTTTTTCCAGAGAAAATAAAAAAGTTCCAGTTCAGTTCTGAATTTTCTCAACGACGAGAAAAAAATTTAAAGTTCTGTTCTAAATTTTTCCGTAGAAGATAAAAAGATATACTTCGATTCTGAATTTTCCCCAAGAAGAGAAAAAGTTCCACTTTAATTCTGTGTTTTCTCAAAGAAGTGAAGAAATGTTCAAGTTTTCTTTTGAATTTTCTTAAATAAGAGAAAACAGGTTAAATTTTTCTAAAGAAGAGAAAAAAAAGTTCCACTTCAGTTCTGTATTTTCTCAAACGAAGAAAAAAAATTTCAAGTTCTGTTCTGAATTTTTCCCTAGAATATAGAAAGAAAGTTATATTTCGTTTCTGAATTTTCTCAATGAAAAGAATAAAAATTTCAATTTATCCCAAAAAGAGAAAAAATTCCACTTTAATTCTGAGTTTTCTCAAAAAAGTGAAGAAAAGTTCAAGTTCTCTTCTAAATTTTCTCAATGAAGAGATAGAAATTTTCAAATTCCGTTCTGACTTTTTCTGTAGAAGACTGAAAAAGTTATACTTATCTTCTGAATTTCTCCCCAAGAAGAGAAAAGGTTCCACTGTGACTCTGGGTTTTCTCAAAGAAGTGAAGAAATGTTCATGTTTTCTTCTGAATTTTTTAAAGTTTGAGTTCAATTCTGAATTTTTCGAAGGAAGAGAAAAAAAAGTTCCACATCATTTCTGAATTTACTCTAAGAAGAGTAAAAATTTCAAGTTCTGTCCTGAATTTTACAATATTAGATAGAAAAAGTTATACTTCAATTTTGAATTTTGACCCAAGAAGAGAAAAAAGTTCCATTTTAATTCTGAGTTTTCTCAATTTTGTGAAGAAAAGTTAAAGTTCTCTTCTGAATTTTTCCCCAAGAATAGAAAAAGTTCCACTTTAATTCTGAGTTTTCTCGAAGAAGTGAAGAAAAGTTCAAGTTTTCTTCTGAATGTTCTAAAAGAAACGAAAAAAAGTTACACTTCAATTCTAAATTTTTCCAAAGAAGAGAAAAAAAGTTCCACTTTAATTCTGAGTTTTCTCAGAGAAGTGAAGAAAAGTTCAAGTTCTGTTCTAAATTTTTCTGTAGAAGACTGAAAATTTATTTTTGTCTTCTGAATTATTTCCCCAAGAATAGAAAAGGTTCCACTTTGATTCTAAGTTTTTTCAAAGAAGTGAAGGAAAGTTCAAGTTCTCTTCTGAATTTTCTAAAGGAAAAGAAAAAAAGTGACATTTCAAATCTAAATTTTTTCAAAGAAGAGAAAAAAGTTCCACTTTAATTCTGAGTTTTCTATTTCTCCACTGCAAACTTTTGAGGGTAATCTCACAGATTTCGTTAATGACAATAGTATACCTGATGATCAGAAACTTTTGATTTTTCAAATGGCACTTCGTGTTGGTAAAGAAAAACCGCATCAAATTAACTCTATTAGTATTATGAACGTTGCAGATAAGACACAAGAGTCAAGTACTTCATCTGTGTTAGAAACAGCAGCACCATTACTATCGGACATATCAAAAATATTAGATTTAATACCAGTTTCCAATTGGGAGCGGGGTAGAAGATTGTTAAATTATTTGAATGAAACCAGTGATGAAGTTGAAATTGAGGATGCAAGTAAGCAAATCACTCTCGGTAGCAGCACTTACAATCTCATTTGTCTAATAGCTGATTTTGTCTCAAATCAAAAGAAAACTGTATCCATTGATACAAATCTTTGGAGATATGGACACACCTCGAACTTTCCTCAAGCACTTGTGTTTAATAGGAAAGTCTTAAAAGAATTATTATCAGTAAATGATGATTATGATGACGACAATTCTGAAAAGGATGATTTTAAAACGTTAATGCTAACAAGTACACCCAAATCAATCTACAAAAGTTATGATTCAACTTTAAAGGGTAGGGAGAAACGTCTTTCCACTGCAGCTGCCGCGACCATTGTTAGTATACAAAAGGGTATTGGAAGAGGAAGTATACATTTACATGCAAAATGGATGAAACTATGAAACGTATTTATGCAAATGTTGTTGAGAAGGGAAGTCTTAGTACCCCTAGTACACTTGCTTATGCCTCTAATGTCCAACAGAATGTATCAAAAGAATATCTTCAAAGTGAACTCCGCACTACTCTTCAACGAAATTGTAGACTTCGTGGTAATCAAAATTGAAAAAAAGGCTTTCTACCCATTGCAAATCATGCAAGCTGATCTTATGACTTTGGATGAGATACAACGACAATAGAATAAACCCTATAAGTAAATTATATTTGCAATTAGTATTTTAGTCACTACTCCTATGAAATTCCATTGAAATCTAAGCACGTGGAGAAGATCGCAATTGCTCTGGAAACAATACTTGGCCAAGAATCCAATTGTAAAATTCGGACGTAATGAGCTAGTGAACTTGTCAATCCATATGTAAACAAAATGCTATTGAAATATGGTGCAGAGTTGTATCATAGTCACAGACCCATCAAGGGTCAGTGGCTGAACGATTGATTAGAACCATTCGTCTTCTCATTTCCAGATATTGCACACTCAAAAACAGTGCCACCTTTATTAATGATTTGGATAAAATGATGTGTGCTTACAATCAGTGTCCTTATCGCTCCCTGTCCAATTTTATTCCTCTTGAAGTTCATCACGGTGACAATACGCTTGACACTTTTCTCAAACAATATTCTTCTTCTAGCAATGAAATTTGAATTAAAGGCAAATTCTCTGTTGGTGATACAGTTCAAATCAATCGTACAAGCAATATTTTTTGAAAAGGGAATTACCTATAGTCTACTGAGCTTTTTAAAGTGTCAAAAGTTGTAGAGACTAAACCCGTGACCTATCAACTACGAAATAGCAAAGATAATGAGATTCTCGACGGATTTTATGACTATGAAATTCAAAAAGTTAGACAGTGGTTTTTATAAAATTGAAAAATTAATAAAAAGTCGAACACAGGGTGATAAGAAACGGTTGCTACTTTGCTGATTTGGGTACAACTTTAAATTTGATTTTTGGACAGGTGTTCACAATGCCCAATGATTTCTATGTGATATTCATGCCCAATGTTTCTGATCCTCTCTATGACGATGTGAATAAAACAAGTGATTTTTGGACCAAACACTCCCCTGCCATTAAATTTGAAAGTAGATATGAAGTTTCTCTCGTCGATTTTATTATCCAGAATGCATATGACGTTCTAAGAAAGGGGACTCTATATGAGATTAAAGTAAGACCCTTTGACTTCGATGATGAAGGTGGGGTGGCAACTTTGGACTCTGATCATTACCCTATTGCTACCCTACGCTACAGGGAATACAACAATTTGCATGAGCTGTGTCGATTTATCAACAAAAAATGGCAAGTAGAAAAAAGGTGGTTTCACTTTCAACTATTCGACAGAGCAGAGGAGAATTTACATTACCAATTCATTTGAGAATGAAAGAATTTTCATTAATGAGGATTTATGTGAGGCTCGGTTTTAAATATCATATTATTAAAGCAAAAATTTTTATTGGCAAGAGCCATGTTATCTATGCAAACTATGCACCTAGTTTCTCCTCGGAAAGTTGTATATTTATTTACAGTTCATTTGTGGAACCGTCGAGAATTCGTAATTCAAATGTCCCCCTTCTACGTATTCTAGAGAGAAAAGGTATTGAAAACAATGTTCACCTCTGCAATATAAGACATCTCCAGTATGTTCCCGCAAACAGTTCGTATTTGAAACTGTCATTTAGCACTAAGAAATGAACTCGGAGATCTTTTAGTTATAGAAAAGTATTTGTGTGTCATTATATGTCATTTTCGACCCATTGTTTAAGAAGATCAATAGAAGAATTCCATTTGTCTGTCCTGGCATTGATTGTTCTGTTGCTGCTCTGAGTCCTCGTCAAATAGGTCATGGGTTGGACTAGTACAAGGAGCATACTACAATGCCAAGCTATGGTATTGGTAGTTGGTTTGCTAGGCTATCTCGGTGTGCACTACCCCTTGCCAGAAAATATTTTGTACCGGCTGCAGACAAATTTTTCTGTCTCAACACTACAGGACTGGGGCCCGGTTAAAAATTTCAAAGAGAGTCTTAAGGAAAATATTAGATCTCCAACAAGAGCTGTTGGCGAACAATTGGAATATCAGCAAAATGGGAAGGGATTAAAAAGGGTGCGTGGTCGTCATTCACTCATCAGTCTCTACCCAGGTGGGAAGCGAAAGACATCAAAAGTGACTTCGAAGAGTATCAAGAAAAAAGAAGAGCAATAAGAAGAAGAAGAGAAATATTTTTAGATCAAAGAAAGATTTCTTTTATTAAGATGACCTATCTCCCCCACAAAGAATCATATCTATCAATCACTGCTTCATTGAATCTATGCAATGCTGAAAATGTTGATGTCAGTGTCAAGTATGGCTATTATGAACAATTTCATTCTCAACAACCCCTGTTGGAAAATATACACTTTCAAATTATTTCCAATAACGATTATGTCATCGATTTATTATCCGCATTTATTTATTTAAATTTTGTGGCGAAGAAAAAGTCTAAAAATCCAACACCCACCGCTACCAATGGTCTGTCCTATGAAAACTGTATCCTACACAACTTCTTCATGCAAATTAATGTATACACTAATAGAACATTGGTGATCACTTGCCATAATTTATCAAACTATGCAGGCTACATACAATTTACGTTGATGACTCCAAAGTCATGCAAGGAGTAGAGAGGACAGGCAATGGAATATGAATATAGATCGATTGTTGATATTGATGGTGAGTTAACGGCTGCAGTGACCAAAGAGTATCATTTAGTTGGAAAATTAAATCATAACATATTTAATATGTCTCAACGGTTGCCTCCCAAAGTTTTGATTGACATAAAGTTACAACTAGCTCCAGCCAGTTAAATTTTGAGAAAAATACTTGCTGCAGCACCCGATGCAAATGTCAACTTCACTTCAGCAATCCTTCATGTTTGAAAACAACAGGTTATCAGCTCTGTTGCATTGGCAGTGGTAAAACTGAGAGCCAATGGTAACAATATCAAACTTCTTGTTCCCCATACAGTCACTAATCAACGTCGCTTTGTCACTGCTCTCGTAGTTATACGGATTCATCATTTATCAATTGAGTAATCCCCCCAAAACTTGCCTTGGCCCTTGTGAAGAGTGCTAGTGCCGTTGGATCCTGGACCGTATCCTCCCACGATTTTAGTTTTTTGGCTTATCCAGTCTTGTGTGCAAGGTGAATATGGTACAGAAATGTATTATAGTCATAGACCAATCAAGGGGTCAGTGGCTGAACGATTGATTAGAACCATTCGTCTTCTCATTTCCAGATATTACACACTCAAAAACAGTGCCGCCTTTATTAATGATTTGGATAAAATGATGCGTGTTTACAATCAGCGTCCTTATCGCTCCCTGTCCAATTTTAGTCCTCGTCAAGTTCATCACGGTGACAATACGCTTGACACTTTTCTCAAACAATATTTTTCTTCTAGCAATAAAAGTTGAACTAAATACAAATTCTCTGTGGGTGATACAGTTCGACTCAATCGTACAAGCAATATTTTTTGAAAAGGGAATTACCTTTAGTCTACTGAGCTTTTTAAAGTGTCGAAAATTGTAGAGACTAAATCCGTGACCTATCAACTACGAAATAGCAAAGATAATGAGATTCTCGGAGGATTTTATGACTTTGAAATTCAAAAAGTTAGACAGTTGTTGTTATAAAATTGAAAAATTATTAAAAACTCGACCACATGGTGGTAAGAAACAGTAGTTAGTTTGCTTGCTTGTGTACAACTCTGAATTTGATATTTGGACTGGTGTTACACAATGCCCAATGATTTCTATGTGACATTCATGTCCAATGTATCAGATCATCTCTAGGAATATTTGAATAAAACAAGTGATTTTTGGAATAAACTTTCCCCTGCCATCAAATTTGAAGGTAGATATGAAGTTGCTCTCGTCGATTATATTATCAAAAATGCATATGACGTTCTAAGAAAGGGGACTCTATATGAGATTAAAGTAAGACCCTTTGACTTCGGTGATGAAGGTTCGGATGCAACTTTTGACTCTGATGATTACCCTATTACTTCTATACCCTACAGGGAATACAACAATGTGCATGAGCTGTGTCGAGTTATCAACAAACAATGGCAAGTCGAAAAAAGTTGGTTTCACTTTCAACTATTTGACAGAAAAAAGGAGAACTTACATTACCAAACCATTTGAGAATGAAAGAATTTTCCTCAATGAAGATATACTTGAGGTTCTCGGATTTAAATATCACATTATTAAAGCAAAAAATTAAATTGCCAAGGACCATGTTATCTATGCAGACTATGCACTTAGTTTCTTCTTGGAAACTTGTATATTTATTTACAGTTCATTTGCGGAACTGTCGAGAAATGGTAATTCAAAGGTCCCCCTTCTACATGTTCTACAGAGAAAATTTATAGAAAACAATGTTCGCCACTACAATACAATACATCTCCAGTATGTTCCCGCAAAGAGTTCGTATTTGAAACTCTGTCAGTTAGCACTAAGAAATGAACTTGGAGATCTTTTAGTTATAGCAAAGGGTGAAATTACATGTCATTTTTGACCCATTGCTTAAGAAGAACAATGGAGGAATGCCATTTGTCTGTCCTGGCATTGATTGTTATGTTGCTGCTCTGAGTCCTCGTCAAATAGGTCATGGGTTGGACTAGTACAATGAGCGTACTACAATGTGAAGCTATGGTATTGGTATTTGGTTTGCTAGGCTATTTCGTTCTGCACTACCCCTTGCCAGAAAATATTTTGTACCGGCTGCAACAAATTTTGCTGCCTAAACACCACAGGACTGGGGCTCGGTTAAAAATTTCAAGGAGAGTCTTAAGGAAAATGTTAGATCTCCAGCAAGAGCTGTTGGCAAACAATTGGAATCTCAGCAAAATGGGAAGGGATTAAAAAGGGTGCGTGGTCGTCATTCACTCATCAGTCTCTACCCAGGTGGGAAGCGAAAGACATCAACAACGACTTCGAAAAGTATCAAGAAAAAAAATCGTCGGAGGAGGGATTTTGAATTGAAAGTTAAGTATTTTCCAGTAGTTATTTTTTCATGATTTCATTTTTCAAATTAACCAACAGCCCTTTTAAGGGCTACAAATTAACTTTAGCTTGACACTGGATCATGACTTGTGACCACATGGGAAGGACAAAGCTTTAAGATTAAGGAAACGGAATGTAAAAAGGGGGGCCTTGACATTTGGTCTCGAATTTGGAAGATTGGACATTTTCCAATCCGATATTGAGGTCTCGAAATTTGGAAATAGAGACCAAATTTCCAAATTGGAAATTGCACTGGAATTGGAAATTGGAAACTGCACTCGCACTGCAATACTTACGTGCGCGATCGTAACCTCGTCTAAATTAACCTTAAAAAATGAAATAAAGCTATGTCGACTTTGCATGTCTCTCTCACTATGTATGCGCCGTTGCGGTGTGTAACCAATCACAAATCAAGTTATCGTATATTGAGCAATCTCCGCTGTCTCTGATTGGCCCCTAAAAAAATGGGCTTGGTCTAAAAAACCAGTCTGGTTGAAAACGTGGAGTTTTCGTACTGCTCACTTTTTTGCAATGTGTAGGAACCAGTGGGGAATCCCCGATCGTTTGGAAAGGTACCAAGGAAAGGCAAGCAAATAGCATGTAGTTTCAAAACTTGTTTAATCACGTGTAGAGGTCCCATAGAATGAAATTTCTGTATTGTGCATGCAAATGGCGAATTCAAGAATGAGTTTTGTTTACTTACTTAGAATTTTGTCATAATTTCTTGAATGAAATGTCTTTTTTTGTATCCAAGAGGTGAAATCAATAAAGAGTTTGTTACTTACTTTCCTTTTTTTATAATTTCTTGAATAAAATATCCGTATTGTTCATCCAAGAGGGAAGTTCAAGAAAGAGATTGTTACTTACCTGGAATTTTCTCTTAATTTATTGAATGAAATTTCCGTATCGTATTGCGTATCCAAGAGGGGACTTCAAGAAAGAGATTGTTACTTACTTAGAATTTTCTCATAATTTCTTGAATGAAATTTCCGTATTGGGTATCCAAGAGGTGTATTCAAGAAAGAGTTTTTTACTTACTTACAATTTTTTTTTATAATTTCTTGAATGAAATATCTGTATTGTGCATCCAGGAGGAGAATTCAAGAAACAGTTTGCTACTTACTTACAATTTTTTCATAATTTCTTGAGTGAAATTGCTGTATTGTCTGTCCAGGAAGCGAGGTTGAGAAAGAGTTTGTTTGCAATGTTTTTCATAGTTTCCTGAATTAAATTTCTGTATTTTGCAACCCAATGGCGAATTCAAGAAAGGGTTTGTTACTTATTTAGAATTTTGTCATAATTTCTTGAATGAATGACTTTTTTTGTTTATCCAAGAGGCGAATTCAAGAAAGAATTTGTTACTTACTTACTTACTTACAATTTTTTCATACTTTCTTAAATGAAGTTTCTGCATTGTGTATCCAAGAGGTGACTTCAGGAAAGAGTCTGTTACTTGCTTACAAATTTTCATAATTTATTGAATGAAATTTCCGTATTGTATATCCAAGAGGTGAAAACAATAAAGAGTTTGTTACTTACTGGCGATTTTTTCATAATTTATTGAATGAAGTATCTGTACTGTATATCCAAGATGTGAAATCAATAAAGAGTTTTTTACTTACTTACAAATATTTTCATAATTTCTTCAATGAAATTTCCGTATTGTGTATCCAAGAGTTGACTTCAAGAAAGAAATTGTTACTTAATGAGAATTTTTTCATAATTTCTTGAATTAAATTTCTACATCGTGTATCTAAGTTGTGTAAACAATAAAGAATTTGTTACTTACTTAGAATTTTGTCATAATTTCTTGAACGAAATGTCTGTTTATCCAGCAGGTGAATTCAAGAAAGAATTTGCTACTTACTTACAATTTTTTTCCTAATTTCTTTTATAAAATTTTTGTTTTGTGTATCCAAGAGGTGACTTCAAAGAGTTTGTCACATGCTTACAAATTTTCATAATTTATTGAATGAAATTTTCGTACTGTATATCCAACAGGTGAAAACAATTAAGAATTTGTTACTTACTTGCGATTTTTTCGTAATTTATTGAATGAAGTATCTGTACTGTATATCCAAGAGGTGAAATCAATAAAGAGTTTGTTACTTACTTACAAATATTTTCATAATTTCTTGAATGAAATTTCAGTATTGTGTATCCAAGAGTTGACTTCAAGAAATAAATTGTTACTTACTGATAATTTTTTCATAATTTCTTGAATTAAATTTCTAAATCGTGTATCTAAGTCGTGAAAACAATAAAGAGTTTGTTACTTACTTAGAATGTTGTTATAATTTCTTGAATGAAGTATCTGTACTGTATATCCAAGAGGTGAAATCACTGCATTAAAAAATAAATTAAATTGATCATACGATCTGAATTATTTAATCAGATACGCCAGCATTCATAAATGATCCTTTTGAAAGTCTGCTAACAACATCGATGGTCAAGGTAAAAGTTTGAATTAAACACTTTTAGGATATCGAATGTCCTTACTGAAAAACTAGTGCATTAAAAAATAAATTAAATTGATCATACGACCTAAATTATTTTATCAGATACGAGCATGAAAATCTAAAAAACCTAGGTCTGAAAACCCTAAACGGCTAATTAACTATTCTAATTCATGATTTCAGGCACGTAAAACCACAAAATACTAAAGTTAACTTCTCAAATAATAAATCCCAGGAGTCAAACATACACGAAAACCTAAAAAACCTAGGTCTGAAAATACCCAAACAGCCAATTAAATATTCTAATTCATGATTTCACCCAAGTCAAACCATGAAATACTAAAGTTAACTTCTCAAATAATAAATTTCAGGAACCTAACACCCACGAAAATCTAAAGAACTAGGTCTGAAAGCCCAAACAGCTAATTAACTATTCTAATTCATAATTTCAGGCGCATAAACCCACAAAATACTAAAGTTAACTTCTCAAATAATAAACTCTAGGAAACAAACACCCACGAAAACCTAAAAAACATAGGTCTGAAAATACCCAAACAGTCAATTAAATATTCTAATTCATGATTTCAGGCAAGTCAAACCATGAAATACTAAAGTTAACTTCTCAAATAATAAATCCCAGGATTCTAACACCCACGAAAATCTAAAAAACTAGGTCTGAAAACCCAAACAGCTAATTAAATATTATAATTCATGATTTCAGGCACGTAAAACCACAAAATACTAGAGTTAACTTCTCAAATAATAAACTCCAGGAAACAAACACCCACGAAAAACTAATAAACATAGGTCTGAAAATCCCCAAACAGTCAATTAAATATTCTAATTCATCATTTCAGGCAAGTCAAATCATGAAATACTAAAGTTAACTTCTCAAATAATAAATCCCAGGAACCTAACACCCATGAAAATCTAAAAAACTATATCTGAAAACCCAAACAGCTAATTAACTATTCTAATTCATGATTTCAGGCACGACAAATCACGAAAAACTAAATTTAACTTCTCAAATAATAAACCCCAGGAAACTAACACCCACGAAAATCTAAAAAACTAGGTCTGAAAACCCAAACAGCTAATTAACTATTCTAATTCATGATTTCAGGCACGTCAAACCATGAAATACTAAAGTCAACTTCTCAAATAATAAACTCCAGGAGTCAAACATCCACGAAAATCTAAAAAGCCTAGGTCTGAAAACCCTAAACAGCTAATTAAATATTCTAATTTATGATTTCAGCCACGTAAAACCACAAAATACTAAAGTTAACTTCTCAAATAATAAACCCCAGGAGTCAAACACACACGAAAACCTAAAAAACCTAGGTCTGAAAATCTCCAAACAGCCAATTAAATATTCTAATTCATGATTTCAGGCACGTCTAATACGAAATACTAAAGATAACTTCTCAAATAATAAATCCCAGGAACCTAACACACACGAAAATCTAAAAAACTAGGTCTGAATACCCAAACAGCTAATTAACTATTCTAATGAATGATTTCAGGCACGTAAAACCACAAAATACTTAAAGTTAACTTCTCAAATAATAAACCCCAGGAGTCAAACACACACGAAAATCTAAAAAACCTAGGTCTGAAAATTCCCAAACAGCCAGTTAAATATTCTAATTCATGATTTCAGGCAAGTCAAACTATGAAATACTAAAGTTAACTTCTCAAATAATAAATCCCAGGAACCTAACACCCACGAAAATCTAAAAAAATAGGTCTGAAAACCCAAACAGCTAATTAACTATTCTAATTCACGATTTCAGGCACGTCAAATCACGAAATACTAAAGTTAACTTCTCAAATAATAAACCCCGGGAACCAAACACGCACGAAAATCTAAAAAAAACATAGGTCTGAAAACCCAACTTGGACTTGCAAACACCAACCCGGACATGCAAACAAAAAGAATCAGACATGTAAACAGAGAAAGACAGGCACTTTAGACATTCAAACCAACAAAGGTAAATTCTTCGACTTGCAAACATCAGCCCAGGCCTTCCCCTTGAGGTAGATCCCGTTTATTTTCGATTCTGAGTATTTTTGGTTTTCCCTCCAAAATTAAACCCCCTCCCCTCCCCTGCCCCACAGACATGGAGGAACGAAGGACCTCTGAGCCTTGCCCATGAGACAGATCCCGTTTATTTTCGATTCAGAGTATTTTTGGTTTTCCCTCTGAAATTGACTCCCCCTCCCCCTCCCCTGCCCTCAGAAATTTGGGAACGAAGGGCCTCTGAGCCTTCCCCTTGAGGCAGATTCCCGTTTATTTTCGATTCTGAGTATTTTTGGTTTTCCCTCCAAAATTGACCCCCTCCCTCTCCTGCCCCTCAGACCTGGTGGAACGGAGGAACGCTGAGCCTTGCCCATGAGACTGATCCCGTTTATTTTCGATTCTGAGTATTTTTTGTTTTCTCTCTGAAATTGACTCCCCCGCCCCCTCCCCTGCCCTCAGGCATGGGGGCACGTAGGGCCACAGAGCCTTACCCTTCAGGCAGATATAAGTTTTTTTCGATTCTTAGTATTTTTTTTTTTCCCACAAAATTTGACCTCCCCCCTCCCCTGCCCTCAGAAATGGGGGGAACGAAGGGTCTCTGAGCCTTCCCCTTGAGGCAGACCCCGTTTATTTTCGATTCTGAGTATTTTTGGTTTTCCTTCCAAAATTGACTCCCCCTCCCCCTGTCCTCAGAAATGGGGGAACGAGGGGCTTCTGAACCTTCCCCTTGAGGCAGATCCCGTTTATTTTTGATTCTGAGTATTTTTGGTTTTCCCTCTAAAATTGACTCCCCCTCTCGGAGGGGCCTCTGAGCCTTGCCCTTTAGGCAGATCCCGTTTATTTTCGATTCTGAGCATTTTTGGTTTTCCTTCCAAAATTGACCCCCCACCCTCCCCAGCCCTCACAAAAGGGGGAACCAAGGGCCACAGAGCCATGCCCGTGATGCAGATCCCATTTATTTTTGATTATGAGCATTTTTGGTTTTCCCTCCAAAATTAACCCTCCCCCCCTCCCCTGCCCTCAGAAATTGGGGAACGAAGGGCCTCTGAGCCTTGCCCTTGAATCAGATCCCATTTATTTTCGATTCTGAGTATTTTTGGTTTTCACTCCAAAATTGACCCTCCCCCCTCCGCATCTCTCAGAAATAGGGGAACGAAGAGCCTCTGAGCCTTCCTCTTCAAGCTGATCCCGTTTATTTTCTATTCTGAGTATGTTTGTTTTTCCCTCCAAAATTGACATATCGGAGAGGTAAAGCTAGTTCAACTCACAATGTCATTCTATCATCGTTAGCCATTTTCAAAGACTGATGTTGTTTCAAATTTATAACATATTACCTGAGTTAACAACCCCTTCGGGGTTACCTTAACTGTTAATCAGTTTAATCCTTTTTTTTTCTCCACCGTCATACAATCCATTCACTAATTAGAATCATTCACACTCCTATTATTCAAAACATTAATTAATATCGTTCATAGTGTCCAATTTGCGAATCCCTTTTTGCAAAAATATCAAATACTCACTCTCTTTGAAAAACTAAACCAGACTATATCCACTAAACCAGACTATACCCACCAAACCAGTCCTTGCTATAGCTTCCATAGAATTCCATATGCCATGTGAGGGAGCTCTGAATCTCTTTGAAAAGGTGTAGAGCTTCTATAGAAGTATTACCTATATGCATGGGGATAGTCACTCTCTTTGAAAAGGTGTATACGTCTCGGCAAATAACGTTGAAATTGCTATATGTCTCGTAGAAATGGAACCTACTACTCTACTATAGTACTTTAGAAACAAATTTGGGCTATATATTTGGAAATTACGGGGGGGGGGGTAAAGTGTAGTGGGTCTGCATGTTTAATGTATTAGGTATAATTATTCTGCATATTATGTAGTAAGAATTGTTTTCCAACTTCACTCTGTCTAAATACTTTACCCCCACCCCCTAATGTGCAAATATATAGCCCAAATTATATGTTTTCCATCTATTCTGTCACTTCTCTTTGTCTTGTCTCACGCTAAGCTGAAAAAACTAACGAAAAAAACCGGTTCTATAATGCGTCAATGAATGAACAACTTGAGCGGTAGTGGGTTTATAATACAAGTACCGGCATTTGATTTAGGTGATAAAAGATCTTTAAGCAAAGCTATATCTTTGCATTGCGTTAATTTTTCAAAATGAAAGCAAAGAGTTAGGCTACGTTACAACCAAAACGAACAGAAATTATCCTTTATTTGAGGGGGGGGGGGGTCGACGTCTGAAAATAATCCACTCTCTATTTTGAAATTTAAATATGTTTTATTGATAATATGACCAAAATACATTATATGCGGAAATTGAGGGCTTTCCCCCCTTTTTTCTACAAATATGGAAATTTCCTTGTCCTAATAACTTTTGATGAGTTGATTTTATATTAGTATTTTTATTTTTTTTTAGAATCAGCAAAAAAAAGAGATTTGTTTATTGTTACATAATTACATAATTTGTATATTGTTACATAATTATTTTTCTAGAAATCCGGTTTCTTTTGAAATTAGAATAGACAGTCAGTTTATGCTAACTCACAGTTCAGTACCAAGAATGCTTTGATTCCAGATAAGACGTGGTCAAAATAAAAAGCAAGGTTCGGATCTGGTTCCACTGGCAGATCCAGGGGAGGGCGGGAAGACTTCAGCCCCCAAGATTTTTCCTGGCACCCTCTTATCCTGTTTTTTCTTTTTTTTTACTCTTTTTTTTGGAATAAATTTGTAAATTTGGTCAATTATTTTCACCTTTGTCACATTGCCCCCCCCCCCCCAAGATTTTTCTTATTGGTGCCCTTGTCACATTGGGCCTCTCCCAAGATTTTGCTTGAGATCCGCCCCTGGCTGGTTCGGCATGCAATCAGAAGATAGATATGATTAGGTACTTTCGCATTATATGGGCACTTCGGCTATAGACAATCGAATGAATGCAGTGATGGAGATTCTTAAAGCGGGTAATTGTTATCTAAATTGATCGAAGAGCGTGGTTTCTCATTGAATTACAATATTTAAACTGTTGTTTTTTGGGGTTTAGGGGGAGAAAAATGTACCTAGGTTAGGTTGCGTATTTAATATATGCAATGCTTTATCCCCCACCCCTAATGTGCAAATATATAGCCCAAATTTGTTTATAAAATATTATATATACATCCTATTTTATTTTATTTCATTAGCATTAACCAAACTTGACTTTTTAGAAGTGCCCGTATAATAGGAAAGTACCCATGATTATGTCTATTCCCGATTATGTAGATTGTTTTGAAGCATTTAGTTCTAAAAAACTTATCGAAGGCTATGGGAAAACATGGTATCTATGGAAGAGAGTTTGGACAAAAATATTAAAAGAGTGAAGTAATTTTTAGAGATTTTGAGAGTTCAGGGATTGACGAAGTTTAAAAATTAAGGCTAATAAAACCTATTGGCTTCAATTATGAATAAACAAGGACAAGAGGTGATTTTTATTATCGAAAAATATGACCGAGTAGATTCAAATAATTATGCTAATAGCATCTTTTAGTAAGGAAGCTGGATGATGTGAAGATTTAAGATGTATAATAGGAAAAATACAGTAGTTTTTACTCGCAAAAAAAGCTTTGGAGACTAGAAAGATGAGTTCTAGAATTAAGATTAGGATAAAAGAAGCTAATAGCAGAACAGTAAGCATGGCTCTGACAAGTGGAAGCCTCTAAAAGTTAAGGAAGGTGGTCTAGTTGCGTCCAGAGGAATTGTCTAAAGACAGTCTTAAGTACTTATTTGAACCACTTTATGTCAGAAAATAAGGGTTACCAAATATATTGCTCAATACCACCGTTTAGAGCTCTATTGAAAGAAAACTTCAGAGGGTTTGGCCGTGTTTTAATCAGGTATGATTATAGAGTATTCACAATAGGGCTTTATTTCTAGCTGGGGCCAAATGAGAAATGTAGCCCATTCTTGAATGGGGTCGGAAAAGTTAGTACGATTTAGTTAAAAGATTAAAAGTTACAAGGTTTAGGGTAAGGGATCACGTACGCTATAAATAATGGAAAGGAAACAACATTTAGGTCAAGCCTACAGGAGAGTAAAATATGAAGGGAGATTATGTACTGGCCTCAAGCGCTGTAATAAATTACTATTAACTATATCAGGTAATGAGCAGAAATAATCCTAAGCATGAGGGGACTTACCACCTCCCCCACTCCCTGTCCTGTGCATTAAAGTTGAACTTACGGTTTACCGATAACTTGCTAGAATGCAGAAAATATAAACCAGTTAATGTTGCTGTCCCATATTTACATAAGCCATACAGCATAGGCCACAGTTTATATAATTAGGTCTATATTATATATACTGTGGCATAGGCCCACTAAATGATCCATTCAAGAAGAAGAGTTTTCCATGGAGTGGTAAACACTAAATTAGCATAACCAAACAGGGGGGAAACGAAGATAGTCACGAAGCGTAGACGTGAAACCTAATCGTAATCTGACAAGAAAAAGAAGAAACAACAAGTTAATAAACCTCCAAAGAAGCCACAAATATAATATTTTCGTTATCGTATTCTTAACATGATCCAGATTATTAGGATTTAGTTTTCATCTTCTAGATTATTCAAGGCTTTAGCACCCTTTATATATATATGAAGATTGGGACCTGGTTGTGACGGCTCGAGGAGTACTAAGATTATCCTTTAGACTAGATTTTATCATGAGCATGGAAAATGTACCTGAAAAACAATTAGGTGATTTCAGTTCATTATATTGAAAAATAAATATTAATACATAACAATCTGTAACTTCGGTTACTGGTAAATTTTTAACTTGTTCACGACCATTTCTTATCGGATCTTTTACTAACTTATCAGACAATACTTGAGCTGTTTTATTTTAGGTAACTCTAATATACTTTTAATGTATTGGAAATGTTCTAAGGCATCCTGATTTACGATACAAACTATAAGGATGGATAGTAGAAAAATAAAGTAAAGGGAGTATGAAAAAAAGTATATCCCAATTCCCATTGCATACCTAAATTCTGATCCAGAATTCTGGACACTGATTTAATATGATTATTAAAAGTTAATATTTTACCCAACACTATTCTTAAGTACCTAACTGACTTTCGACAATTAATTAGTTCACCACTAAGTTCACCCTCTAAACGTCAAGGAATCTTAATGAAAATCATACCATCAAGTTCAGCCTATACGAGAGCCCTATTGTAGAAGTTTCAAACTCCCATCTGCAAAAATGTGGAGTTTTGTATTATTTTGCCCGAAGAAGGATCCCGGATGCGTGTATATTTTTATTTATTTTTTTTTTTGTTTCCCCAGGGGTGATCGTTTTGAACCAATAGTCCTAGAACATCGGGAAAGGGCTCTTTCGAATGAAAATTAAAAGTCCTAGTGCCATTTTGAAGTAAAAAAAATATTGGAGGGTAACTAGTAACCTTACGTGAATAAAGGAACTACTTCTAGTTCTAGAACTAGTCTTTTGAACCAATAGTCCTAGAACATCAGGAAAGGGCTCTTTCGAATGAAAATTAAAAGTCTAGTGCCATTTTGAAGTAACAAAAATATTGGAGGGCAACTAGTAACTTTACGTGAATGAAGGAACTTGTCCTAGTTCTAGAACTAGTCTTTTGAACCAATAGTCCGAGAACATCGGGAAAGGGCTCTTTCGAATGAAAATTAAAAGTCCTAGTGCCATTTTGAAGTAACAAAAATATTGGAGGGCAACTAGTAACCTTGCGTGAATGAAGGAACTAGTCCTAGTTCTAGAACTAGTCTTTTGAACCAATAGTCCTAGAACATCGGGAAAGGGCTCTTTCGAATGAAAATCAAAAATTCCTAGTGCCATTTTGAAGTAACAAAAAATATTTTAGGGCAACTAGTAACCTCAAGTGAATGAAAGAACTAGTTTTTTTTGTGCATTAACGGGATATTTTAGTTATAATATGTAAAATAGATTTTTATCTACAAATTAAGTCCAAATATTTCATCAAATATACAGGGATTGTGTAAAATAACCAACACTACATCAAATAAAGTATAGGAAAATAGTTAATAATGTAATTAATCAAAATTCACAACACAATTTTTGTCGACAATTAAATAAAGCAAAAAGTTAGTAGATCTAAATAAGATAAACTTGTTCTCATTTATTGCAGAAAGGATGACGCTCATAACATTTTGAAAGGCAGAAGATTCCTTCTTTGAAGCAGAAGCATATCTTGGTTCTTTTGTGTGTAGTGGCAGCAAACAAATCCTTGTGGCAGCATTCTGAAATGCCTATAAAAATGGTAAAAAAGACTGTATGTAAAATCTAAAGATTATTCTTTATCAACGTTAAGGATTTCATTAAATAGGTACGTTAGCTGTAAATTTTTAGTGGATTGTTCACTTTAATTTGCAAATTGGCTATTTCAAAAAATTACTTGTTATTTTATGAATAAACTGATTTATATTTTAACGGTAGCAAAATCACAAAAAAAAAGCCAATAGTGTTCTTTCCTATTGTTAGTGATCCATGTATATACTTGTTGAGAAGTTATACATTTACATTGGAACACAATAAATTAGTAACCTGAAAAAGCCAGCATCACGTAATTTTTTGTTAATTTCGTAATTTAATTATTATCGGCCACTTGTGAAACGAGAAAATAAAATTTCAGCATTTTGGTCATGGGAAAGCCAGAAAACATAAAATTCGGAGAAGCCAAAAAAGTGATGATGACCTAAAAATGATATGAACGTCCTTGATCCCATGCAAAGCAGTGCACCCCCATAGGTTAGTATTACCGTTGAGACAGGTTTTTTCTTCAAAAAGTGTTTGATGCTTCACGGGTATATTTCTGGAATGACGAATGACTGGTTATGTATTTTTACCGACCCGATACGTCACAAGTTTCTTTGCAACATCTGACTAGTACTAATAGAAGGGATCACCATTGAACTCCAGTTAGTTGTTAGTCGCTAGACATCTGTGATGATTACGATTGGAAAAAACACTTTGGTAAGACACAGATCGACCTATTATCAGGTTTCTACACGAAAACTTTTGAACATTCCAACTCTATCGAATAACTGATAAGAAATGCGGGGAAAGAGACCCTCTTCTCCGAAAACAACTGTGGACACTCAAACAAAAGTAGGGGCACACAGTCAAGATTGTAAGGTCTGGTATCAGACAATAGTTTTTTCAATGGAGAGGGCTGATACCTCAAAATACACTTTGTCGTTATTGTTTCTACAAAAGCATCCAACGAAAGGGGAACCTGACTATTCTCATGTGCGTCCCACAGCACCTCTTGTGAAGCTATGGTAATGAACACACATATGCACGCGGGAATCCACTTAATATTGTTCCCAAACACCCATTTTTTCCTGAAAATTTGAATATTTCGGGGATTAAAAAATCTTCATGAGAAAACCTACAAGAAATTTTTTTTCTAAATGAAATGCTAAAAAGAAAAATAGTCTCTAAAATCAGTGGAAAGCACTTGAATATGTTTAAAAAGTCAACATTTCTTAAACTTACGAAATACTCTAGATGTAAGACAGGTAAAACAAATATGTTTCTGAAGCATCAAACGTTTATGTTTCTTCCATACTCTTTTTATTTTGAATCATATCCAAGACAAAATCAATGATTTAAAGGGGATTTCAATCTTATTTAAAATAAAGAATGAATGCACAGCGTGAACTATGGAAGCAAGCAAGTTCTTTTAATCTGACCAAAAAAAAGAAAGAGCTTACTGATAATAAACTGCGACGAAGTGAAGAGGTCGGTATACAATAATGCACATAGTTGGATTTTTTTAATGCTTTGACATTTTAAGCTGTAGCATTTTTATGGCACCATACAAATTAGCAACTATACTTTTGACTTTAATAATGCAACTAAAGTTACCAATTCCTGCTTTATTGTTAGAGAGGTACAGAAATTCCTGTAGAACTGTTATTTAAAGCAACTTAGAACTTTAAAAAAAATAAAATATGGAGAGCTGATCATCGGAAGGTCTATAAGGATTTTTATTTTACTACAGTCAGGATTAAAATACTATAGAAACCGAAACTCTGACCGCAAGGGGATCCTGATGCTTTAACCATCGAGAAGGGAAAACAAAATAGAGGGCAGATTAAAAAAAAATAAGTTGTTAATAGAAATTCATGCTATTTTTTTATTTTGAAAGACTCGTTGGAATTTCTAGAGTTCAGCAAAATAACAACAAAACCGCTATTGGGTGTTTTTCCTGGACCATAAAAGAGGAAAGCAAGCAGTAAGCTAGTCTCTTACGAGCATGATTTTAAAATTCAAAAATTTAGCATGACTTTAGGTTAGCAACAACATCTGACCCAGGAATTTTCGCAGAATCAGGCCTCTATCTCAGTGGTCTAGCAGTTCTTCTCAACTTATAAAACATCAATTCTTGTGCTTAGAGGAAAGCTGCTAGACCGGTTCCTGAGCTTTGGTGGATATTTTTTGTCAAGCTTGGAAAGTGGACATACATCCGAAATAAAAGTGAGCTTGGTTATTGCCGTTACATCTGGAATTAGCTCTTGCTTAAAGAATATCTCACTTAATTTTATGTTTTATGCACTAAATGAAGACACATAATCAGTGGCACCAATTCCCGAAAATGCAGATGAAGGGGGAGGGGTGCAAGAATTTTTTTTTCAATTTGTTTCTAAATAAAGATGTGAAAAAGATATTTTCAAAACCTAGGGAGCGATTTTTGTTTTGTTTTTTATATTTTTAATGAAATTGCTAAAAAAAAAAAAAAAAATCATTTTTCGAAACCTAGGCCTTGACACTCCCGGCAATTGATTATCTTGCATAAAATTCAGCTGAAACAATGTTACTTTTAAATTAATCTTTGGTTTTGGGTAAAACAGTACGTTCTTTTGCATATTATGCGTGTTCTTTTGCGTGTTTTTTTTTCACATTTATATTTCTTCCTTTTTTTGTTGATGTTTATCTCCAGCAGACACAAATTAATAAATGGGATATATTGTTGGACCTTAATTGTGTTGCCCTTATACCTACATTCCCTTTTCATCCAATTTTGTCGTCGTCTAGCTGGACGCTTAGAAAATGTTAGACAAACATATCGGTTATGTAGAATCCGCAGTTATAGGTAATTCTACAGTTCTAGGCACGGGTGGGGACAGGTGCCCCCCCCCTCAATTTTTTCCGATATATGACATTAAATCCCTTTTATTTTATATTTTTACGATTTTATATTTTTAAGCTTCTGTGGTATAGCTTGACACCCCCCCCCCCCGATTATGAGGCCTAAAACCGCTACTGCGTAGTAGGGGCAAATCTTCCCCTTAGTCCTCAATGCTGGTGACTGTGCAATAGAGTAATCATTTTTTTCTGTCCTTTTGCAGTTTCTGTCAAGCATCTCTCTTAAAAGTGTCGTGCTAAACATGACATTACTTTGTTAATAATATCTTCTCCTGCTTAAAAATACAATTATCCAGCTCGTGTACTTAAAAGTTCCCAAAAGCGAGATATTTAAAATTGAAGACGCTCAATATTTGGTAAAAGTTAAAAAATACATTTAGTACTTAGCCAGTATTTTATTAAAAGTTTAAGAAATAAGTGTTTTTCCTTTATCATAAAAAATACAAAAACTGTTAAGAAAATTAAGCTGTATATTTTGTGGGTTTCGCTCTCGAGTCATTTTTGTTCAAACAATGTTTTATACAGCCCCCCTCCTCCCCTTTGATTTTTGCAAAGAATTAAAATCAAAAACCAGCATATCAATTTTTTCTCTTTTTCCATCAAATCCAATACTTTGAAAGAATGTAGCTTACAAGATAAACGAAAACTTTTCTGCTAAAAGACACGCCATATTACTCGGAATGGTATTCCTATTCCCCTTCCTTTTGGCATTGTACAAAAGAATCCCTGCCGGATAAATTTAAATCAAATATCTAAAATATACATATTTTGTTACCCTCCCCCAGAGAAAATTACAGTACTGTCTGTGTACCAATGTCTGCCAAAGATCTTTGACAAAAGACAATAGCCTGAAGATTGTGTAGTGAAACAAGATAGATTCTCAAGAGTTTTTAGTTTTGAAGACCTTATGGTCAGAGTTCACGATTTAGTGGCTTATAAGTAATTAGTTTAAAGATAATATCTTTGTCTAGACTAGATCAATTTTATAAATTTTTGCTACTAAATATGTTTCTTATGTCGATGATTTTAATAAAGGGAAAAGCTTAAGCAAAAATGCTTGTCAAATTTTGAATTGTTTGAAAGGATCTAGATACATTAAAAAATATATAGAACTTCCGAAATTCTAACGACGCTTCATGTGCTTTTAAAGCCATAGGTAAGCCGTTTAGAGGGTTTAAAACCTTCAAATTAGGATTTCAAAATTCTTCCTTTCTCGGAAAAGCCGAATTATTTGACAGTTATTTGGTGACGTAATTGATTACTGGATAAGACATTGTTAGTTCTGTTTTTTTGTGTTTTCAAACTGTTTATAGTTTGTTTCTTTGCAGGTATTTGCAGCACTTTGTGCTGTCGCACTTCAACATCTTGACGCAGCACCTCAATATAGATTTAGGGTGAGTACGGAAGTTTTATTAGTATTTTTTATGCCAAAGCAATATAAAAATGCTTATATTTTCATTTTTTATAGAAACAGAATAAAAAATAATCAAGACAAATATCTTCGAAAAAATGTATAACTCAAGTAAACAAGAAAACAAGAAGACTATGTGGAAATATTTGCTATCAAATGAATTAAATTTGCCAATTTTAATTTTCGCACATTGAGCTAGAATTTCTAGTCCTTTGTCCTCAAATAGGCTATAAGACGTTTTTATAATCTCACAAGATCGGTTCCTCACTTTGCTACATTTTCTGTATCTCATTTGCTGTTTTACCCAAAAAATATATTGCTTTTAGACAAACCATTCCTATTCGAAACGTTTGCCATAATTAGTATCATCCGGCAGTGAAACGAGCTATTTTACCATGGCCTCCTAAAAACGATAATATACTAGCCCATTTTTGGGCATAAAATATTACGAAGAATGTTTTATCTATTAAACAAGAGAAATAACTCTATTTCTTTTAGTTTCACATATTTCTGGCTTATGCAACCCGTGGACCACATTGTAGACATTTCAAAATCATGTAATAATCACATATTGTAAATAATAAAAAGCTCTAAAGTTCTGTTAGTATTTATTTCATTCTGATTTTTCAAAATGACTAAATATGGATCAAATTAAAAATTGACTAAATAACGTAGCAAGCCCATTGTCTCACTATATCCTATTTTTGGAT
The DNA here is from genome assembly GCF_049724085.1 of Artemia sp. Qi Xiang Cuo. NCBI lineage: Eukaryota > Metazoa > Arthropoda > Branchiopoda > Anostraca > Artemiidae > Artemia > Artemia sp. Qi Xiang Cuo. The sequence continues at coordinate 55,044,288 of NC_142798.1, read as the reverse complement.
TTCAGTACTAGTCTTAAAACCATTATAGCTAAGTCCTGAATGGTGACTTATCACTGCTTGAAAACCTTTTTAGTCATAAAAATTATCCATATTTTCATTGAACGTTTACTATTTCCCTAAAATATGTATTTCTAATTCCACACTTTATTATGCATTCTTGGACTGCGGGAGGCTGTAAAGTAGTTTCTGCGCCATTACATTGAAATAAAATATATACTGGAGAAAGGATTAGCTTCGTGTAAAAAATAAAAGATAACTCAGGAAAGGCGGAAAATTTTAACTAAACGGATTAGATTTGTCAGAAGTTACAAAATTCCCAAAGGGTCTCTTATGTTCAGATCTTATTAACCCTTTGTGCAAAGTAATTACCTTAATATCAATAAACATTCGTGTTGCTAGTATTGGTGCTTAAAATATTGAGCTTCGTAAAGAAGTATGAATCAACAATAAAAAAACACACAATGTAGACAGAGCATAAAATTTTAATTAAACAAATTAAACTGTCAGTTGAGACAGTCATTGATACCGGAAACAAAAATTTTCTTAATTAAATGTTATTAACCTTGTTGATGCTGTTGATGAGAAATGGTCAGTCAGGTAAAAATTGATGAGAACCGAAGTGGTATGTCGCTCCTAGCGGAAATGATGACGAAGTTTAAGGATGACACGTCTGTCCTTCATACATGCACTTAAACCCTATTTGATTTTTAATGCACGACATAACTGGTGGTTTTTAATGAATGACAAATTCGATGTTTTGTCTCCTTTAGAAACCGCAGGTTTGACCCGACGAGAAAACACAAGAACCAATTAGATTTATACACAAGACTTGTCCTTTTTGTTGTAACCAAACCGTCCATGATAATGAGCAAAAATAAAGTAACTTTTGAATAGTATCACAGATTAAGCTACCGATGTTTAAATAAGATATATAAATTAGATGTAGCCATGTTTTATGCAGATATCAAATATATGAATACCAAATAAGAAAAAAAATATGTTCTGCCGAAGTATATTTACGCAGCAACAAAATACTATTCTTTGTCGTTTTGGGTAAATTCCATGCGGACAAAGATCCTTAATTAGGTAATAATTTTACACCGCCTAAATATCTTTGCATAAAATCTCCCAATTTTGAAAGACAAGCTGTCACCCCGTTACACATTTTACACCTAAATAAATAATATCAGAAGTTTATATGAAGTTATAAGCTTTTACAGACAATAATTTCATGGCTTCATTCGATGGTGAATATTCATGCATAGTCTCTCATAAGTTTACTTCAATTTTTGAGGTGAGAGGGTCTAGAGCATGTTCGCTCAGAAGAACCAATCATATCTCTTAGTTTTTCAGACTGTCAGGAACTGCTTAAATTACCCTAAAAAGTCCTTAGCACGCTTACCCTCTCCCTTCTATTCGTTTATTTCCCATATAGTTGTTATACGGTTTGCTCGTTTTGTATTTTCCCAATTTTGCATATGTCCCACATATCTATGCCCATATGCCTGCGTTTGAACCTCTCCCTTTCCTAAAATGAAGTACTGCGTACGCACCTCAATTAACCTTCTGCTAAGTAATGGATTTTGTTTTCAATTTGGTATTATAGTAATTTTAGCATTCTAATACTTTATCCCAACTTTTTGTCTTGAGACGTTTGTGATTTCTTATGCGACCCAATGCGTACTTGACTATTATTGGTACTTATTCATTTACTAATTAACTCAATTCTTGCAGTCCTGCCAAAATTTGATGCAGACTGTGGTCTTTTCTAATATTCTGGAGTGTGTTGCTAAAATTTGATGCAGACTATGGTCTTTTCTAATATTCTGGAGTCTCTTGCTAAAATTTCAAGTATATACAGATCAAATAAATAACGTCTACTGATCAAAACTGTCTTTGGCTCAAGAACTGAAATATTTGATTATAATTGAAATATTTTTGCTGATTAAGAACATGCATTCAGAAATGTTCTGTCATACGCTTGGCCGCATATTAAGCTTTCAGGTTTTTCTTATTTTGACCATTCAAAATTATAAAGTGCCATTGTTTAGAAAATTGTTTTGGTAAAAACTTTTTATTAACTCTCACTGCTATTGTATAAGTATAACTGACAGAAATGCTGAAAATTCAACAAAACAAATAAAAAAGTTCAAGGCCCTAACCAATGTTTTACAGCCCTAACCTCATTTTTTTTCAAATGAAAGATGGAAATTACAACATAGTACTTTCTGATACAAGTAAAGTATTTCTATTAAAGCAAAAATCTCACGTAGTCAGTATGGGAAAAAAGAAAGAAACTTTAAATAATGGTTAAGGAAATTTTGACCGATGGGTAACTTCTGATTTATATTTTCTTATTAAATTAAAATCAAAACAGTTCGTGGTAAAGAACTGTAAGTAAGGAGCGACCCTGTTTAATAGTAACCGAAACTATAAAAAAGGAATTTTGATACCAGTAGATACATCAAAAGAAACAGATTTTTATGCTAATTTCAAACATATAAGTTTCGTTAAGTTTAGTTTTGCTCATCAAAAGTTACGTGCCTGAGAAAATTTGCTTTATTTTCGAAAAAAGGGGGAAACAGCCCCTAAAAGTCATAGATTTTTAGTGAAAATCACACCATCAGATTCAGCGTATCAGAGAACCTTACTATAGAAGCTTGAAGCTCCTATCTACAAAAATATGGAATTTTTTGTTTTTTGCCAGAAGAAATATCACGGATGCGTGTTTATTTGTTTTTTCCAGGGATGATCGTATCAAACCAGTGGTCCTAGAATATCTCAGGAGGGCTCATTCGAACGTAAATTAAATGTTTTAGCATCCTTTTTAAGTGACCTTAAAAAAAAATGGAGGACAACTAGGCCCCCTTCCACGCTCATTTTTTCACAAAGTTATCCGATCAAAATTTTGAGATAGCATGGGATATGTTGACTCTGTTTCACAACTTTGTTTTTTTAAACAATAACAAACTTTAGCGCAAAGAGCGAGGGGTTGAGGAGGGGGTAGCCCCTTTCATATACCGAATAATTACTGTTCGTTTTAAGTTTATATTTCGCTCCTTACTTTCAGTTAAAAAACTTTTTTTTTATTTAATCTCTTAGAAGAATTGAATGTCTCTGTTCTTAAGCCAAAATTGACTTGTTTCAAGTTATTATTCTTAAGGTGATTTATATCATACTTTAGAACTATGTTTGGTTTTACACATTGCTCGACTCTTAGAAAGCCCGCGCGTATTCAACCGCAAATCACGCTGTAAACCAATTAATGAAATTTGAAATTGACGGGATAGAAGCCTTTTTTTAGTTGACTTCTTAAGAACATACCATTGTCCTTTTGATGACACTTAACTACAGGACATGGTTATCGTTCAGACCGTTCAATGACCGACTGTTTAAAAACAACTTCATATAATCATTCCTTCAAAGTAATTCGTTGAATTTATTTGAACAAGATAACGGTTCTAAATTGCTTTGAAGCCTTTCCAAGCCTAAGACAATAATGTACTGGCACAGTTGAAAATTGTCTTCAGGGGCATGCATACAGCTTTTGGCTAGTGACTTCGAAGTTGTTAAAGTATAGTTGCAGTTTCTCTAGACCTTGCATTGTTTAAAAAGTAGTTGTTTATCTTATGATGGAATCTGATGCCTGAAACACGTTACGTCTATCAAATCTTACGGTCTCAATAGTTGGCTTCTTGCCAAAGTGTGATCTCGTGCCATCATTTTTGTTAAAACATTTAGCAAAAGTGATTATCAAATCTCAACTAAAGTCGGTGCGGAAGTAAGATTAAATGTCATGTTTGGGTGTTTTGGGAGTTTGTACCCAATCTAATATATGTGGAGGAAGAAGGTCCCTGTCATCAAGATACAAATGGCTGTCAGATATTAACAGAATTTGGTGGGAAGTGAGAGCTAATATTATTTTCAGGAGTTTTTTAGCATTAAAACTCAATCTGACTTTTTTAGGTGAGAGAAAGGCGAAGGGCCACTAAATTCAAGTCATCAGAATTTATAGAAAGAGTTCCTTCTCGAACGGGAGCACTAATTTTTAGTTTCATTTTATTATAGCCAACAATTTTAAGTTTCTTTTCTTTTTCTAGCCCCAATGGCGATACGATGAAATTGAACTTCACTATAACAATCCTAGCCCATATAAAACAGGTGAATTTGATCCCTTGAACATAAATCAAGACTATGGTAGTCGTGTATACCAACCTCCTTATACGCCAGTGGATGTGGACTCTAATGAGAACAATTTGGATAACGATATTGCACATGGCTTTGATTTAAATGAAAATCCAGCTATTATTCCAGCCGCTATTCCTCAAAGAGTAGACGAGGAGCAAATGGAAAATGACACTCCAGCTGCTAATCCAGCACTTATCCCTGAACCTATATATGAAAAAATTGTAGATGATGCTGATAGACAGAAAGATCTTATGGAAGAAAGTGCTTTTGGTAATACACCCATAGCGGCTCCTGCAGCTATTGTTCCTGAACTGGCTCTTCAAGAGGATGAAACAAGTGCTGGATTTACTTCCTCTGAAGATGATACTATCATACATGAATTTAACACAAATGATAGCCCAATTGGTGCGCTAGCCACTCTTCCTGAACAAGTAGATGACCAACAAATGGAAAATGACACCCCAATCGCTGTTCCGGCACTTGTCCCAGAACCTGTATATGAACAAGAAGCAGTTGATGTTGATCAACAGAAAGATGCTATGCAAGAAAATGCTTTTGATAATATACCTGTAGCAGCTTCTGCAGCCATTGTTCCAGAACTGAATCTTCAAGAGGAGGAACCAAGTGCCAGGACTACCTTTTCTGAAGAAGATGATTCAGACGAAAGTCAAGAGATAGATCTAGATCCATTTGGAATCTTTGAGCAATCCTTTGATGTGGTTGCAGCTGACGACGCTGCCAGAAGTGCTATCATAGCTAACGAAGATGAAATAGAAGAAGCAGAGACAAAATCTAATATTGCTGTCGCAGCTGACGTAAACCACAGTAAAAAAGTAACTGAAGCAGAAAATGATGAAAATCAAGTTAATGATGTAAATAAAAATGTCGAAAGCAGTGCAGACGCTGAAAAAGACGCTGAAAGTAATGTTCCTGAATTTTCTCTTCAAGAGGATGAACCAAGTGCTGGAACCACTTTCTCCGACGGAGACAATATCGCAAATGCCTTCAATACCAATGACAGTCCTGCTGTTATGCCACCCACTCTTCCTGATCCAGTGAACGAACAACAGGCGGAAAATGACACACCTATGGCTGTTCTGGCACTTGTTCTTGAACCTATAAATGAACAAGAAGAAGCTAATGCTGATCAGCAGAGAGATGCTATGGAAGAAAATACTTTTGATGATATACCTGTAGCTGTTCCTGCAGCCATTGTTTCAGAGCTTGATCTTCAAGAGGATGAACCAAGTGTCAGGACTACTTTTTCTGAAGAAGATGATTCAGACGAAAGTCAAGAGATAGATCTAGATCCATTTGGAATCTTTGAGCAATCCTTTGATGTGGTTGCAGCTGACGACGCTGGCAGAAGTGCTATCATAGCTAACAAAGATGAAATAGAAGAATCAGAGACAAAATCTAAAATTTCTGTCGCAGCTGAAGTAAACGACATTGTAAAACTAATTGAAACAGAAAATGATGAAAATCAAATTAATGATGTAACTGAAAACGTTGAAATCAGTGCAGACGCTGAAAAAGTTTTCGAGCCCATTGAAGAAGCTAGGCTTGCAGATAGCCAAACTGAGGTTTCTTTTAACGAGGAGGCTATAAATGAATTTGACGCTACGGAACCTAGTAATGTCGTTTCTCAAGTAAATCTTTATGAAAGTAATAATGAAATTAGTATTAATAATTTAGAAGAAGGTGCTGAAAAAATATCTGATTTATCACATGTAAATGATGCACGAACTAACATTGAAAACGTTGATTTATCATCTAATATAGCTGAAGACACTACTGAAGCTGATGAAAATCTTTTAATGCGATCAAGTATTAAAAATACTGATGCAGAACCTGAAATAGACGTTAACCAAGATGAACTTGCGGCGGATGAGGCATCTGGAGACAATGATTTTGCTGCAGAAGAAGCTGGAAGCTTCACATCAGATGCAATATTGGCTGACCAAGGAAGTGGAGATGATGCGATTGCTCTCGACGCTGTAGAAAACATGGAGGATTCTACTGACCTTCCAGACAATTTATTACGCATGGAAAACAGTGAACAACTTTCAGCTGATGATGCTACAGAAGCCACTGTTTTATTGAACCAAGACGTTGCAGATTTTGAATTTAACCCTATTAATATCAGTGCAGATGACGGAACAGAGAATGCAACTGACGCCTTTTAATTTGCCATTGGTAAGCGCTCAGGTCATGTTTAAAATTTGAGTGAATACTGTGATAGCTACGCAGAAGTCGATTGTTTCCTTATAATACTTGAAGTGAAAATGATTTTATACGATGCGCCTATGTAATTAAAATTATTTATTTATTATTATATTTGTGTTTGCATTGGCCTGCATAAAATAGTTTTAGGTTCTCCTAATCGACAAAATAGGATTTAACTGTCAATATCTATAAAATTTCATAAGAAAAAACTAATAAAAACAAGAAGTTGCGCGGAGTGGGGCTTTTTACAAAAACAGGCATTAAAATAAAACGTAATCAAATATTTCAGCCATACATTAGGACTATAATTATTGAAATAGAAGAAAGACTAAAAAAAAAAATAAAAATAAGAAATTTAATTGACTATTAAGCTTCGTTAGTTCACAAAAGTTCAGATAAGACTGGCAAAAAAGACTATTCGTCAATACACTGGCTCATTAAAATGATTGTTTTTGTGCAGCTAACATGATATTGTCCTGATCTCCTTACACTTTCAAGGGCCTATTTTATTACTTCCATCGTTATCGCAGATTATATTACGTCAAGTTATGTTAAAACTTTACGATTGAACAATCGATTAAGGCAGGAGTGTCTTAATCTTGAACTTCTATTGAAGCTCAAATTTGGCTGTAGTGGCAGAAAAAAATTGATAGGGGTGTTTGAATTTTATTCGGATGAAATAAAAAAACATTTCTTCTATAAAATGCAAGTAAAAACAACACTGAAACTGATAATGAAAATAAAGTATCCTATACATCAGACCCAGATGGTGATTACAAGGGTTTTATTTACGAATTGCCTTTAAACCTTTAAACTAAAAATGTTCTAATAAATTAAGCAATTGTAAATAAATAAGCTGTACACACTTCAGATATTGTGAGAAAAAATTTAATGTTCACATTTCTCTTGAGTTAAAGCATTAGTTATTGAAGTAATGAAGGAAAAATTAAACTTCAACGTAAGGAGTGGGAGTTCAGGGGGTAGCATCCTTTCTGATCTATAGGTTAACTTATGTTACCTGAGACTTGGGGGATTTAAACCAAAATTTCCACTTAATACATATACTAATCATGCTCCCAATAAATCATAAACAAAACTGTAGTGTAAAGAGCGAGGGATTCATATGAAAAAAGCTCGGTTCATTTTATCTTAATAATGTTTCTCTTTGTTTTGATAATTTGGAAAAAAACTGCTGTTTTTAATTTACGTGTATTTATAATATGATGTAGTGAATCCTAAGAATTAGGGAAGTTTTCCTAAGGAAGGAATCCTAAGAATTAGGGAAGTTTTCCTAAGGAAGGAATCCTAAGAATTAGGGAAGTTTTCCCTCCTCAAACCCTCAGTCCTTGTGCTAAGGTTTAACTTTTTTATAGCTTTAATACAAAAATGAATGCCACCGCTTCAATAAATGTACGATCTAGATTTTTTCTAAGGAATTTTGAGGATTCTGGAATGCCAAAAGTTATATTATGTGGTCATAATGTCTAAATTTTTCAAGAAGGGCTTCATGAAACCGATATTTCTGTTGCATCATGTCCAGCAACCCCTCAACTTTTGTGCAGGTAAGCAGGTAAATGTAATCTTTTATTGGGCTCCAAAAATGCTTCTGGAATAGGGGGAGAGCTGTCATATATTAGCATCCATAATGCACGCTTAGTCCTAAAATATTCTTCCGAGTTAAGAGATGTTGGAAGTCTATCTTTTTTTGAAGGCTTCTCGCGAAAAGTTAAAGATCCAGTTGTTGAGATCTCTCCCACATTATTGGTGTGCCACTATATAATATTTCACAACCGGTAATAACTCTGCATATACGCTTTGTGCAATAAACATTCATCTGTAAGAACAGTAAATATGTCATGCGTAACCTCGGCGAAATGCAACGACGAGAGTCAGCTGGGTATCGGTTGTTAGAACTGTCCCGGCTTTGTGATACAATTATGGGGTCTCCACTCTGCAATAAGCCCCTTACTAAAATCCTTATCCCTAGAAGGTGAACCCTGCCTGTGCCTCCTTTTAGTGGCGTTTGGATAGAACTTTACGAGCTTGACTAGCCAAGATCGTGACTAATAACAAATTGACAATTGTTGGTAGTTCCAGAGCCTCATTTCGCGGGGTTTGGAAACTTACATCTAGGTGCTAAAATATTGCTACACATGTTGTAGCAGATATATATATATATATATATATATATATATATATATATATATATATATATATATAGTGGCATACCAATAATGTATATATATATATATATACATTATTATATATATATATATAATAACATTATATATATATATATATATATATATATATATATATATATATTATAACAAATTGGATTTGAATCGTGATTATGAATATGTAAAAATCATTAAATCTATTGTTACTCATCAACAGTTATGGGCCTGGGAAAATTTTCTCTGGTTTGGAAAAGGGCGAGGCACCCTCAAAAGGGTAACTGATCTCAATGAAAACTACACCATCAAATTAAACATAGCAGAGAACCCTGCTGTGGAAAGTTCAAGTGAAAACAGGGAATTTAGAATTTTTTCCAAAAAGGAAGATAATCATTGGCATTTTTTTTCATGGGTGATTGCATCGAACCAATTGTCTTAGGAACTTGTGAAAACGCACATTGTGCCAAATAAATGGGCGTTTTCAGCCCTTTTGTGGTTCAGAAAAACAATTTTGACCCAAAAAGCTGTAAGCAAAGAGTAACCATATAAAAAAAGCTAAACTCTAAAAGATGAAGTTTTGATTATAATATGTACAACAAAAAATATATTATTCATACTAATTCTAAATGTGCGAAATGCTTTTGTGTTAAAGTTCCTCGTCATTGATAACATGGATGAGAACGCTCGAATTTACTATCTACAAAATATAAAATTTCTCATTTTTCCTGTGACTTGAATACATATCCAAATGATTACAGAATTAAGCTATGATCTCCCTTCGTTAGAGATTACTGTGACCTATTGCTGTGGATAACTTACCTTTGATTAAAAGAATCGTGTTTCAGGGGGTGGTAGCTGTCCTTGTATTAAGGGGCAACGCCAGATATGGTATTAAAAACGAACAGAAATTAAACAACAAAAACAAGTCTTTTCCAAATGACGGTAGAGGGTGAATTAAAAAAATTAGATAAGCAGAAACTATTCAGTACATGAGAGTGGTTGCCCGATTTTCACTCAAACCTCCGCTCTTTATGCTAAAGTCGGACTTGTGTTCCAATTCTTTAAGAATGACTGGTCAAACGCAAGAGCCCTTAGATTAGAGTGAGAAGTATTTTTAAAGCACTACAAAACTTTAGCTTAAAGAGTGAGGGGTTGATTAAGGATGGGGCATTTACCCTCGCATACGGAAAAACTTCTGTTCATTTTAATATCACTCTTTACTTTCATGTGTAAGCTTGTTTTTTTTATGTAATAAATTAATATGGTACTCATATTATGAAAATACAGCTAACCCTACTGACTATGAACTGATAAAGAAAAGTCCTGATTTTGATGTGAAAGTAAGGTTCGCCATCTACTATCCTAAGATAGTTTAAATCCGAAATTTAGGAAGAGTATTAGAACTAGGGAATTTAGAACTTGATAATATAGAAGATGAATGTAAAAAAAATAATAAAACAATTTGCGAAGTAGCAGAGGGTGTCTTAGGAATGAAAATAAAAATTAACCGGCAATATTAGGGAAAACCCTTGATTTTTTCAAAGAGAGAATCGTTGTGTACTAGAAGTTTCTTAGTGTTAAAACTTCTGAAAATATGTAAGGAGTAAGGCAAGTAGAGAAGGTATTAATGTGAGAAATAAAGATATATAAAATGGAGATAATGAATAAAAATTCAGAGTTCCTGGAAAATGCAGTCAGAAGGAATAACAGTAGCATATTTTATTGGTTTGTTAAGAGATTGAGAGGGAGCTGTAATTTGGCAGTTGTCCTAGTCAAAGGTAAAAACGAGGAAAATGTGTCAAGGAAGGATGGATTGAAAATTATGGAATCGTGTTAAAACGTCATAAAGGTGTAGGAAAATATATAGAGCATACTTAGAAAAATTTTCATGAGTTAAAAGTGAAAGAAAAATCTATTTGGCAAAAAGGAGGCGGAGATGCTATTAAAGGATTGAAAAATAACAAGACTGCAGGCGCAGTTAACAGTATGGTGAATGGGTTTTCAAAATATGGTCACTCTATGAAGTTAGAGATAAGATACTATATGCTAGAACATATGATACTCTTTTGAAAATCATACATATTAGGTTAATTTTTGATAAAGAGGAAGTACCCAAACATATCAGACTAAGGGTTGCCGTAGGTAAAGTTGTCCTAGTTATCCTAGTAGTAGCCCCTATACATCATGGTTGCACCGACCACTGACACCTAGTAAAGAACGAAGTTCAGTACCCAAGAATTTAATAACGGTTTTTGAGAAAAAACTTTCAAGTGAGAAAAAATGGCCTTTTAAAGCTGATTTAGGGATAAAAACTACAATTTCGTTTAATCTCAATGGTAAAAGTTAATTGAGAAACCAAAACCTACGGGAATTTGAAAAAACACCATGAAAACCCTGAAAAATAGTGTCGGATCAAAATGAAAACTTCACCATAGGTATTGTCATTGTCGAAAATCCCAGACAGGAAAGTGGTAGAACCCCTGCTTGAACAACGAAGAAAATCACTTTTATGTGATTTTTCTTTTTCTTTCCTGCTCTAGCTTCGATATATCTCATCCCTCCCACTTATAGTTATGAATTAAAATGAGCTACCTAGCTTTTACTATTGCACATTTGCTTCAATTTTTGTTAGTCGATCAAACGTTAACTTTTGAATACGTTATTCAGATTCAATTCTTACTCATAGTTGAAGAGCAGTCAAAGGAGACAATAAGAAATTACGCATCTGGCTCATTGACAGAATATACTTAATTTTGCCAAAACATTTCGCAATAAAGTATGAGGTTACTGTATCTCTAGTCTTCTGTTCTGCAACTCAGTTTGTCTTTCAGTCAGCGATCAACAACAGAATAGCAATATATGCCTCGACATTTTTCTTCTTAAGTCCTTAGTACGTTTAGTTTTATAATTCGGTTCACAGATAAGTTACTCACACGAATAAATTTGAGATTTATGTGTAGAATCAGGATAGGAGTTATGATCTTCAGGCCTACGGGATCCCGGATGGCACAAAATTCCAACGTTGATAGGATTTTTTTTTCTTTTTTTTTACATCTCAAGATTTTCAAAAGTGATTTGACATACACCGTTAGTTTCTTTTTTTTATTTTAGATAAACAATTTTACAAATAAATACGAATTTCTTTCTTCAGCTAACTAGATTTCAAAAACACAAAAATAATATCTACCACATGGAACTTTGATGCAACCGTGCAAACTATTTAAAATCTTACTGACAAATGTTTAAACTTTTAGAAGGAATGCACCGCAAACTTTTAACTTTTGTTCGACTGAGCCCTCTCTTGATATTCTAGAACCCTTGTTTTGATACGATCCTCCCTGGGGAAAAAAATAACACACATCCATGATTTTAAATAACGATCAAGACCATTTTGCATTTCCATCATAAAAACAACAAACTTGGGACTGTTCTAATTTTTTAATTTCAGTTTTCAATTTCAGTTTCATTTTATTGTAAGTTTTATTTCATTTATATGCTTAGTTTACTATGGACAGCTCTTGGATATAGAGACGAAATATTTTTAAAGTAAAAAAAAATGTCACTGTTTTTGGTAAATTCCCTGTTGTTTTATTTGCTGTTGTTTTTGTCCATGATCATTCTTTGGTAAAATATACACAATTCCAAACATTTACATATACGGGCTTTAAACCTATACAATCAGGTTCTCTTATTGTTTCGTAGTTTGGGAGGGAGGGAGATGTCTAAAAGGGTGTATTTTAATGCCAAAAATCCCAGCTCTCATAGTGCCTTCAGATAAATGAAGAATGAGTTCTAAGGGAGACACGAGGGAAGGGTGAAGATAGAAATTGATATATAATCTCCAGGGCCGTAACAAGGACTTTCGTTTGAGAAAGCTGTTGTTTTTTGGGAAGGGGCATACAAAAAACTTTTAAAACATATCAAAAATGTGTTATTATGCATTTTATTACGTTTTCACAAGTCGGACCAACATTTCCACCCCTCATTGAGCCTTCAAGTAAAAACCGAATTAGTTTTTTGTATGGAATTTTGTATTTGTTGCCAGAAGAAAGATCACAGATGCGTGTTTATTTTTTTTTATTTTTTTTTTTTCCTCTGGGGTGATTGTATTGACCCAGTGGTCCTAGAATATTTCGGCAGGGCTAGCTCGAACGGAAATTAAAAGTTCTAGTGCCCTTTTTAAGTGACCAAAAATGGAGGGCAACTAGGCCCCCTCCCACGCTCATTCTCTTTCCAAAGTCACCCGATCAAAATTTTGAGATAGCCATTTTGTTTAACATGATCGAAAATAAAATTTCTTTGAGGAGGACTTAATCCCTCACAGTCCCCGGGGGAAGGGCTGCACTTTATGGACTTTACCGAATGTTTACATATAGTATTGGTTATTGGGAAGTATACAGGAGTTTTAAGGGGGGATTTTTTCTGGTAGTTGGGGGGGGTTACGTAGGAGGATCTTTCCATGGAGGAAGTTTTCATGGGGGGAGGGACATTGCTATGAAGGGGGCGCTGGATTTTCCAGCATTATTAAAAAAAAAAAACAATCAGAAATTAAGTAAAAAAAAAAAGTTTTTCAACTGAAAGTAAGGGGCAACATCAAAACTTAAAACGAACAAAAACTATTACGTATATGATTGGGTTCTCCCCCTAGTCATTACCTCGCTCTTTACGCTAAAGATTTTTTAGTACTTTCATAAAAACTATTTATTCTAATTAACGGCCTTTGTGATCAAGAGGTCATTTTTAAGGAATTGGAACGAATTTCGAACTATAGCTTAAAGAGCGAGGGATTGACCAGGGGGTGGACCCCCTAATATACGTATTAAAAATATATGAACATAGAAGTTCGTTACATAAGTTAATTCGCAAGTTACGTATATTTATTACTAATAAAAACGTTTGTAAATAAAATTAAACAACTTTCGAGAAAGCCATTTAACCAAAAAAAAGTAATATTATTATGTAAATTTCGTTTTAATTATTCATGTGCGGTGAGCTAAAATCAAAACCTGCATTAATTGAAAAATGTTCAGAAATTAAATTAAAAACAAGTTTCTTTTAACTAAAAGTAAGGAGCGACATTAAAACTTAAATCGAACAGAAATTATTCCGTATATGAAAGGGGCTATCCACTCCTCAACGCCCCGCTTTTTACGTTAAAGTTAGACTTTCTCACAACTCTAATTTTTAAAACAATGAAAAAATTCAGCGTAAAGAGCAAGGCGTTGAGGAGGGGACAGCCCCTTTCATATACGGAATATGTTCGTTTTAAGTTTTAATGTCGCTCCATACTTTCAGTTAAAAAAAACTTGTTTTTATTTAATTCCTCGAGGAGATTTTGATTTCCACAGAAAGATTCCAAAAGCCTACGAAATATTAATTTCATTATAAAGTAATCCTCGCTGAGTTAGAAGTGAAAATCCATAATTCATTTAGAAAGCATGTGAAAAAAGGGCAAAATACTCATTAGCAGTAACATGAGCTTACTTTTTAGTCACTCATGTACTTCAAATAAATAAATCCCACGACACATCCTACCGATGCTGATTTGAGATGGTGTTTTTTTTTTCATAATCTTTTTTTAGGCCTTAACCTTCAGAAGAAAATCCGCCGTCTTTCAGCAAACGGATTCGTTCTTAGATTTGGAAACGTTTAATTGTAAAAAATATTTATTTTCCACAGTAATAGTTGAAGATAATTGAATTGGTATTGTTATTAAATAGAACAGCATCTGAAACTAGCAACTGAAACTATTAAATAGCAACTGAAACTAGGGAGCTACGTTAGAATTTAAAACAAACAAACATTATTCCGTATATAACAAGAGCTCCCCGTTCCTCACCCCTTGCTCTTTACGCAAACGTCTTAAAGCTCTGTAAAAATACTTCTGATTCAAATTCAACGGGCCTTCTGTTCGAATAGTCTTTCAGAAAGAACTGTGAAAAAAAGTCGAACTTGAGTCGAGCTTAAAGAGCGAGGGCTGAGGAAGGGACAGCCTACAGAATAATTAATAATAATAGTTAATAATAATAACGGTTAAAAAATAAACCTATGGAATGATTTTTGTTTGTTTTAAGTTTTAATTTTGCTCCTTACTTTCAGTTGAAAACTCTTTTCTTATTTAATTTATTATTATTTTTCAAACAGTGCAGGGAGATTTGCTTCCTCCTCCCTGGGAAATTCCTCCCCCCATAGAAAATTTCTTCATGGGAAATTCATCCCGCGCAAAATCCCCCCTCCAAAATAAAGACAAATAAACATGCATCCGTGATCTTTCTTCTAGATAAAAATACAAAATCTCACATTTTTGCAGATGAGAGCTTGAAGCCTCTGCAGTACAGTTCTCTGATACGCTAAGCCTGGTTATGCAATTTCCATTAAGATTCTTTAATTTTTGAGGGGTTTTCTCCTCTTTTTTGAAAATCTTGGAAATTTTCTCAGGCTCGTTGTTTTGATGGGTAACATTAAACTTGATCAATTGTACATATTTAGAATTACGATAAAAAGCCAATTCATTTAATGTATCAATTATTTTCAAAATTCTGTCTCTTAGAGTTTCGGTCACAATTGGACCGAATGGCTCCTTATACAGTTCGTTACCACAAACTGTTTGCAGAAAATGTCTTTGCTTATCTATTCATAAATAAGGAGGCTTTAAAGAGCTTGCGAACTGTACTGTTGCGAACTAAGAACTGTTTGACAATACAGGTCGCTGCCATTAACTGTTTGACAATACAGTTTGTTACCACGAATTACTTGACAAAAAGAAACCTTCTTTGCGAACACGTGTTTCCAAATAAAATTAAACCCGCGCAAGCTGTGAAATTCTGCTGACAGAAATGTTCGCTGGTAGCCCCTCGAATTCGGAACAAATCGGAAGTTTCTTCAGTTTGACAACTTCCTCCTACGTATTTTCGGTTTGACAACTTTTCTCTCAAGAAATAATCTTGACGAGAACATCCACTGGCTACAAGATTGTTTACCTATTGCCGAAATGTGCCACACATCTTTCTGTTTACTGACATAATTTTTTTTTTTTTTTTTTTTTTTTTTTTTTTTTTTGGCGTGGACGAGGGTGCTCTTTAAATACTGTTCGCCGTAGGGAACAATAAGAGAAAATGTATTTACACGTAAAATTAATTCAGCAAAAAATCAATGTTTTTTTTCAAATGAAAGCAAAGAGTGACCTTAAAACATATAACAAGTACACTAAAATAAACAAGCATAGATAGGATCTTATATATTTAAGGTCTTATACATATAATGCTGTTTGATCTTGTTATTATACACAGGGTGTCCTAGAAGTAAGGGAAAAACCTGCAAATTTCAATTAACTGCATATGGGAAATGACAGCCTGGAATATGGGTTAAAAATAAAAAGTTAGACACAGTATCTTTTAATGAAACATCAATAACGGATGTTAGCCTATATAGGGAGTAAGGTATTCTTGATGACAGACACTGGAAATTTCAGACGAAAACCAGTTTTATATTAATCTTCAGGGGGTTTTATACCTTAAGATATTCTGGGGCCAGTACCCCAAAACACCTACCTTACTGAATTTCTGGGGGTAGGATCACAAAACCCCGTATAGGGTGCTAAATCATTTGTTATAAAAAAAGAGGCGAAATTATTTTTTTTTTTTTGTCACGTGGATCTAGATATGGCTATAAAAAATCTACCGTACTAAGTTTAATTTGCCAAGTGAAGAAACCAAAGTGCTGAAGTTGCTATAGGAGAGAAAAATTAAATTTATATACCCAAAATCTCCCGAAGAACAGGTATATAAAAATATGCATAGATGATTAGCTTGTCTTGGACTAAGTTTACAAGCAATAAATCCAACCCATATTTCAAGTTTTTCTAGAAAGACCGTTATCTCGCAATTGACAAATAAGCTGTAGCACAAGGTTTTTTTTATATCTACAAGTTTGATTCGACCCACAAATGCTTGTTGCCAAGCGATGCGTAGTTTGCTTAGGAGAAAGCACACAAAACAATTAATCACTTTTTTAGATCAGTAAATAAGAAGAAGCACATCTCACTGACTGACCTCACTGTTTATTATTAGTAGCCTGTCTTGCTATAATTGCATGATGGTTGTATTTACCTTAAACAAACAAATGCATCAACCACCAGAACTTGTTTAAACAAAACATCCTTTTAAATAGCACAATGTTTACATCGCTGCCAACCAACAGAAAAAAAAAACCAGATAAAATAAGGGATGTACATGACAAACAACAATGTCCATCCGAAGAGCTCAGGTAAGGTAATACCAAAGTATAATCACCTACGGAACAAGTACTGACAAAACTCTCCAAAAGTGACCCCGCGTACCTCAGCGCCTCTAGACATAAAATGTTGTACTACTTAATCGCTCCGAGCCAAAGTACTTTGCTCCGGCCAATAATTATGCTAGAGCGTGATTCAGGCGACGAGTGACCGGGATGAATTGGGTAACTACGGTTCTTAGTTGCCAGGTTCGCATAGGTATACAAAGGGTCACTTTTTTTGTGTGGAGAGGATAGATTTTTCCAGTACTTGTTCCGTAGGTGATTATACTTTGGGTAACACCATACTACTTCACTTAAAATGACGTAGTTAGAAGCTATATCCTTATGAATATCCAAATCGGGATCTTGTAACTTCCCGGAGTAATGTTTATTCAGTTAAATTTGCTTAGGGGTAGAGCTATTAGCAGAATGTGCTGCCAGCAAATATGAGATAAAATATTAAGATAAATAAAAAGTTTAAGATTAAAATATAAATAACTAAAGTATGATTTTTTGGGTATTATTTATGATGGGGTGGCTTCCCCTGGGGAAAGGAGCAGGGACGATAATGGTTCTTTCTTTTATTAATGAGAGATAATGTTGTGTCTGGGAGTAATAGTGGTGATCACCCTGCGTATTATGTTGAAATGATATTGATTGTGGTTTTCGGCGTCCAGATATGGACTGAGCATTTCGTATTTTGTGCGATTTACTTTTTGTCTTTGTAAATAAACCCATTGAATTGAATTGAATTGGCAAATAAAATGAGAAAGTTGGGCTTGTGTTTTCAGAAAAGAATTTACTTCATAAAAATTTTATTGACTTATATAACTGTGTTACGTTTTATGTATCTGTTGTATATATGCTAAGCTCGTGAAAGAGACTGTCAGACGACAAGCATGGATATAAAGTCACTTTTCATAGAATGGAATGCGTTGTTTTGACTTAATGTATTATCCTTGTATTTTAAAAATGCAACGTATATTTATATTCATGGAATGAAAGGGTTCAGAGTAATATCCTCTAGGGCCGCAAACATAAGTAAATTATGTATACCATGCAGTGAGCGCCACGCTTGGCAGAAGTCTAACAAATGGGTTGCAAGGATACGTGACGTGGTTGGAATGTTTCTGCGCTTGGTGCAAAAGCGTCCCACTCATGGCACTTAGTGGTCTTCCGATATTTGGACCAGGTGGTTGAGAGTGGGCAACCCTTTGGATATTCCTTGAGTAAAACTACAAAATATAGCTTCAATCAATTAAAATATAAGTAGAAAAATTAAAAATAAGTCCAAGTCAATGGATATGTATCCAGACTTGACTTTTACTTTGCTAAGTGTTCCATAAATTAAACAGCTGTATAGCTTCAAGTTTTTTTTTTTTTGTCTTTTACCATTTATGGGATTTAGAAAAAGAGTTGTAGTAATTTAACCTTTATGAGCTAAAAGCACAGTTTATATAATTATCCAGTAAGTTTATCGCAGATCATTTCTGGTCTTCATTCTCGGTGCGAACAAAAAGCTCCTCCCACTTATTTCTGCATTAGCGGGTTAGTCTGTTTCCGTCATTCAATGAGAAATGGTTACAAAGTGCATTATTCGTAATAGCGGGTTTCCACTTATTTCCGATTATTTCTATTATTACTTTAAGTTTCGCGTCGAAGAGGGTTACAAAGTGCATTATTCGTAATAGCGGGTTTCCACTTATTTCTCATTATTTCTATTATAACTGTAAGTTTAACATCCAAGAGAAATCTGACTTGTCTACCCGTGAAAAGATCTAATGCCGCTTATGTTTATATCTGCAAAAACTTTCTCTGGAGCACTCGCACCTCGGTCCGGATTTTTATAATGGGTGAGATAGGGAATGATCATACTGCTATTTCTATAAACTGTGGCTAAAAGCAACATAATCGGTGAACATAAAGTTGATGCGTTCAAATTTATGCCAAAGGAGAACAAAAACAAACAGTTTGAGGAGGTGTAAGTAGAGAGTGAACTGCTATTCGTAAGCGAAACTTTAAAAATGAGTTTTTATATCATGATATGCATAAGAAATCTAGTTTTAAGCTGGTCATTAAAAATCACTGCCATAAGAACACTTACATAATTTTAGAAAAAGGGGAAATGTACACCAAAAAACAAAGGTAATCCTGATGCAAATTATGCCAGCATATAAAGCCTTTTCAAGAATCCCTTAACGGGGTTTCAGGCTCCTATGTGCTAGTGAAGAAGGCAAGCTTACCCTCACCCCTTTTTCTGTCTTAAAGACGACCCCCTATGCGTTTGGAAAAAATGTATTCCTTGCTTTCGGAGAAAGGCTTGTCCATTTTCTTTTCGGACAAGTGCGAAGAGGCGAGCTCGTAGGCATTCTGCCCTCACCATTTTAGGATTTTCTTTTTCTTTTAAAAGAAGGTGTTTCTTGTACAATATTTGTCTTTTCATCGCTTCAGTAGAGGCAAGAAAATATAAAATGGAGCACGACGAATATTTAACAATAGTTTAAAAAAAGGCACTGAGACTGTTGGAAATTCTATTTTAAATCAAATAGCCATGAAAAAGAGCCCTTAGTGAATAGAATAAGGATTGATGACATACAAACAATTGAAGGTTTAAAGTAAGATACTCCGAAAATCAGCATACCTAAACTGAATGACGATTTACCAAGAATTAATGGCTTTTTAAGTGAAGTATTAGGAAATCAGGATTTTGATGATAAACCTGGAAGGTTTTATTTTTCGAGAGGAAAAAATTGCCAAGTAAACGATGTTGATTTGGCTCTCGATCAAGATAATGACGAATGTAAGGGTTCTATGGAAGGCCCTGCAAATCAAGTCGGAGAAGGAGCTTCAGATGTGGGAGAAAGTAGCAATAAAACGTAATATACCTGGTACTAGCGGTGTTTCTGGTCAAGATCAAAGTCTTGCTTAAAAAGATGTTTGAATTGGAAAAGTAAAGCTTTAGAAGATATTTGAGATCCTAACCGTCAAAACTGCCATCTGTAGTAAATACTATTACACCAGGGCAAATTATCAACAGCTTAAGAAATATCATTGAAAACATGATAGGAAGGACTAAGGATGAGGAAAAAACAAGTTTGAGCGTTCAATTAGCAGCAAGGGCGATTTTTATTCTGGAAGGCGATGTCGACGGGAGAGATCTAATATTTTCAGATTCGTAAATTTTCTTCAGAGACGGAGATACTCAGGAAGCCATTGATAGATATATAGCCAAAATATATAAGACTGATGAAAAAGATTGAAAATTAGAATGGCTTCAACCATCCAGAACAAAAGGTCTTGATGTACGTGTAGAACTTAGATACTTTGACTATTCTAGGTGTAAATAAGTATGTAAGGTAAAAAAGTTCCCCCTAACCTGGTAAAAAAGTCAGCTATTGCAGACCTAGCCTTTAACCAAAAAACGAATGCTTCAAGTGGGCAGTTGTAGAAGCCAGAGACGAGGTCGCGTGAACCAGCGCGAAAAAAGACTCATCTTTTATGTTTGAATCAAGCAGAATTGAAGGAAGAAGGAAAAATTTCAAATGTTACTTTCAAATACTTTGAAGAAATATGCCTAATTCAATTGGAGGAGAAAAAATGGGGAAAAGGGAGAAACCAAATGTTGGAGTATCAGTGCTATATTATAGCCTGGTTGAAAAGAAACAGCCACCCACCACTGACTACTCGCCGAAAACCAGTTGAATTGCCAAAAAAAAAAAGAAAAAAAAGCAACAACACCCAATTGCAACTTAGACGAGAGAAATCAACTGGACGTGGATGATAAAAATCGAAGAGAAACGAAAAAATTAATTTTAAAGAATAAATTACTGAATTATTCAGAGATTTGAAATTTTCTAACAGTTCTTTTGAAAACACCCAACTAATGACACTTCCTAGCCAACTCAGGTAAAGTATTCCAGACAGACTGACAAACAGTTGAAGTCTGATCTGGCTGATTGACTGAATGGAAGCCAAAAATTATCACAATTGCAAATATAACACAGGTATGTAGAATGTTTAAAGATAAGAGGCGGTCTAGTTTTAAAAGCTACCGGAACATCACAATTTAATTGAAGAAAAACAAAAGACACACATGATACAATATAAAATGAGTCCAAATCAAGTAACAGGTTACTAACGCAACTATTCATTTCATGGAAAATGTTCCTTGCTTTGTCATATACCCAAGAGAGTGGCATCCGAAGGTAAGGAGGTGTTGACATCCAAATAGTAGGGGAATAAGAGACGTAATACTGGATTAAACTGTGGAATAGAATTAAGGATCGACCCAGAAAAATTGTGATTAAGCTTTCTAAGAATTTCGTGATTTCTCGCTATCTTCATTTTAAGTTGACTAATATGATGCCTGAAGGAGATATTCTCATGAAAAAAATACCCTGGAGCCGAACATAACCATCACTTGGTCTACTGAAAGAGCCCCTTGAAAAATGAATTTTCGAAAATTGAGGGCAAGATTAAATAATTCCAGAGAAAGTTAAGAAGCTCGAATTAGGAACATTTAATGCCAGGCAATTATCACTGAACCCCATAATTATTCTTTCAAACAAAACAGTCAACGTAACACGGGTCTCACGCTCCGTTCTTATAAAAGTGCCAAGGATACTGTCGTCAGCGAAGGCAACTACGATGTCGTCACCAGTTTATGGAGATCTACTACAATAGCGATAACAGAAAGATTCAAGGAGATAGACACCCGACAATAAAAGGTTTGTTTATGGTAAATGACTGTAACATATATTAAGAATTCCACCATTAGCATACTACTATTAACGTATACTAAGAAAAGAACTGGCCCTAGACCTGAGCCCTGTGGGGCCCCTGGCTATCTCAAAATTTGTATCGGATGAGTTTGGGGGAAAACGGGGTAGGGGGTAGAGCTAGTTGCTAGTAGATATGGCATTCTGGATTTGCTTGCCTTAAGTTCCCTGGCACCTTTCCAGGGCATATGTCAAGCCTATCCCCTTGGGCAGTCTTGAGGATGAAAGAACTTTATCAAGACCATACTCTGTTGAGGTTGAACGAACTTTATCAAGGCTATTCCCTAAAGTACTCTTGTGAACTCTTGCATATTCTGGTTTTGAGCGTTAGTTACGCAATGATGTGGTCATAGGGAGCGCTCTTGAGTCACTGAACTTTTACATAACGTATTTCTTTGGCTTTGAGTACGGATATAAATAGTCTTGTAAGATTTTGCAATGTCACAAGTTCAACTGTGTTCAGTTAGAAAACAATTATGTCAAGCAAAAGGACTAGCAGCGCTGATGATAGTGCATCACTTTTTCATGTGAGTTATCCTTGAATTTTTTATCATATGTCCCATTAGGGTAAACGAAGCTGTTTCTATCAACATGTTTTATCTGTCAATATGCTAGGGTTTTATTAAGATTCCACTACTTTATTAAAAAAACAAACAAAAAACTATTCCAAATCAACATAGCTTCACCGTGGAAATTTACATCACAGCTCAAAAGTATTTCGTACTTTTTTTGTTTATAACTTAAAAGCTATACTAATATGCGGTTGGAGAAGAGACAGTTTTCCGTGCAAAAAAAACCTGGTAAATCTCGATTTTCATGTTTAAAAATATAATTTTTCCTTACTCTCCCAACATCTGAAAACATTTTACGACCCCCCCCCCCTCCAAAGTTAAGGATTTACTGTCTTACTTGTGAGTAACAATGGATTTTTTTATCCTATGCTTCCCTTAGAGAGGATAGAATTTGTTCTATCAATAAATCAATCTATCAATAAAATGTTCTAAATATATAAAAAGCTTTTGTCAACTAATAGTTGATGACAAAGGGAACTTCTAACTTTTGTTACTGGTAACACATTACCTGTTGATAGACCCTATCGCCGTCTTTCTGGTATTAACATTCAACTGAAGAAAACGGGAAAAAGAAGAGTCTTTCGCTCCACCAATATTGTAAACCATATCTTGTCTATATGTCGCAACTGTTAACTATCTAAAAATGGTGTTGTAATAAACAATGAAATCACAAGTAAAATTAAAAGGGCATTAGCATATAATATCGCCAAGAAAATTAAAGACAAATCAACGAAAAGAAAAGCACCAGTGAACGTTAAGAGTCAAGATAAAACACGTATTCATTCAGAGTTCATGGTGAAAAGACCTGTTTTGGATTCAAACTTATTGCAAAGGATTATATCAATAAAGACGAAAAAATAGCTTTCTCCTGGATTATAAACAAACCTGTGTGGCAAGTTTATTTTTTATGAACCTAATTTACTATCATTCAGCGCTCGTCACCTGACCACTATGTTTACTCGGCGTGTTTTGGTTTAAACTATTGCTTTGAAGTGAATCTACAATGAGATGAGCGATTCCAAGCTTGTGTATTCACCGCTGTCGAACTTTGTTCAGGACAATTTAAGTGGTGCTGATGAAGCCGTTGTATTACAGAGAGGAGTGGACTTTTTTAAAGATTTGGAAACTATTAAGTCGGAGAAAGCAAAGCTATGGAGTTGTGTGAATGAAGATGATCCCCCTGTCAAAAGGGGCGCAAATGCAATTCACAGTCACTTGCAAGATATTATAGACTTTATGAAGAAATGTGATGCCGATGGAGAACAGCTCCCCTGTTTAGTCATCAAAAGGCCAACAGAAGTTCCTGTTATCTCTGCAACAGCGTTTAAACAGGTTACAGCCAAGCTTACGAGCCTTGAGCAAGCGATTTCGCTAGTTTCTGCCAAGATTGATTCGTATAATCTGAACTTTCCTCAATTATTTGTGATTAGCCAACCTGCTGCGTGTGATACGCATACTACAATTTGGATCTCCGATCCCCCGCCTGAGCATAGTGACTCGCTAAAGTGAAAATCAGTAATAGACTCAATTTCTGGTCATCAGCTGGTGACCAGTGTGCGAGCGAGTAAAAAGCGATGAACGGTGAATATTGAGAGAAATCTGCAGCTGAAGATTTTTGCAAATCAGCAAAGGAAGCTCTACCTGGTTCTAGTGTAAAAGTTTTATCTAAAAAAACAAACTGGTGCTATTCGAGAAGTCCTGTCTGATTTTGACCTTGAAATGCTACGGAACCAGTTCGGTATACTCTGGTCTAGTCGATTTGGAACAAGCAAATCGGTTCAGCTTGAATTTGCAGACGCAATTACCAAAGGATCATTTCTGCGAAACGGTGTGAAGATTGGGTATGAAAACTTCCATGTTTATGAGTTCAAGGAATTGCCGAAGTGTTGCTTCAAGTGTCTTTCCCTTGGGCACTTGGAAAGTGCATGCACTAGTAGCACTCCTAAGTGCGCTCGTTGTGTTGGACCGCATTTATCTACGAACAGTGATCGTTGTACGGAATCTCCGAAATGTGCCAATTATGGATTATCTCATCCTTCTTACAGCCTATGATGCCCTGTGATTAAGAAGATCACTGATAAGATCTATTCTCAGAAATGAATCCGGACATAAGTATAGTCTCATTTAATATTAATGGAACGAGAGGCATAAATACGACGTTGTTTGTCTCCAAGAACATTTACTGACCGCCTTTAGCGAAAATTTTCCGAGACGAAGCAGTGATCACGTTGTTTTTATGCGTCCAGCTAAAATTACGCGTGGCCGTCCTTCTGGCGGCTTAGCTTGTGTTTTTAAGAAAAATATTTCTGTTGCGAGTCCTGTGCTTTTCCAATCGGATGACAATTTTCTTGCTGTATACCTTGATAATATTGTATTAATTAATGTGTATCTGCCATATAATGATCGTTCCATTCGTTCCCTTCAGAATTTCTCTACGTGCTTGTAATGGACTTATAACTTAAATTCAAAAGATATTGGATCATGGGTTGCTTTTTGTTATTGCTGGTGATTTTAATACCGACCTGGTTTCTGATAATGTAAGAAATGATCAGCTTCTTGATTCTCTCCCCGCTTATAAAATTGTTTGGAAGTCCCATGATTATATGTTTATTCATCATTCAGGTATAAATCAGACATTGATCACGTTATTTGTTCTGCAGCTCTTATCTGCTCGCCAGTTACGGTTCATTTCGACGAGCAGGATCTTGATCACCTTCCGCTGTCTTTTTTTTTATCATAACCTGTTGTTTGTTCTGGGAGTATATCTGAGAGTCGTGGTGTACGTTCTAAATGGGTTTTATAGGCCCGATTAGAATAATGGGAATTTTTCTGTTTATCTTACAACACTGGCTTCACTTCTAAGTACGATTTATGTTCCGTATCAGCTTTTGCAGTGTAGCCAGAATTTCATTTATGCTAAATATGAAATTATTTCTTTATATGATCTCTGAACCATTTTTAACAAAATGTCTATCTCAAAAATCTTATTGGACGGGTTTGCGGAACAAAGGGCATGGAGCGGGAGGGGGACCGTTGCCCTCCGATTTCTTTTGACTCTTAAAAAGTGAACTAAAACTTTAAATTTCCAATCAAATGAGCCCTCTTTGAAGTTTATACGAGCATCTCTTCCATAAGAGCCATATATGCCCCCAGGGTAACACTTACAACGCCTGCCCTTGGACCCTGGGGAGGGGGTGTGTCAACACCGGAGTTTTTTTATAGGATCTTTGAACTATTTTTAACAGAATGGCTATCTCGAAATTTTTATCAGATGCATTTGGGAAAAAGGGGCATAAAGAGGAGGGGGGCTAGTTGCTCCCGATCTCTTTTGACCCTTAAAAAGTGAACTGGAGCTTTCAATTTCCAATCAAAGGAGTCCTCTCTGAAGTTTGTACGAGCATTTCTTCCATAAGGACTATATATGCTTCCAGGGCATAACTTACAAAGCCTTCCCCCCGGGCCCTCGGGGGTTTTGTCGACACCTGAGGTTCTGTTATATGATTTTTTAACTCTTTTTAACAAAACGGCTATCTCTAAATTTTTAGCGGATGCATTTGGGGGAAAAGAGTGTGGAGCGGCTAGTTTCCCTCCTATGACTTTTGACTCTTAAGAAGGGCACTAGAGCTTCCAATTTCCAATCGGTTGAGCCCCATCTGAAGTTTATGCAACGATCCCTTCGAAATTAAGTGCCTCTGGGGAAAAACATAATAAAACATTGGAGCCGTATGGCGTTTAGTATAGGCAACGCTATAGCGTTGCCTTTGAAAATTCGAAGTGTAACATTTAAAAGGCTATCTTAATATGCTAGCTCGAACAGAAGGGAAGGGATAGGGTGTGTTTCCTATTAAAATAATTTTAAAAAACTCCCTCAAAAATTTGAAAGCGATGACATTAAAACTATTTCTTGATGTTTCAGACCCAGCCCCTCCGCAAGAAATAATTTAAGGGGTCTCCTTTTTGGGGTCTATGACCAATATTCAAGTTTTACTGTAAGAACGTTAAAATTGAACGTAGAAAAATAGGATTGAGGGAGAGAGGGGAGACAGTTACTGCCACGTTAGTAGTATCCTCACAGGCACTTCAATGAAGCCCATATGGAAATTAACACAGGGAAATTAGCAAGAGTAGCTCCTAGCCCCTTGCACCTCTACAATGTGGTCAGCTGTTTCTATCGGAGCGCTCTGACATCACGGCACATATATGGAAATTAGTATTGGATTTTTTAAGGACATCCTTGGAGAAATTAGCAAAGGATTCCTACGGGAGCCCTGTTTTTAGGCAAGATTTCAAGGCAAGTTTCTAGGATTTGCTTCTAGGCAAAATTTCGTCATGTGACAAACCCCCTTTGAATTTCTGTGACAAGCTCTCTGACGACATGACACAGGTAGGAAAAATAACATGGAATTTAGGTTCCGTTGAATGCGGACTGGTAGGTTTTGGTCATGATGACCCCACTAGCTTGAACAGAAAAGAAGCCAGAAAAACGAGCACTAAAGCATTCTCGTCTGGCAAGATTCCTGGCTGCTATGACATACTGTAATTACTTGAAGTGTGGTCAGGATAGTAGGAAAGTTAGCATTGGATTTCATCCGCATGTTACATCACGAGACACACCTTCGTCATTAAAGGGTCAGATAAGTTGAGCTACCAACCCCTCAAGCCATTACACCCACGCAATGTGATTACCGGTTCTATGAAAGGGAACACAGTTGGCAAGATTCCCAGATGCTATGACTCGATATAATTACTTAAAGTGTGGCCAGGATAATAGGGAAGTTAGCATAGGAAGTTAGCATTGGATTTAAAGCTCATGTTTCGTCATTCGACACACCCCTTTGTATTTCTGTGATTCAAAGACAGCCCTCCCAGGTTTTCCAGGAGATGCCCTATTTCTAGGTGGAATTCCCAGGTGTTTCAATTACCTGGAATGTGGTGGGGGTAATAGGGATATAAATAAGGGGAGCTCTTAACCCCTCGCACCTGCACAAATCAGTCACCAGTTCTATTAAAGAGAAGAACCCCTCTGAACTCCATTGATGTTACAACACACTCCGTTTCAAACGGAAAGGTCTAATATACTTGAGGCAATTTTACGTAACCCTGACACAGGAAGCCATGGGGGAACCCCCGATTGTAACGTAACAGACAGCCCACACCTTACGTAATGATTATGCAACGCTGTCACCTAATACTTTTTTTTTCCCGAAACCCCCAAAGTGTTTCTTTTGTCGTTAACTTAATGGCGGCACAAACTTTAAGTAAGTTCAGCAAATCTTAAGCATGGACGCCGCATCGATCATTGCCAGATAATAGTATTTTGACATTTTTTGCCCAAAAGCATTAAGACATTTTCTTTTTTCGGTGTTTGATTTTTTGCTCAAAACACTTTATTTTCTTTTCCTTTTTCTATAGTTCATGACCCCGCAGGACTCGAAAGGTCATTCAATGGCATTTTGCCTTAACTGGAAGGACTAAACTGTTATTCACAGTATTTTATATCTGGAACCATATTCTAAAATTTACCTTGGCTAAAATTAATGTCTATGTTATCAGTTTATTTCACAGTATTAGCAGTACCTTTTAGAAACGAAAGTGTCTCATACGGCATTACCGCCTCTGAAACAGGAGATTCAATATCTGTATTGATTTATTGTAGTTCTAAAACATTGAAATTTTAGCTTTTCGGCTTTCCGTTGGCTAGAATGATACTTTTATGCCTCTATTCGCTTGAAAACCACATGTAGTGAAGAGACATAGTCTTTTTTGGCTAAGATAAATGTTTATGCTATCAGCTTGTTGTACAGCATTAGCAGTACCTCTTAAAAACGAAAGTGCCTCATACGGTATTCCAACTTCTCAAACAAGAGATTCAATGTCTGATCAGATTCACCGTAGTTCTAAAGCACTTAACTTTTAGATTTTCAGCATTCTTTTAGCTAGAATGATAGTTTTATGCCACAATTTGCTTGAAAACCCAATGTACTGAAGAGACACACTCTTTATGGCTAAAATAAATGTTTATTTTATCAGCTTATTTTATAGCATTAGCAGTACCTTTTAGAAACGAAAGTGCCTCATACGGCATTGCAACCTCTGAAACAGGAGATTCAATATCTGTATCGACTTATCGTAATTCTAAAACATTTAACTTTAAGCTTTTCGGCATTCCGTTGGCTAGAATGAAACTTTTATCCCACCATTCGCTTGAAAACCCCATGTACTGAAGAGACACACTCCTTTTTGGTTAAAATGAATGTCTATGTTATCAGTTTATTTCATAGCATTAGTAGTACCTTTTAGAAACGAAAGTGCCTCATACGGCATTCCCACCCCTGAAACAGGAGATTGAATATCTGTATAGATTTATCATAATTCTAAAACATTTAACTTTTAGCTTTTTGGCATTCCGTTGACTAGAATGATACTTTTGCCCCCACAATTCGTTTGAAAACCCCATGCATTGTAGAGATACACTCTTTTTGACTAAAATCAATGTTTATGTTATCAGTTTATTTCATAGCATTAGCTGTACCTTTTACAAACGAAAGTGTCTCATACGGCATTGCCGCCTCTGAAACAGGAGATTCAATATCTGTATTGATTTATCGTAATTCTAAAACATTTAACTTCTAGCTTTTCGGCATTCCGTTGATCAGAATGAAACTTTTAAGCCACAATTCGCTTGTAAACCCCACGCACTGAAGAGGCATACTCTTTTTGGCTAAGATGAATGTCTATGTTATCGGTTAATTTCATAGCATTAGCAGTACCTTTTAGAAACGAAAGTGCCTTATACGGCATTCCCACTTCTGAAACAGAAGATTCAATATTCCTTTAGATTTTCAGAAATTCTAAGAATATTTAACTTTTTGCTTGGACTCTGAATAAATCCAAAGGAGAGGCATGTCGCATTTATACCCACAAGTGTATCAACCCTAGTACAACATAACCTGTTTAACTTAACCCTGTTCAACTAAACCTCTGTTTAACCCCACCCTTCCGATGTAGATGTAAATGAAACACGATTTTGTAACCGTGCCTCTCCAACAGTGTCTCTTCACAATCTAAAGCCAGTTTATCAATCTGCAACAGTGAATTTTGAAAATTTTTTAAATTGTAAAGTAGCTTTGTCTCCTGCCGGCATTTCTATCCTTTGATTGCCATGAAGTTGCAATATTTCAAATGATCTTTGAATGTTCGTTTGGTTGTAAATAGGGAAATACACATCGGACAATAGTGACGTTCCCCTTCTATCATGCCTTGCGACAGCAGTCGACTTATTGCAGTAACGGGAGAAAAAAATGACCGTATGAGTTTATATCTTTGGGGGGTTCATAGACGATCCAAACTCAATTTTGTAAATTGTCTACCGAAGGTGTCCTGACTGAATACAAAACCCTTTTTTTATGTTTTCTTTCCCCTATCCAAAAATTCTGTGTCACATTGAAGAACAACCACCCCCAGCCCAAGATTTTCATTTGCTTTTTCAAACATGTTTTTTTAGGACACCGGACATTTCCCCTCTTAACAATCAAAATTTGCATTAGGGAAATTTTCTCTACCATTACGTTTAAGTCTGTCGAAATTTTTCATTGAAGCCTCCTTTTTCAAAGGTTTATTCTCTGCCGCCAAAAATGCATATTTAAAACATTGCAAATCCGTGTCAAATTTGAGGCCTGAATTCCCCCTGAAGCCGACAAATACGGGTGGCATTTTATTGCTCGACTACTACCCGCGCCCCTTAAAATAATTTTTTTTTCAATCTATTGAGATTTAAATCCGTATGTTCAATGTATAAACTTGTGGACCCGCTTCCCTTCTCATTAAATGTGTCCAAAGTGGATAGCAATTTATATGTGACATTTTGTTTTTAGCTTAGACGTTTTTTTTCTTCGAGAATCATTTTAAGACGTGAAAAAAAGTTTAAAAAAACTTCAGTTAAAAAAAATGTTCTGTATCAAAAATAAATAAGATTCGCCTCAAGGGCTAAGCTCGCAAAGCATGCGAAGGCAGTGTTTATGCACTTTTTAGTTTTGATATTGCTCTTTACCGTCCCCTGAAGGTCTAGGTTCAAAAATATTTCACAAATTGAATTAAAAGGTTCAAGAATAACTAGTAGGGAGGGAACTTTTGTTTTAAACTAAAGATGATGCATGATATACAAAGACATGCAATTCAATGGCTTAACAAGTTCACGAAACCTTTTGCTTAGAATGTAGTTCTAAGAACACAAAAAGTCATCGACTTGTTGGTTCAGATGTCTAGCGCATCGTTCTCTTACCGTAGGAAATCTTGGGCCTCACATTCGATTCCTACATCAGACAAATAATTCATAAATTCAGTGGGCGCGGTTGGACGTACATATAGCTTACTACTGATTTAATTTAATTGTTAATTCATAAGGTGATATGCAAGGGTTTCTGTCAATATATTTCTATGAACAATTTATTAGCATCGACTTGTTCCAGAAATAATTCTAAGCCCCCCCTAAAAAAATTAAAGTGTTCAGAATAAAAAAAAAGTAAGATTCGCCTCAAGGGATAAGCTGCAAACCACTCAATGGCAATGTTTATGCACTTTTTAGTTTTGGTATTGCTCTTTACTGTCTCCTGAAAGTCCAGGTTCAAAAACATTTCTTGAATTGAATTCAAAGGTTCAATTATAACTAGTAGGGAGTCGAGTTTTTTAAATGAAAGATGATATATGATATACAGTTACCTGAAAATTGGTAACTAAAGGGATTGTAAATGTGTTTCGATAAAACAATCCCTTCCGCTAAGCATATGACAACAAACATATATCACTAACCTGTTCCAATGGTAGCCAACATCAGAATCCATCTCGTAACTTCTCTTGCTATACCTAACTGTTTACAATTCAATCACTGTTCAAAGTTTTTTTCTAACTTAAATCCAATCAAGTTAGTCAAATGTCTTTGTGGAACTGTGATATTTACTTTCGATCAAGTTATTTATATCCAAAATCATGGTCAAAGAAATCAACCGCACCCATCCTCAGGTAAAGGCCACGTCCGTTGCACCAGTAAAGGCAGTGACATTCACTAGCGCCTGGCCTTTGGTAGAGGTCACAGGTTTCTCAAAGCTGCCTGGCCTTCATAGAGTTCGTTGGCCCTGGCCTCTATAGAGTTTGTTACCCTTCAAAAGTACCTTGGAAAGACGCCAAGGAACGTGCTGAGAGCTAATAGCACGGTGATTCCTATAGCTGAGAGCAAAGTATAAGGTCACATTCTACTATCACTTGACTTTTAGGTGTTGTTTCCCTCTTTTTTTGAAAATCAGGAAAATTTTCTCAGGCTCGTAGCCTTTGATGGGTAAGACTAAACCTAATGAAATTTATATATTGAAAATCAGCATAAAAAGCCGATATATTTGATATATCTATTCGTATCAAAATTCCGTTTTTTAGAGTTTTGGTAACTATTGAGACGGGTCGCTTCTTACTTACACTTCGGTACCACGAGCTGTTTGATCAGAAGTTCTATTCAAAACAGTCTCGTTTGACAAAGAAATTTTTTAATACTTTTGACATATTTAGTTTCATCTTGTATTTCTACCATTTTTCTACAAATAGCAGCAGGTAATACAAGATTTTCTCCATGGCAAAAATATTGGTTTTAAATCATTTTTTCAAGCTGCTCATTATGATCATATAACTTTTACTCACTGCCTTATTTTCCAAGAGGCCCTTGCAGAAAAATACTTCGCACAAAAATTAAACGATGTGCTTCAGAATGTTGTTAAAATTATAAATTTTATTAAGATTCAGGCCCTTACAGACGTTTATTTTTAAATCTCTGTAAAGATACGGATTCCAACTACGTAACTTTATTATCACATGCAAAAGTAAAATGGTTGTGAAGGGGGTGAAGAATTAGAATATTATTGTTTTTAAAGGACGGAATTGAAATATTTTTAACCAAGCGAAAACTTTTCAATATGACTTATGACTATCCAAGTTGTGTTATTTGTCAGCTATCTTTGCAAATTTTAACAATCTCAACTTTCTTCTCCAAAAAAATGCAATATTTTTACTCCAAATGATAAAATTGAAAGTTTTATGCAAGAAATCATCAACATTTGGTAAAGTATGGTAGAAAAAAATCGTTCGAAATGTTTTCCAGTGTTGACAGTTTATAAACAAGAGCAATAATTCTAAAATGTTTATTGCTAAAGTTATTGCAGGTCACTTAAAAGCGCTAGAAACACAGTTCTGTACATATTTTATGTTAAACATTGATTTTGAGAAGGTATCTTGGGTTTAAAAGCTGTTTTGGATTGGCTTAAGTGAGATTGATCACCTGTTACTTAGCTCAAGAGGAATCTGCTGAACTTTCAAGAACTTAAAATTAGAGTTCCAAAATAGCCCTAAACTGAATTCTGGATCCGAACATGGACTGCCCACAACCGCTGATATGGCGTTAAATGTTTTTCTGCCATTGAACACTACATATTTATGTTAAGTTACTTTCTCAGCTTTAGCACATATTAAATTTCAGTATTGTTAACCGCTAAAACCCTTTTATCCTTTATTTTTGTTTCTGCAAAAAAAAAAAAAAAAAAAAAAATGCAACTTTGACGGAAGAAAAGGGCATATAATTTTTTTTAACTCTAATAAACACAATTTTGCGACTTTTTGAGCAATTTTTAATATTAGATTTTTTGTATGTTTCTAAACAAATTCTAGCAATATATATTTTCATATGTACATGTATAGCCTATTACTACCTAATAAATAAATCATCAAAAAGTATTTATTCATCTTTTTGTATTACATTTATATGGAATCGCCAGGAATCATAAAAAGGGGTCGTGAATGAAAAACGTTAAAGAAGCCCTGGACAGTAAGTTTTCAGTCCACTTGAAGCAATTACGTAGGGTACAGAACATGGCACTCCAAGTGTTGACTAGAGATAGTAAAGGAACATCAGTTAGATCCCAATATGTACAACTAGACATTGTCCCTCTGTCAGGTCTAAGAAAATTTCATCATGCATTATTCATGTAAAAATGTTATTTCAAATTAGTTCCTAAATTTATTTACTTCTGGTGATGAAATAGACAATTATCCGACACGATATGCTAATAATGGAATCCACGATTCCATTATTAACCGGAACGATTATGGAATCAATGAACAGTGGTATCGAAAGAGGTGAAACATCTTTGTCTGTATTTATAGATATTCGCAAAGCATTCCATACAATTGATATTCAAACACTAATAAGTCCGATGAAGTCGTTAGATGTCCGCGGAAAGTGCTTAAAGTTGTCTCACAGGAAGATCCCTCAATGTAAGGTTGAATAATGTGCGCTCAGCAGCATTTCCAGTGACGTATGGAATAACACAAGAATCAGTGTTAGGTCCGCTGCTTTATCTCATCTATGTTGATCTTACGCGTCTTTTTTTGAAATATGTGTGTCTTATCTCGTTTACTGATGATACCGTTTTAACTGTATTTGCCTCATCTGTGAAGGACCTGGTAAGAAAAGCTAATCTCGCATTGGAAAGGCTGAAGATTTTCACTTCATTAGGTCTATTGTGTGTAAATGTTCGCAAGACATTTTTAATGACTTTCTATAGAGTTTGTACACTACTGGATGTGTCTGGTCTGGTAACTTTATGTGGTAATCCAGTTCGGCAAGTTGATCCTCTCCGCTACCTTGGTTTTTATCTTGATTTTCATCTGGCATGGAAATGTCACAGTGATGCAGTTTCATCAAAAATTGCCCATAGGGTAGGCATACGTCTGCGTATGCAGCACTTTCTTCCTCAAAGAATACTTCTAACTATATAGTATCAGTTGGTTTATCCATATATCTCCTACGGTTGCCTCCTATGGAGCAGTAACTTCTTATTCAACTATAGAAGAGTGCAAGTTCTACAAAATAAAGCTGTTAGAACAATCGGTAGGTATGTCCAGGATGTACATGACACCTGCGCTTGTTTTAGGTCTCTGAAGCTCCTTAATGTAGGTCAGATAAGAGATTACCAAGATGCAGTATTTGTGTTTCAGTGTAAGAATGGTTTAACCCCTGATGTTATTAAGAGTTTTTACCAAATTAATAGTGACCTGCATAATTATGGAACTAGGCAAATTGATAGTATAGTTGGTGATTTGCGTCGTGGTACCAGGTCTTTATTTTCAGTGAAACACTTGGGTTCATCTGTAAGGAATGAGCTACCATTGAGCATTAGGGCGGCGGAACACGCACCTCAGTTTAAAAAGAATTTAAAAGATTATTTTGTGGGGGGAATTTGTTTAATTTTATTATGTCTGATAGGTTGGGTAGGGGAGGAAGAGGATCTGGAGAGGTAAGGGTGGGAAGGGCTAAAGTATAATTTATTTATTTTTGGTTTATTTATAATAGTTTCAATTAAATGTTTGAGGTTTAAGTAAACAGTCAAATTAATAGGTAAGTAGTTACTTGGACTATCGCGCGACCGCAAACCTTCATAGGTTTACTCCAGTATGAAAATGTTGTTTAATTTATTTATTTGTTTGTGAATGTAGATTAATAAACTTATGAACTTATTTGACGACACCTCGAGTTGTTAGGACTAGATCTTTATTTTCAATGCGTTGAAGTGGGCCAAATATTTGGAATAATTTGCCTGAATTTTTTTAAAAGTTGGCAAATGCGTGTGAGTTCCTTAGAAATCTTAAAACAATTTGTCTCTGGTTGAATGATTTTTGAAGAATAGTTAAGTTGAATTTCATTCGCTCTTAAGTTCCCACCAAAAAAAAGTGTAAGAAAGAAATTGTTTAATTTTTATGTTTTTTTAGTGTTTTCTTGTGTGTTTTTTTTTGGTTTTCTTGAATAAACCTCTTATTAAGTTGAAATTGAATTTAGTTCTGTTCGTTCTAGATTTTTTCCTCTTTACTTTCATTTTAAAGAAATATATCTTTTCAAATTAAAAAGCAACCTAAGGAACATATAATAAACACAAATTATTATCTTAGTCCAAAAAGAAATGGATGCCAAGCCCTTCGATCCATCACACTTTGCGCCATAGTTTAGCTATTGGTGTATTAAGTGTCCAAATAGCAACTGTAATCTGTTGAAATTAAAATGCATATAGAAAATCTACTTTTTATGCTGATTGCCAATATACAAATTTATTAATTTTAAATCTACATGTAAAAAGTTATTAGTAAAAATAACTTCGCATTATGACATTCAGCTTGTCAAAGAGCCCTCTGGCGGAGGTTTCGAGTTCCTATCTATATGAAAATGTTCAATCTTCTTTTTGTCACCAACGATGGTCACGTTGCTGTGATTTTTTTAATTTTTTTTTTATCTTGTTTATATTCGTCGTACCGAATCAATTACATTAGAATACCAGCAGAAGACAAACTCTAATAAAAAAAAAACAATCTACTACCCTTA
The DNA here is from genome assembly GCF_049724085.1 of Artemia sp. Qi Xiang Cuo. Classification (NCBI taxonomy): domain Eukaryota; kingdom Metazoa; phylum Arthropoda; class Branchiopoda; order Anostraca; family Artemiidae; genus Artemia; species Artemia sp. Qi Xiang Cuo. Next base: position 55,008,665 of record NC_142798.1, on the reverse strand, counting down.
TTTAGTATTAAAAAACATTGAGCCACAGGAAATCTATTTATGCCAATTTCAGCCACAACAAGAAAAAATGAAAACGATTTTGGCCTAAGTATGGGTAAAATACCATTGAGCAGCAATTCTAAGACAGTCGATTGACTTATGACTACTAACAATCAAATACCCCAACTTCCCAGTTTCAAAGGACATATGCCACTTCATGATGCATTCTCTCTAAAAATACAAGCAAACATAATTCTCTTTTAACTATCAGGCAAGGGTTGTTGGATCTTTTTATGGGCGGGGGAATGCCCATGGACTTGAAAAAGGCATTTTAGGCCTAAGTTCACAAACTTTCCGTGAGAGTAAATATAGAGGGTGTAGCCGTAGCCCTCATGATATCAGAGCATTTTCAAGGAAGATCTACCGTAGGATTGTTCTCTCTTTCCTCCCCCAAACCAATTTTACTTAATCCGTTGCTTTTACATGGAAACCTTAACATTGAATCTACCAGGCCGTCATACCCATTGCAGCGATGATTCAATTTTATGCTGCTCGTTATCGATAGGTTTGCCAAAACGTACGAAGAGCATTTTAAGTCAAAAATTGGTTTGTCACGTTGGAAATTTTATCCTGTTCCCCATTTCAAGTGTCCTTTTCACCATCCCAGAAGAGGCTTTTACTCTAGATCGGCACCTATTTGACCTCTCATTATTTGGAGGAAGACATTTCGAACTAATGTGGAAGATTGATAAGTAGGGGGATGAAATGTCCCCTATTATTTGGGAAACAATGTTCTTAATGGAAGCATTAATTTTTAAATAACAAGAACTGTGAAAAAGATTGAACTGTAGCGTCAATGGAACTTGTATTTTATCGTGTAAAGCAAATATACCTGACTGATCCATTATTCTCGAACATAGCTATTCAGAATTTAAAGTGGGTTGATAGGGGCAGCGTCCCCATAATGTGTAGTAGCGTACTCTGGATATGACATTAAAACCAAATACAAATTAAACACAGTTTTTTTTTTCAAATACAAGTAAAGCGACACTCAAACTAAAAAGGAATAGAAAATTAGTATACAATATGGGGTGGCTACCACCGCGTCAATCTTCTGTTCTTTAAGCTAAATTTTAAATTTTTTCGTCAATTTTTCAAGAATTGATGCCCTTGCACAGACCAATTGGACGAAAATTTAAGCCTCTATATATTTTCTGTTACAAATTTTTTTATAACACTCTGTGTCGGTAGTCCCTTCACTTACAAATAATTTCTGTTCGTTTTCAAATTCAATATCTAATTTCAGTTAGGAAAAATTAATTTTTTCTATCTTAAAATGAGCAAAGATTCGCTTTTAAGACCCTTTAACGCTACTTTAAACTTAATATAAATTATATAGCAGCTATATTTTCTGAACGAATTTCATATAGTCTATTCCGCGATTTGTTTGGTGAAGAAATGGACTTTGCTCACATTTTGAGACTAAGCCCATTTTCTTTTTTAAATCCAATGCCCTCAACCATCAGATTTATATTCAAACTTTACCAGGAGGCTTCTTTGATTGTTTTCTGCGTACTAAAATGCAAAATTAGAATAAGCCTCATGAGTTGGGAATTCCACGCAATGTATAACTTCCGGGAATATTACATCGCTTATCAGAGTGTAAATAATGTTCTTAGTAATTAGCTAAAAACATAAGGCTCCTGACAAAATTGCTTTCACTTTGCCTAAATAACTTTCAGAAAATGCTTGTTAGTTACATGCCTATTCATTACAGTCCGGTGGAGACTTATAGCCAATTTGAGAATATATCAATTGACGACCTATGTAGCTTGCAACAAAATTATACTCCCTTAGAGGTATGTTTTTTTTGTTTTGTTTTTTAATTGATTGGTGCGCTTTTCTTTCTACTGCAATCAAATTGCTTGCTAATAACCTCATTGGCTTTTTATCTGAAATAATAATGATGAAATCTAGGGCAAGTCCGTGATAAATAAAAAGCTTGGTAATCCTTTAGTACTTTTGGTTGCTTACGAATGGGCTACTTTTCGTTGTGTTGACGACAGAAGTCAATGATGTAGTCTAGTTTTTAACATAACTTGATCCATATGCCGATTCACTAAATCGTTTAGCAAAAATATCCAATCAAAATTTTGAGATATCCATTTTATTCAACGTAGTTTTAAGCTCTGTAAATTAGGTCTTTGAGGATGGCAACCCCCTCACATCCCTCAGGACAAGGGTTATAAGTTATGCCCTCGGGGCATATAAGGTTTTTATAGAACGCTTTGTCGTTGTCGTTAATAGTCGACAGTAATAGGGAGGCAACTAACACCCCTTTCACGCCCACCATTTCCCCAAACACATCGAATCAAAATTTTGAGATAGCCATTTTGTTCCACGCAGTTAAAGTTCAAGAAATTATACCTTTGAACAGGACACTCCCTACCACCGTCTTCAGGGCAAGGGTTCTAAATTATGCCCTGGGGGCATATAAGTTTTTATTGAAATCTTTGTCGTAAAAACTTGGAAATTCGAAGGTCTAGTGTTCTTTTTAATAGTCGAAAGTGATTTGAGGGCAACTAGCCCCCCTCTCTAGCCCGCATTTTCCACAAACACATCCAATCAAAATTTTTAGATAGCCATTTTGTTCTATGTTGTGGATTTCCACATATAAATTGTGTTTTTGAGGAGGACACTCCCCCACAGCCCTCAGGGCAAGGGTTGTAAGTTATGCCCTAGGGGCATATAAAGTTTTTCTAGAACGTATTGTCGCAGAAACTTCAAAAAAGGCTAATTCAGTTGGAAATTGAAATGGCTATTGCCCTTTATAATAGTCGAAAGTGATTGGAAGGCAACTAACATCCCTTCCATGCCCACCATTTCCCCAAAAAGATCCAATCAAAATTTTTAGATAGCCATTTTGTTCCACTCAGTTTAAAGTTCAGGAAATTATACCTTTGAGCAGGACAATCCTCCCAGAGTTTTCAGGGCAAGGGTTATAAGTTATACCCTGAGGGCATGTAATGTTTTTTTATTGAAAGCTTTGTCATAGAAACTTGAAAAAGGGCTCATTCGACTGGAAATTCAAAGGGCTAGTGTCCTTTTTAATAGTCGAAAGTGATTTAATGGCAACCAACCCCCCTCTCACGACCACCTTTTCCCCAAACACATCCAATCAAAATTTTTAGATAGCCTTTTTATTCAACATAGTTGAAAGTTTTGGAAATTAGATCTTTAAGGATGATAACCCATCCCCCCACAACCCTCAGGGCAAGGGTTGTAAGTTGTGCCCTGGGAGCATGTAAGGTTTTTATAGAAAGCAATGTGGTAAAAACATAAAAAAAGGGCTCTTCAATTGAAAATTGAAAGGGCTAGTGCCCTTTTAATAGTCAAAAGTGATTGGAGGGCAACTAACCACCCTCTCACGCCCACCATTTCACCAAAAACATCTAATCAAAATTTTGAGATATCCATTTTGTTCAACCTATTCAAAAGTTCTGGAAATTAGGTCTTAAGATGAAAGCCCCATCAGAGCCCTCAGTGCAAGGGTTGTAAGTTATGCCCTGGGGGAATATAAGGTTTATATAGAAAGTTTTTGTAGAATTTTCAAAAGGGGCTTATTTGATTGGAAATTGCCCTTTTTAACAGTAGAAAGTGACTGGAGAGTAATTACCCCCCCCCCCTCTCACGCCCACCATTTCGCCAAACGCATTCAATCAAAGTTTAGAGATAGCCATTTTGTTCAACGTAGTTGAAAATTCTGGAAATTATGCATTTAAAGGTTGACAAACCCCTCAGAGTCCCCAGGGCAAAGGTTGTAAGTTATGCCTTGGGGGCATATAAGGTTTTTGATGATAGAGTTGTCGTAAAAACTTCAAAAGGGGCTCATTCAATCGAAAATTGAGAGGGCTACTGCTCTTTTTAATAGTCGAAAGTGATTGGAGGGTAACTAGCCCCCCTCTCACGCCCACAATTCCCCCAAACACATCCAATCAAAATTTTCAGATAGCCATTTTGTTCAACGTAGTAGAAAATTCTGGAAATTAGGTCTTTGAGGATGACAACCCACCCCCTTCCAGCCCTCAGGGCGGGGGTTATAAGTTATGCCCTGGGGGCATATAAGGTTTTTTCGAAAGAGTTGTCGTAGAAACTTCAAAACGGCTCATTTGATTGGAAATTGAAAGGGCTAGTGCCTTTTTAATAGTTGCAAGGGGTTGGAGAAAGACTAACGCCCCTCTCACGCCCACCATGTTCCCAGACACATCCAATGAAAATTTTGAGATAGCCATTTTGTTCAACGTAGTTGAAAGATCTGGAAATTATGTCTTAGAGGATGACAACCACCCTCACAGCCCTTAGGGTAAGGGTTGTAATTTATGCCCTGGAGGCATATAAGGTATTTATAGGAAGTGTTGTCGTAGAAACTCAAAAAGGGCACATTCGATTGGAAATCGAAAGGTCTAGTGCCCTTTTTAATAGTCGAAAGTGACATTTTTATAGTAAAGATCGATGTGGGCATAATGTATTATTTTTTTGTTGTTTTTGTTGTTTAAACAAGGGCACTTTGTATCGAAGGAGTTGTCGTAGGAATTTCGAAAAGGGCTCATTCGATTGAAAATAGAAAGGCCTGATGCCCTTTTTAATAGTCGAAAGTGATTGAAGGGAAACTAATCCCCCTCCAACGCCCACCCTCCCATTTGACTTAATGTTTAAAAACTAAATGTCGCCATAAGATTAAATCGAAATGCACTGTGTTAATGCTTATTCCAAATGAGGTATCTCAGCTGTATCCAAAGTACGACTGAGGGTATCATGTTCAAACTTTTGTGGCTACTTCTTCTCTTAAAATTTAACCAAATCAAAATAGCGTAACTGCATCCAAGCTATCAAAGAAAGTAAACAGGTTTTTTTGCGAATGGTATCAATAGAATAGAATAGGAACAGATTCATTGGTTAAAATGGCACAAAGAATAGTATAAGCATACCGTACTTGCAAAATTAAAACGGATGTTAGGAGATACATATAAAACAAGAAAAATTGAATCAATAGTAAAACAGATAGCAGGGGATAAAAATAAAGCAAAATTTATATAAATTATTAAAATGGGAAACAGAATAAAAGACAAAAGAATTTTTGCGTTTCTTAGTTAACATCTTAAAGCGCAGGTTCAGAGTAAGCTTTTGAGGTCAGAAGACATTGAATCTTTTACTAGGAAGAATAGAAGGATTTCGGTGAAAGATAGGAAGACGATATCGATAATCATCAGAACTAAGGTACTTTTGATCGAAGTCCACGGAGAGGATGTGACGTCGTGATTCCAATGTAACAAGTTCAAGTCTAGCCAAACCTTCATCGTATGTTATATAGGCCGTCCCCAGAATAACTTTTTTTGCTCTTTTTTGAATTCTTTCAATTTTAGAACATTGGTCTTTGGTCAACCCAGGGTGCCAGACAGGACAAGCATATTCCAGACAGGGTCTTATATAAGAACAATAAATTATTTTAAGGTTTTGGATTGATAGGGAGAACCATTTGAGAAGAGGGAAAGATTTAAAAAGACAAATACTATATTTAAATAAATGGGAAATGTGGGAGTTCTATTTAGGGTCGTTGCCCAATTGCACATCGAGCAGTTTAACTATGTTTAAATTTGGTATGCAAAGGTATATATTGATAGCGGGTGTATTTTCAAAAAAAGAAAATAACATGAAACTGCTTTTGGGTATGCTTAAGTTGAGTTTAACATTGTCAGATCATTCTTTAAATTGTTAATTAGGGAATCGAGTGCAATATTCAAAGTATTAGATGTTTGACAAAGGTAAAATTTCCATTTCAAGTTTTCCATTTCAGGTCAACTAGAGGAGGTATGAAACCAAATTAAACGCTGCTATTTGTGTCCAGATTTTTAAGAGAGTGTATGTTGTTACAAATTGCTGAAAATTTTTCTCCAACATACATATAGCAGGCCAAATTATAAATTCTTAGAAAAACGAATTAATAACCGAGTCAAACTCAAAACGAGCGGAAATTAACATAAGTTGGGCTCAAAACCCCTATGCGTTCCCAAGACCGGAACATAATTTGCACTTCACTGAAAAAAAAATACAAATGAATGTGCACTGTCAGTTTAATATACATATACTGATATTTATTAATCCAAAATGTTAATATTATTTGACTTATTAAAGTTATAAAAGTAATAAACATTTATATTTTTTTCCGTAAAGTGCAAATTATGTTCTGGCCTTGGGAAGGCATAGGTTTTTGAGCCCAACTTATGTTAATTTCTGCTCGTTTTGAGTTTGACTCTGTTATTTATTGTAATTTCTGTTCGTTTTGGGTTTCATATATTTGTCGATGCTGATTTGTGGTAGCTTCACGCTTGGTAGATTATTTGATTTTATTTTTGCTAATTTTTTGTTTAACGGAGTTCTTTACTTTCCTTTGAAAAACTTATTTTGTGGAAAAAGTTTTTTAAATTAATAATAAAAAATAACAACCCAAATATTCCACTACACTCCTTCATGCACCTGAAACAACCATTGAAAAGAAAAGAGACTCCGGTAAATTAAAATCTATAATTAGAATACATTTCTTCCTTAACTTTATTTCTAAATTCTTCAAACCTTTTATTTTATTAATGGTGTTATCACTACTGTTCAATAGTTGTATTCCTCCATAAATAAAGGGAAACTTAGACCTTGCAGCGGTAGCATTTGGATCTGATAGCTCGTTCCTCGCAAAAGTAAGATGACTGTGCCAACCTTAAACATGCCTGAGAAGCATAATATATATAAAGATAAAAAGAGTAGGTGAGAAGAATCCTGTAAGCCAGTCGCCGGTGAAATTTTTAGCCTTCTATATTCCAATCTCACAAAATCACTTGAAGATTTATTGCAAAGTAAACGGATCGAATTATTTTGGAAGAATAGAATTGGATTCGCTAGTGACGGAAATGTTCCAAACCATACCAAAGAACAGTATGAAATATATGGATGTCTTATGAAAAAAGCATCAACCTTAGAATGCAATGTGGGAAAAAATGTTTGAGTTTTCCAAGTATTCCTGTGTTCAGTGATAATATCGTTAATATGTTCTCAACATGGCTCCTGAACCACAAAGTTTAATCTAGTGTATTACCTAGATGCTTGACACATGACTCCTTTCAATCTCACCAATCTAGCTAAAAATGAGTAGCTGTTCTTGAGAATAAAACAAAACTACTTCAGGCAGGGTAAACTTGAAGCTTGTTTACATGTATCCAAATTGAAGCCCCATCTACCGACTTTTTACTTAATTCAATCAATCTTTTCTCTGTTCTTGCGAGACAGACAAGGGACGTGTCATCAGCAAAAGTCGGTACTGTCACTTATTGGGGACCAGGGAATAAATCATTGAACTTATTTTTTAGATTTGACATAGTTTAGCTTAGGTCATTTTTAAAAACTAAAAATAATAACGGTCCAAGAACAAAGCCTTGTGGTACTCCGCAAGCACTGGGTAAACTTGATGATTGCTTTGAATCCGTCTAAAAATACTGTAGCCATCCTGATATAAATGTACTCATAAAGCTAAGTCCAGCATTTCTTATACCGTAAGACTTACACATCATAAGCAGTGAATCATGGTTTACCCTGTCAAAAATTTTAATTAAACTTAATATTTCTCAAGCCCTGTATCCTTGGGCCAGTGCCTTATTGACTATGATAGTTAAATAGGCAATAACTTGTTCCGTTGTGTAACCGAGCTGAAATCCAAATTGGGTGGGATTTAAGACATTACGACGCTGTAAATAGGCGCATCGACGAGCAGCAAATCACTTCTCTAAAACACATAATAACACAGGAAGAACTGAAATACGCCGAATGAACGGTCTTTGTGCTCTAAATATGCGCATAGACGGGCAGCAAAACACTTCTCTAAAACTTACAATAACACAAGAAGAACCGAAATGCGGCGAATGAACCGTCTATGTGCTCTAATATGCGTATAGACGGGCAGCAAAACACTTCTCTAAAACATACAATAACACAGGAAGAACTGAAATACGCCGAATGAACAGTCTTTGTGCTCTAAATATGCGCATAGACGGGCAGCAAAACACTTCTCTAAAACTTACAATAACACAGGAAGAACCGAAATGCGGCGAATGAACCGTATATGTGCTCTAATATGCGTATAGACGGGCAGCAAAACACTTCTCTAAAACATACAATAACACAGGAAGAACGGAAATGCGGCGAATGAACCGTCTATGAGCTTTAAATATGCGCATAAACGGGTAGCAAAACACTTCTCTAAAACATATAATAACACAGGAAGAACCGAAATCAGCGTACAGTTCCTAAAATTATTAGCCTCACCATCCTTATCGACAGGAGTACCACGGGCTACTTGGAGAATGGAAGGAAAGAAACCCTCCTTTAGTGCGCAATTAATTAGGGACACAAGAGAACGGAGGATTAGTGATAGAATAAATTTAACCACTCTTCGGGATGTAACAGTAGTAATCAAGGTTATACTTTGCTTACTCTATGTTCCATCCTGTGTTATTTGTCCCACTTTACATTCCATGGCACCTTTCCAGTGTATGTACCTATGGATCTGGTTTGGTGGGTATAATCTATTCCATGGCACCTTTCCAGTGCATGTACCTATGGATCTGGTTTGGTGGGTATAATCTGGTTTGGTGGGTATAGTCTGGTTTGATGGGTATAGTCTGGTTTGATGGGTATAGTCAGGTTTGGTTTTTTCCTAAACATTGCAAAAAAGATAGCAGTATGAATGGGGGATTCCCCGCACAAATTTGTTTAAACTCCAATTTTTTTTTCAACCAGACTGGGTTTTTTTTTCGAGCTAACACCTGTTTTTTAGGCAGCCAATCATAGAGAATTGCTTAACAATTCGTCATTGAAACCTCGTGTAAAATGTTCATGCTTTGGAATTTAATCTTCATTATGTTTTAACACATTGATTATAGTACACTACATATTATTAACTTTGAAAACAATGGATATTTCTATTTTCAATGTGAGTACACTTTCATTCTTTATTTCCAAAAAAAAAAAATCGTTTTACTAGTAAATTCAAATTTCAGGGGGACTTAGCCCCCCTCCCCTCCGACAAAACAAAGCTTAAAATATGATGCGTATATTCGATAGAAACGGCAAAGCACGCTTTTTTCTATTATGTAAATAAAATCTCTCCTCCACAGCTATGTTTACAAGTTTTAATTGTTTTGAAAAAACAGTTCTTTATCATTCAGAAAAACAACCTTTTTCCAAACATGCTGTATTTTTCCGGTTTGAATGAAAAGCTTGCGTGTTACACAGAGAGTGACAGTTTTGGGACTCAAATTTCACAGGCTCTTGCTATCATAGAGATTAAAAGCATATATGTTTATAATTACAGAAAAGGGTCCTTTTTGGAACCAAACTACAACGTATCTGAAAACAAAAAGCTTGGTGATTAAAACGGGCTATGTCTAATTCTAGCCAAAACTCAGAATTGATAGGGGGGGGGGGGGCAAGATGGAACAATGCCACATTCTGTGTGTTTTTATCTTTATTTGGTGGGTATTCAAAAGCGTGGATTTCTGTTAAATAAATGATTCTTGTATGTGCGATTCAAGAGTTTCCTTTTATGGCCAAATTAAACGAGACGTATTTGATGAAAGTAAAAAGGGTTTAACAGATGATTAAGTGGCTGTTATAAAAATTTAAGACAGGAAAGGGGTCAATGTATCAATTCTAGCACGTTAATTGTAAGGTGAAAAAAAACAAATTATTTCTTCATTAAGGAATTTGTGTATTAAGTTTGAACTTTCAGATTTAAATAAATTATTCTTGTATGCGCGATTCAAGAGTTTCCTTTTATGTCAAAATTAAAAGAGACGTATTTGATGACAGTAAAAAGGGTTTAACAGATCATTAAGTGGCTTTTATGAAAATTTAATACAGGGAAGGGGTCAATGTGTAAAATCTAGCGAGCTCATTGAAACATGAAAAAAAACCCATTGTGTCTTCATTAAGTAATTTTTGTATTAAGTTGAAACTTTCAAAGTTAAATAAATGATTCTTGCATGAGCGATTCAGGAGTTTCTTTATATGGCCAAATTAAACAAGAGGTATTTGATGAAAGCAAAAAGGGTTTAACAGATGATTAAGTGGCTTTTATAAAAATTTAAGACAGGGAAGGGGTCAATGTATCAATTCTAGCATGTTCATTGTAAGATGAAAAAACAAACTATTTCTTCATTAAGGAATTTGTGTATTAAGTTGGAACTTTCAGAGAGTGCTTAAAAGGGAAGGTTGAGTTGCACAAGGGTTCAGTTAAAGGGGGTATAGTTACATGGGGGTCGAGGACAATTTATCTTTAAAAGAGGGCTTATTATTACATTATTAAATTTTTCTTCTTTTTTAAGGTGGAGGAAGATTCTTGCAATTACCCCCCTCCGGAAAAGAAACCAAGATGGAACGAAGCCACATTGATGCAAGCTGCAAGGCCCTCCATCATCAAATATGCTGGTTAAATTATACATGCTCTGGACCAGCCAATGACCACGCAACTTTTAATGCCAGGAGCCTCTCACGCCAGTGTTAGCTCTGTGCAAACCTCTACGCAACCTGGGAGGAAATTGAAAAGAGAGTGGGCGGCTTCTCATAATGCCTCTGCCCAGTCTACTCAAGATCGTGAGGTTGACCCCCTTCATGCTTTGCCAGGGACTTCAGGTGTACAAGCGCAGTCAGAATTTGTAAGTATATACATAATTTTTTTCTTTCCGTATTTTCAAAAATAAGGCAAATTTTCTCAAGCGCAGAACTTTCGATGAGTAAAACTTAAATTTGTTTCTAAACTATTCTATAATAATGCTATTTCATTACCATTAACCAAATTATCAGTATATAAAAGAGCGGTTATAACACAGAACTAGCAAATAGCTTATCATACTTTTCTATAAAACCTTACCTATAATTTCTCTTTTAAGCAAGATGTTTTATAATGCAAAAATCCAATTATTTCTTTAAACAAATCACTATTTCACAGTTGATCGTTGAACAAGCGTTCTTAAACTAAGATATGTTTTTGCACTTAGCTTCGCGCCTATTTAATCCTATTATCAAAATAACCCATCGGGAAAGGTGGAATATTAATCCAGCAGATATAATATTAACACAGGAAAAATCGCATAAATTGTTTCCACAGCGCATTTCTATGTGACGCTGTTTCAGCAGCACGTTATAGGCTAATAGGATATAGGCTAAGGGCTTAGAAACGCAATTTCAACCTGTAAGAATATTTCAGCGTGTAACTGTGTGAGTGTGTGTGCAGGTGTGGGTGTGTGAGCATGTGTGTGTGTGTGTGTATGTATGAGTGTGTGCGCATGTGTAAATGTGTGTGTGTGTGTGTGTGAATGTGTGTACGTGTGTGTGTGTGTGTGTGCGCGTGTGTGTGAACGTGTGCGTGTGTGAGTGTGTGTGTGTGTAAGTGTGAGTGTGTGTGTGAGTGTGTGCGCATGTGTGCGTGTGCTATTAACAAAATTTGTAATTTATTATGCATTGTTTTGTAAATAATGCTATAAGCAAAAATTTTTAATCTATTATGCATTTGTTTAATTAATAATGCTATAAGCAAAAAAAAGAAAAGTGTATTATAATTGTGATAAAACTTTCGTCAAAGAAAAAAAAAACTTAATCCATTCACTTTCTAGTTTCAGGGGGAAGCTGTGAAAACTTCTACTTTCCCAGGCCCAGGACTTCAAGGTATCATTTTTAATTGTAGCCCCCCATTGGAAGATGATGTTTATGAAAGTACACTAATCTATATCCCTCTTGATTTTCATTTTAAAGCAGATGAAATGGATAGGCTTATAAAAATTGTATACTCTCATTCTTCCAAAGAAACTTTTAACGATAACTCTACTTTTAGTGAACTGGATCCTGTACAAATAGGTGCAGGACATGAAAATAGTGCTATGTCCCTGGAACTACGTGAATTTTATTTGTTAGAGTCTGCTCTAGGTCACTTGCAAACATACAGGGTAGATTTTAACCCTCCCGAGGAAAACGCGGTTGACGGGAACATTATTTTAACAGACCCTGTGAATATTCTCCATTGCTATATCGACGGAATTCGAGCAAAAATTGAGATTCAGATTCAGAAATGGGGGGGTCAAGGAGAGGTTAAAGCATCGGTGAATCAAAACGTTTATTTACAAAAGGGGACATCTGGGGATATTTTTTATTTTCATTTTTCAACTGGTAACCAGACTTTTTACCCAGGTCTAAATGAATTTGAAGACAACTTTTTTAACTGGATAAATAAACTAATTTCGACTTTGGACACGTTTAATGAGAGGGGAAGTGGGTCCAAAATTTTATACATTGAATACATAGATCTGAATCTACGTATATTTAAAAAAAACTTTATTTTAAGAGGGGCGGGGGGTAACAAAATAAAATGCAACCCAGATTTGACGGCTACAGGAGGGGTTCAGGGTTTCAGATTTCAAACGGGGCTGCAATGCTTTAAGTATGCGTTTTTAGCAGCAGGCCATAAAACATTAAACAAAGATTAGTCAGTAAAAAATCTCTACGAACTTGCACGTAACGGCGAAGAGATTTTCCATAAATTAATTTTTTACTTTTTAGAAGGGATGTATGCGGTGTCCTTGAAATAAATAAGAATATTCGATAAAGCAAATGAAAATCTTGGGGTGGGGGTGGTTTTTCTCCAGTATGACACTGAATTTGTAGATGGGGAAAAAAACAAATAAAAAAGGAGTTTTGTATTCAGTGGGGACACGGATGGTGGAAATTGTTAAAAATTGGGTTTGGGTTATTTACAAACCTCCAAGAGATTTAAATTCCTATGGCCATTTTTTTCCCAGTTACAGCAATAATTCGACTCTTATCCTAATGCATGAAGAAAGGGGAACATTTCTTTTGCCCCATGTGCCTTTCCCCATTTCGAAATGAACAAATGTTCTCAGATCACATGAGGAATTGCAAAATCCATGGGAATCAACGAATTGAAATGCCAGCAGAAGGCAAAGACACTTTACAATTTAAAAATTTCCAAAATTCCCTGCTACAAGTTGATAAAGTGTGCTTGGATTGTGAAACAAGACTGTTTGAGGTATCAGACTCATCAAGGCCAAATATAGTCAAGGAACACAAACTAGTTGCGTCTTCTTACGCACATGCCAGTCGTGATTCCAACAATAAAATGCAATTGGATGAGTTTTTTTGCTATGGATGAGGAGGACAGCATGGAAAAGCTATTGATATCTTTAATAAAAACAGCAAACGGCGCAATTTAACGATTGCGTCACACCAATTACCCGATGACATTGCCAGATAAAGAGCAACTGGCGTTAGAAAAGGGGGCGATTTGCTGGGTTTCTAGAGGTGCTCTTGCCCCAAAAGACGCGGTCCAGGATCCTAATCACCTTATTGACCCCAATTCATCGGGAAAAAGTAACTTTCGGGGGTGGGCTCACAATTCATGTAGTTTAAAAATTAAACAGCAACGTTTTCTTCCGGTTTTTATACATAACTCTAACTACGATCTGAAGTATATGCTACCAACATTGGCGCATCTTCAAAGAAATGGAACAGTTGATGATGATGCATGAGTGATAGAAAGCTTTTCCTACAAAATCATACCTAAGTCATCGGAAAAGTTTCTTGGTTTGGAATTTAATTGGAAATTTGTTGAAGCCGACGTTGAGTACACGAAGAAAATTCGCTTTCTAAATTCATATAGTTATTTTCCTAAATCATTGACTGAATGAATTCAGGTGCAGAAAACCGATGACGGCTGCAACGCTTTCCCCCTTCTCAAGCAACAATTTCCAAATGATTTATATGATTTGTTGACGGTCAAGGGCATATATCCTTATGACTATTATTGTTCCATGTCAAGATTCGCCGAGGAAACTATTCCTTCGATTGAATCGTTTTACGACAGTCTACATGACCGTAGGTGCACCCCCAAGGAATACAGTTTTGCTAAAAAATTTTGGGCAGAGGGAGAGTGTAAAAACGGGTTTGACTACTGCAAGCTGTATTTGTAGAGTGACGTGTTAACCCTGTTAGACATTATGTGTAAAAATACGGACAAAATCTATGAGAAATTCAATCTTGATTTGGACTATTATTTTTCATCTCCTCCTCTAGTGATGGACCTTATCCTGAAAATTAGTGGGGACAAAATTAGGCTAATTAAAGACACTGATAAGAATTTGTTCATTGAAAGGTCAATAAGGGGGTGATTTGTTTTTCATGGGGATCATATCTTGGAAACTGATCCAACAGGAGAGAAGACGGGGACAAAATCGGATGCAGTTTTCCTTGATATGAATTCTCTCTACCCCTCGGCCATGTCCCATTATGTGCTACCTTGCGATGACTATAAATGGCTCAATGAACCTCAAGCTCTCCATTTCCCCAACATTGACGACGACAGTGTTGAGGAGAATGGACCGGTTGGATGGTTATTTGAAATTGATGGAGAGATACCAGTCGAGCTTCACGATTCAGTAAAGGATTTTGTTTTCCCGTGTATCAATAGACCTGTGACTAAGGACTCTTTGAGCCCTCGCAATAGGCGTTTAGTCGAGGTGGACGGATTGCATTGGACACCTTCAAAACAAAAACTTTCTGCCGAAAAAAATATAGTTGTACATCATGTAGCTTTAAAATGGATGTGCAACAACAGTTTCAACGTCACAAAGGTTCACAGAGCGCTTCAGTTTATCCAAAACTCCGCTTTAAAAACATTTTTTGATAATTTTGTGCAGATATGATCTGAAGCACAAAGAGCGTCTGCACAAAATATGTTTAAGCTAATTTTGAATCTGCCTTTTGGCAAAATTTGTGAGAGTGTTTGCTATAAGACTCACTGTGATTTTATAGCCAACCTTAAAAATTATGCTCAAATCATTGCCCACCCAACTTACACTTCCTTTGCGATCATTGGCCCAGACATGGTACTATTGAATAGGAAAAAAAAACTCATTGTACTGAATAAAAATATTGCTGCAGTCAGTGCGATCTTGGAGATCTCTAAAAGGCTTTGGTTGGAATTCTACTACAATTTGGCTAGGGTACAGTGGCCAGAAAAGGGGCAAGTAGAGGTCTGCTACGGGGAAGTGGATTCTCTACTCTTAAAAGAAAAAACCTCAAATCTAATTGATGATTTTGCACACAGTGAAATTATCAGTTCACGGATGGACTACACCAATTGGACTAGTCTTTACTCAGAGCTTGTGAAACGTCGGGCCCACAATCAGTTTTTATTTTTTAAATCAGAAACGGGAAGCGACATGATTTCCCGTGGTATGTTTGTAAATCCGAAGGTGTACTTTATACAGACACATGACGAGGAAATCAAGAAACGTTGCAAAGGAGTACCCACGCGCTATGTGGATAAGAATTTCGACATGTACATTTATAGGAATTGTATTGTTGAAAATACAATTCCACGAGCCAAATTTCTGGCAATTCGTTCTCTCAACTACAGAAACTTTACTGTAAATGTAGAAAATATTGCCATGAGTACCATCTCCGACAAGGTCTGTTTGTCAAGACGGTGTGACCACCCTCCCCCTTGGTCACTATTTAACATTCAGACCGGGCCGAATGTGTTAGCCATAGGGAAAGTCTCGGTTTGAATAAAGTCCTGTAAATTATTTCCTAAAACCTTTGGGAGGGGGGGGGGCGGGGGCTCGCGGCCTTGGGGGGGGGGGGGGAGGCCTTGGGGGGGGGGGGGGCGCCAGCGGGGGGCGCACCGCCACTATCAAAGTTATCTTTTTTTTTTACTTAGAGCAGATTTTCTTTTTGTAAATGTTTCATTAAAAAAAAAGTGATGTTTTTTTTCAAGTACTTTAATCTAATGTTGTATTTTTTCTCTATAAATAAAAAAAAAGTGTATTTATTTAAGTGTTTTTTTTCTGTGTGCCTATATAAATGTTGTATTTTTCTTTATAAACAAATTAAAAAAAAGTGTATTTTTTCATGTTTAATGTGCTTTTTTCAATGTATTGTTACTTTTTTTATGCATATAATAAAAAAAAATATGATTCTTCATTCGTCTTCTTCTTTTTCTTGAACAGAGTAGCAGGGAAATTATTTAGTCATTAGACAATTATGGTCTACAGTTAGTTGTCCAGGTGAACTGTTCAAGGGAACATGTATCAATTTAAAACACCATTCAGATCGTTTCTGTGTGGGCCGTCAATGTCGGACAAAACAACACTCTTAACTAAAATAATTAAGAATTGTAACAAAATGTTCGCGTGAAAACCGAAAAAAATATGCTATTGTTATCATATTTGGCTTTGGATCTATGGTAAAATAAAAGCGAGGTCAGCCCCCACGTAAACGGAGTCGGTACAATTCATGCAAGAGCCCGGCGTTGTTCGCATTACCGAAGCAAACTACTGGTTGATTATTGATAATCTATCCGAATAGGTTGAATAATCGTCCCAGGAAATGTTGCAATTGTTCACTGTTAGCTCTCATCATGAACAGATTTCCGTTACTCTGGTTCTACACAATCTCTTTCATCAGAGCAAATGTATGCGAACACTTGCTTTGAACTGCACCCACTTTATCATCTACAGAGTTGTTCGTGATTCTAGCTCGCTAATAACCCTCAATAAACAAATCTATCCAGATGCCCCCAAATTTCTGCTCTCAGCAAACAATCAGGCAACTAATAAACCCCACGGTTATATCCTATTGGATCTTAACCAAATACACCCCAGGATCTGCGTGTAGTCACAGATATTTTCGACAATGAAATTACAGTATATCTCCCCGTGAACGCTAAAAGACCTATTAGTCGCTATCCTGACACTGAAGAAACTACATGAAAATAGACATTTGTTTTCAGTTCTAAGCACTTTAAAACCTCCGCTTAGGAAAGCAATACTCAAACACGGTATTGACAGTGATTTCATTAATCTAATATCCGAAATTTGTTTAAATTTGATCGAGTATAATGTTCAACTGTCATATTTAGTTAAGAAACAGGCAAAGCAACTTCGTTCCATTGTACGTACATTGGCCTCTAAAAAGAAAGTAGATAATTTTAAAAAGAAAAGACTTCTTCAGGCGGACGGTAGCTTTTTCATACTTTTACTGTCAATAATTGCAAGATTTGTAAACAGTTTTCTCTCGTGAGAATGGCAAAACCATATAAATTGACTCCAATAGAACTCCCTCTCTCGCCAGTGGAACACTTTGAGGACAATCTGAGTAAATTCCTTGACAACAAGACAATTGAGGATGATAAAAAACTGATTTTACTTCAAGATACACTTCACAGAGTGGACAAACACTATCAGTCGAATCCCACTGCTGCTGCTGCTGACTCCGAAAAAGAAACATCTTCTCAAAAATCTGCTGCTGCTGCTGGAACGCAATTAAAGAAGGATGACTTTTAATCGCTAGTATATAAAATTGGACATCTAATGCCCCACTCATATCGTGAACAAAGTACACGACTCCTAACCTATCTCTTGGAAAGTGGTCAAGATCATATTCAAGTTGAGAGCAATGGGGAAGATATTATAATTCAGGGCAAGAGCTATAATCTACTTGATTTAATCTATGACACGGTTACAAATCGTAAAGGACTATTATCATTTGACACTCATATATACAACTATCTAGACAAAAGAGAATTCCACAACATTCTGACTAGAAGTAGGAATGCTCTAAAAAAATTAAATGAAAAAGTATCATCATCATCAAAACCATTGACACCATTAAAATATGAAGAAGAAGAAGATTTTAATTCCATTGTATTAGATAAGAGCATACAGCTTGTATCTCGACAAGATCGGAGTCGTAGTACTTCAACGTCAACATTACAAACATAACCACAACCAACAACTAGTCTACAAAAGGGCAGCGGACGGTACACAACGTGTTTACGTTCAAAATGGTTGAAGTTCTGAAATGTGTTTATGAAAATATTGGTGAGGCGGGGAGTTTAAGTTCCCCCACCACTCTTTCCAAGGTCACTGATGTTCACGCTAAAAGCGTACAAGACTATCTACAAAATGAATCCAGTTACACTCTACACAGAAATCATAGACTTCGTGCCAATCAATATCGAAACACTAAAGCCTTTTACCCATTGCATATAATGCAAGCAGATCTCCTGACTCTAGATGAGCTTCAAAGACGTCACAATACACCGTACAAGTACATTCTACTTGCAATCAGTGTTTTTAGTCGCTATGCATATGCAATTCCATTGCGATCAAAGAGAGGTGTTGAAGTTGCTCAGGCCATTGAAAGTATTCTCGAACAGGATTCGTATAAAAAAACTCACACTGATAGTGGTAGATAATATTTTAATCATAATGTTGAAAAAGTAATAAAAAAATAGTGTATACTGGTCCATCATAACCACAGTCCTATAAAGGCTGACATCGCCGAGTTACTCATCCAAATTGTTTGAATATTAATTTTGAGAAATTGCTCACTGAAAAATAAACCAACTCATATTCATAATCTCGTTAAAATCATATTGATTCATAGTCAACGACCTCATCGAACATTGTTCAACTCTACGCCAACGGAAGTTCATCATTCTGATCATGATACAATTGACACCTTTCTTAAACAATATTCTAATGAAACGACTGTCAAGATGAAAAATAAATTCAATGTTGGTGATAATGTTCGAATTAATAGAACAACTAATGTTTTTGAAACGGGGTATTACTTGTGGTCCACCGAACTGTTTGAAGGGATAAAAATTTTAAACACTGAACCCATGACTTATCGCCTGCTCGATACCAAAGATGGAGAGATTCTCGGCGGCTTTTATGACTATGAATCGCAAAAAGTTAATAATGCTAGTGAAATCTATTAAATTGAAAAGATATTAAAGACACGTAATCACAGGGGTAAGAAACAGATACTTGTTCGCTGGGTAGGATACAACTCTGATTTTGATTCTTGGATCGGCGTTGAAGATATTGACAATGCCCCATGATTTCTATGTAACATTCATGTCCAACGTTTCCGATCCTCTCTACAACGACTTGAATATGACAATTGATTTTTGGACAAAACTCTCCCCCACCATCAAATTTTACAGTGCATATGAAGTGGGTCTTGTCGACTGTATTTTCGAATATACCACTGAAATCCCGAAAAAGGGGTGAGTTCATAGCATGTATGCTAGACCACTTGTCTGGGCAAGAACCGGGTTGGGCTAAATCAACTCAGAACTTTCTGAAGAACTTAAGCCTACCTAACACTTTCCTGTAAAATTAAAAAATAAATTGACTTTGGGACGATTTGAGATATTTCGTAAACAGTCATTAGAAAAATTTCGTATCGCAGAAATGGTAAATTCCATTTTAATTATTCATTGGAACATGATAGGATTTACATTAGCTCAACTGTTGACACTGAAACAATTATTCTTAATGATAATCTGAGAGACATTCTTTGCTTTAAACATAATATGATCAATGGGAAAAATGCTGGCACCGTTTACAGGATGGATCAAGTTATTTTTGCTGATTATCCACCTGGTTTCGCCTCGGACTCTTGCTAATTTTTCTATGTATCCTTTGTTGAAACGGCGAGAGTCGGTAATTCAAATATCCCCCTCCTACATGTTCTTGAACGAAAAACAACTCATGAACTTGTTTAACACTATAATATACAGCATCTTCAGTATGGTCCTGTAAAAATTTCGTTTTTGGAGCTCTTCCGGTTAACAATAAGAAGTGAATTGGGTGATCTTCTAGCAATAACAAAAGGCTTAGCAGGGATTACGTGTCATTTTCGACCCATTGTCAACGAGAGCACAATCACCTAAAATGAACAATAGGAGGATTCCATTTGTCTGTCCCGATATCGACTGTTATGTTGGTGCTTTGAGTCCACGTCAAATAGGCAATGGACTGGACTACTACAAGGGGCGTACTACAATGTCTGGCTATGGTCTTGATAGCTGGATTGCTAGGCTAGTTCGTTCTGCACTACCCCTTGCCAGAAAATATGTTGTGCCTGCTTCATCGATTTTTGTTACATCAACCTGACAGGACTGGGGGCTAGGCTAAAGTTTCAATGAAAATTTTAAGGAAAACTTTTTACATTAAGCAGGAGCTACTTTTGATCAATAAAATTTTTAACGTATCGTGAAGGGGCTAAAAAGAATATGTTAGTGTCATCGACTTATCCGTAATCATCCAGGTAGGAAGCAAAAGACCTCAACAAGGACTTTGAGGAATAAAACAAGGAAGACCAATAAGCAGAAGAAGAAGAAAAAGAAAAAGATTGGTAGATCAACGAAGGAGTTCGTCTCTTAAGATGACTTATCTCC
This sequence comes from Artemia sp. Qi Xiang Cuo, assembly GCF_049724085.1. Taxonomy (NCBI): domain Eukaryota; kingdom Metazoa; phylum Arthropoda; class Branchiopoda; order Anostraca; family Artemiidae; genus Artemia; species Artemia sp. Qi Xiang Cuo. Next base: position 54,988,321 of record NC_142798.1, on the reverse strand, counting down.
CCCACAAGGAATCATATCCATCAATTAGTTCTTCATTGAAACTATTAAATGATGAAAATGTTGATGTCAGTGTCAATTATTGCTACTATGAACAATTTCACCACCAACAACCCCTCTCGGAGAATATACACTTTCAAATATTTTCCAATGAAGACTATTTCATTGATTTGTGGTCAACATTTATTGATTTAAATGTTGTGGTGAAGAAAAAGTCAGATAATACAACTCCAAATGCTGGTGATGGTCTCTCCTATGAGAACTGTATTCTAAAAAACCTATTCAAACAAATTAATGTATTTATTAATGGTACTTTGGTGAGCACTAGCAATAATTTATCAAACTATGCAAGCTACATACCATTTATGATGATGACACCAAAGGCATACAAGGAGTTGAGAGGACAATCATTGGGCTATAAATATCGATCAGGTGTGGGAATCATGAGATATTCAATATATCCCAATGGCTGCCCCCCAATGTCAAGATTGACATAAAGTTACAGATGGCCCCATCGAATTTCATTTTGAGAAAAATACTTCCTGCAGCACCTGATGCAAGTGTCATTATCACATAGGCAATTCTCCACGTCCGAAAACAACGGGTTATGAGCTGTGTTGCATTGGCAGTGGAAAAGCTAAAAGCCAATGGGAACACCATTAAACTTCTTGTCCCCCATACAATCACCAATCAACGTCATAGTGCCACTGGCTCTCGTAGCTATAGCAATTCATCATTAATCAATGGAGAAATCCCATCAAAATTGGCTTTGACCTTTGTGAAGAGTGGCAGTGCCGTTGGATCCCCCCATGATTTTAATTTTTTCGGTCTATCTAGCCTTGTGTGCAAAGCGAATGGTATTCCACTGTACACTCTATCATTTGACAAGAAATCCTAGAGAACTCTGTACGAGTTGACCTTGTAATCCCTAAATCATGAGTCAACTATTTGAAAAATGGACTAACTAATTCGATATTTTCAAAAAATCATGGGGTTATTGTTTTGGATTTCTCCGGGACACAGGATATGAGCATAGTACGTACAGGGAATGCTCATTTAGATTGTACATTTGCCACTGCTCTGAATAAAAGTATCACGCTAATATCACTGAGTCAATTTGAAACCTATTGGGAAATCACATCCGACGGCAGTGTTCTACTAGACCTAGCACCATGAACATAAACCAAATAATCAATGTATTTAGTATGGATCCATACATGTCCCAGTAGAAGTCCTATTGCATAACTTTGGACTTCATTGAAAAAATTCCAAGTGTTAAAAATACCCTAATCATTATTAGTAGCAGTCCATTGACCTTGACGAAGGGCCATTGTCTATGCATCTTTCAAACAGCGAAGAACATTGAATTTTCTGATCCTCTTGACCTATCGTATAAATTCTACGCTCCATACATCAGCAACTTTATTGAAAGTAGTGGGAAAACCATTATTCAAAATCAACGAAGAGTACAGGATTTAACGATTAAGACAAGTGGCTTTCATGCACTACTCTTTTTCATGTTCAGATGTCGTGAATACACCTACAAGCAGTTTCTCAACATCTACGTTGACTTACGTCAATTTAACGACTTTCTAGTGTATAATATACTTACAATTGTATTTAATATGTATTTTAGTGTCCTAATAATAAAACGTTCTAATAATATATGTTAAATTGTTTAGTAAGAAAAATGTATATAAATTAAAAAACGACTTTTCTACTCTTTAGATTTCATCCACTACTAGGTATTTGTCGACAACAACTAGTGCAGGTAGATTATCTGAATTCAGAGTGTACTGATCCTGATTTACTACAATTTCAGGGTCACATTTCCTACAGTAGAGTGTGACTTCACTCTTGTCATATCTCTTTGTATAGTCAATGATACTATTTTCATTCATTCTATAGAATTCACATGTTTCAATTTGCTTATTTGAAGCAATTTCATAAACAGTGTCCTCAAGTGTCGAATCACTTTCCATCACAGCCAAATAAAAATCAGTGGGCTTATAATCATAAGACCCGTTGTCTTCACAACGATGACGTAGAAACCATATTCTTTTGTGGTTCCAACAGTTGAATTGTTGACCCGGTTCCTCCTCCCAGAAAAATTTAAAACCACGACGATACCAATCTCGTAGCAATAAAATAAAATCACGGTTAGGATTCTTTCCAATCATACCGGGATATGTATTCCCCCACTGATTACATTTATCATAATGGCAATTGGAGCATAGATGACCTCTAGAATGAGTTTCACACACCTCTTCAAGACATGAAATACAACCTTTAGTTTTTACTGCATACCCTCTCTGCAGTTTACACGGCTTGCATAATCTACACTTTTCATCATACTCATCAATCATTGTACAATTCTCACTTGATGATCAGCTGCCCAGTGTGTACATACTTAACAGACATGTATGGCACATTTTGTCATGTGTTGACACTCTCACTGCCACAATGAAACTGAGCTAGCAACAACAAAAATTGTCTGAGAGAGAGAGAGAGGAGTAAATCATCCTTGAGCACCATCTTTCTCATGAAAAAAAGTCCTAAATTTCTAAACTAATGTTTAAAAGCATATCCACAATATCATTTTGCCGTGTTGTGATCAATATATCAATAAATTGTGTAAATGCATTTGGACCACGACGTAGAAGCTTCATACAATAGTCTAATGATGGAGAATCAGTTTTCATTATATCGACAAGCATTCCCCGACAAAAAATATCTTTCTTTGAACAGATAGCTCTATAAAATCCCCCCCAATATTCACACGTTTTTCCATAATCGTCAGGTTACTACAGATTTACTCTGTCCCGCATCTACTCATTTTTTAGATTCCCAACTGGCTCAAAATATAATAAAGACTAACTAGAATTTTTTCAACTCTAAAAAAAATAAACGATATTCTACTATAGAAAGAAAAAAATACCATTGATTTAGAAACATTTTTATTGAACATAATTACAATAATAATAATAATCACTGATGCATTTTGTTCTCAAAATATATTTTGATAGGACATCTAATGCTGACCGAAGTTTTTTTTTTTTTTTTTTTTTTTTTTTTTTTTTTTTTTTTGCCAGATGATTACCGTAATACACTATATGATTTCAGGTTGGATCTAGTGCTGGTGGAGGAATTGTTTAAAAAAAATTTTCCCCGACAGACCTTAACCTTGATCCAGGTTTTAACCTGAGACGGATAATTGTTCTGGGAAGTAATTTTATTTTTGTTTTTGGGTTGTTTTTTGGTGTTATGGTTAATGGAAATACGCTTGATTTTTGGATATGATTTGGATTTTGTTGTGTTTGTTGTTTTTGGTTTTTTACCTTGTTATTAATTATAAATTCGAATGCTAGTAATATTAAAATCGGTCTACCGGATATTTGTGGGTGTACTGGTCGTTGTTTTATCTGCCGAGACTATTTAACCCCTAGGGCTATGGTACAAATCACTTTATATAATAACAAGTTTCATTGTTTGTTTAGGGGTAGGGTAAATTGTAAAACAAATAATATCATTTATTTGTTGGAGTGTAAAATTTGTGGCTTACAATATGTGGGGGAAAGCATTAATAACATATATGAGAGATTTTCGGGGCACAAAAAAGGGTACAAAAACGAATAGCAATCTAGTACAACATTGTAATAATGGTACCTGTGCTTTAACTGATTTAACCATTACGATTTTAGAAAATTTGGAATTAAGTAATATAACTAAAGAAGAGAAAAATATAAATTTACGTAAACGTGAAGACTATTGGATCCATACCCTCGGTACTGCTTATCCGTTCGGGTTGAATGATCGAGTGGCTAAATATGGAGACATCTCTAATGTTGTTGTTAATTGTATAAATGGTTTAATGGACCATCCTTATTTTAATCATCCAGTTAAACGTAAAAATCGATCAAGAGGGCATAGGAAAAATAATAAAAAAAAAGAATATAGATTTAGAAATCTATTTGAAGGATTTGTGAAAACTATTTGAGTATAATGGTATGGCTAGCATAATAAAATGTTTAAATAAGTTATCAAAAAATAATTTAATAAAATTGTTTTGGAATGTAAATAATAAAACACCATGTAACTCAAAAATTAAACTGATTTATGATACAGTATGTATTCTAGCTAGAACTAAAGGTAATTCAAATGAAAAAAAGTCAGATAAGACTGTTAATAAGGAGAATAGATTATATCTTCCTACAAATTTTATAAGTAAACAAATAGAGGATATAAATTTACCTGGAATTTTAAACCAGGCTGATGTGAAACAGGCCCTTCCTAGTAATTTGAAGTATAAGAATAATCCGATTATAACATATAAATTTTCAAAAACGATAGGACAAATGATTTTTAATTATAATTTAATACTTAGGAATTTTGACACGGATAGTAATTGGAAACCTATTTGTAAGTGTGACCAATTGTTATCGTTTGTTAATCCAACTTACGAACATATTATTACAGGTGATTTAACAATAATTAAGCAAATTGAATTGCAGAATATAATGATAATGGGGGCTAAATTCCGTCTATCAAATCATCTAAAACCCTCGAATCTGCTTAGAGGGTTAAATAATAATCTCAACATATTTATTGATAATTGGTGCAAAAAAGAGAAAATTAATAAAAATTGTTTTCAGAATTGGTATAATTTAATTATTAATAAGGTTAGAAATAAGATAAAAAAGAGGACAAATAAGCATGATAATGATGTTGTTTTTTATAATTCTAAGATAAAAAAAAGCAATTGATAATATAAAGAGGGATTTTGTAATTGTACCCATTGATAAAGCAAATAATAATTTTGCAATAATTTGTCAGAAGCTTTATTGTGATGTTTTAACAAAGGAGCTTAGTACAACAAATACATATAAGAAGGTTCAAGATGTTAATAATAGTCTATTGATTGGAATAGAGGATATACTTTTTAAAAAAATTAATATTAAAGTTAATGATAATGATAAAAATTTTCCGTTTTTATATTGGACGGCAAAATTTCATAAAAATCCCCCGAAACCACGCTTTATTGCGGGGGCAGCAAGGTGCCGGACCAGAGTTGCGGCTACTGACTTGTCATGTATTTTAGGAGAAATCAAAAATAAGTTTGAGGCATATTGTTCGGGAATTAAAAAAATTTCTAAGTTTAATCCATACTGGAGTGTTAATAGTTCGCAGCAATTAGTAGACTCTCTTGCTTCATTTTCAGCCAAAAGAGTGGACTCGTTTGATTTCACTACATTATATACAAATTTACCCATTAATTTAGTATTTATAAATTTAAAAAAGATTATTAAGAAAGCTTTCCTTTTGTCTAATTTGCCGTTGTTAAAAATGGATGCGTATAATAAGAAGGCGAGATGAACTAATTATTTTAATAGTACAACTAGCTAAAGCCTTTGCAGACTATAGTTTATTTTTGATATTCTAGACGGTTTTTTATTTAATGCGTTCCTAAAATTTAACCTACCTAACTAATATACATGACGGAACTACAGATGAGGGGTAATACCAGTCCCGATCTTAAGGACATATATTTAAATTGTCTAGAGTATTATTATACTAAAGATAAAAATAATCAAAGTAATATAAAGTATTTGCTCTCAAATAATAAAAGATATTTAGATGACCTTCTGGTGATAAATTTTTCAAATTTTTTAGAGATTGCAATTCAAATATATCCACCAGAGTTAAAGCTGGAATCCAGTAATGGAAATGGCAAATATGACCATTTTCTAGATTTAGAGATTAATGTGGTACCTAATAATACAATAAATTTTAAAATATATAATAAAACAGACGATTTTAATTTTGAAATAGTTAATTTTTTATTTCCAAAAAGTAATATTCATTCAAATATAACATATTCATCGTATTTTCCCCAACTATTTAGATATGCAAGAATTTGTACTAATTACATCGCTTTTAGAAATAGATGTATGTTACTTAGCAAGAAGCTAATTGTAAGAGGTTTTTACGCCAATAAACTTGATTGCCAATTTAAAAATATTTGTTTCAAGTATAATCAGCTTTTGCTTAAGTATAATAAAAGTTATCAAGATATCTTGAATGATATTCTACGGTGACTGGTTGACGGAAATGGTTTATCTTCCCGGTTGTTGAGGGTTGGATTGCGACACCTGTGGTAAAGATTATGGTGGAATATTCGGAATTTCATTCTTAGAATTTGAGTGAAAGTGAAACTGTTCCGGGTGGAGGACTAGTGTTATCTATTTGTTTGTATTTAAATCGGTTGAAGTTCGGCTCTCAGTGTTATTTGAAGGTTGGTTAAGAATGTTTGAAAAAAAAAAAAAATTTCTGGGGTATATATTTTTATTTTTTGGATGTTTTTGATTTTGTTTATGTTTATTCAATTGGTGGCACTATATAGGGGTATGCCAGATTATGGCATGGCGCGCTCAATTGCCTGAGTAATGAAATTTAAGCGCCGAAACCCATTTAGGCAATGAGTTTTCATCTGACGAGCCCCGATATATGGTGATCACCTTGGGAATATAATGTTTTTGTAGATTTAAGGTGCTATAGCTTGGTTTTGGAACATAGACGTATGCTTATTGATGCTGATTTTGCTCAATTTTGGAGTTGATTTTCGGACTGTCGGATTGGTTATACTGTTTTGTCCTGGGGAACTGGATGGATGAGTAGGGTCTAGACCTTGTTCAAGTGCTCATTTATTTCAGTTACTAAAGTAGGAAGACAGTTTTTTTTTTTTTTTTTTTTTTTTTTTTTTTTTTTTTTTTTTTTTTTTTGCCAGGTGATTACCGTAATACACTATAAGAATCTTGGCAGATTCCCGCAGTGTAAAATTTCCCTTGCAAAGTTTACCCCCGGGAACTTCCCTCCCCATGGAAAATTATCCCCGTAGAAAATCCTCCAGCAGAAAATTGTTCTCCCCCCTTGGAGAATGTCTGTATACTTCCCAATAAGAAATACTATATATAAGCAATGGGCAAATTTCCTGACATAAAAACCTTTCCCCAGGGGCTGTGGGGGCTATGTTATCCTCAAAAACATTGTTACTGGGCTTTTAAACAATGCTGAACAAAATGGTCATCTCAGAATTTTGATCGGTCGACTTTTAGGAAGAAGATGGGTGGGAGGGGGACCAGTTGTCCTCCAATCTTTTTGGTCAATTAAAAAGGGCACTAGAACTTTTAATTTCCATTCGAAAGAGCCCATTCTCGATATTCTAGGATCATTGGTTCTATGCGATCACCCTTGGGGAAAACAAAAAAACAAAAAAAAAAACGAATAAACCCGCATCCGTGATCTTTCTTCTGGCAAAAAATACAAAATTCCACATTTTTGCAGATGAAAGCTTAAAACTTCTATATCAGAAATCTCGGATACGCTGAATCTGATGGTGTGATTTTCGTTAAAATCTCTTGACTTTTAGGAGTTGTTTCCCTGCTTTTTCGAAAATCAGACAAATTGTCTCAGGCTCGTAGCTTTTGATGTATAACACTAAACTTAATGAATCTTATACACTTGGAATCAACATAATAAGCCGATTCTTTCGATATGTCTATTGATATCAATATTCCATTTTTTAGAGTTTCAGTTACTATAATCCGTATCGCTTCTTACTTAAAGTTACCACGATCTGTTTGATCCAAAAACACAACAGCTTTGAATAAAATGGAAAATAACTGAAGTTCAAACTTCAAACTTGTCACTTAGAAGCATTTTTGTTCCGAGTGTTCTATCAGTTGCCAAGCGTAGTGATTTATATCCGTGATAATTTATATTTTTGTTTATTATGTTAATAATAGTAAAACAAAGTCATTGATTGCTTGCACTATCCATGCTAAAATAAAATTTCTTTGGTTTTTGGGGTGGGACTGCATATCTCCGATTAGGGGTTGTCGACCATGGCCATCTCAATGATATATTTTAATTTCGATCGAATGTCATTTAGAGAGGTTTCGGGCTTTTTCTCGAAATAAGAGAAATTTGTTTTGTGTTAAGATTAACATTGAAGTTTAGTGGAGGCAATAATTAACATCGCTGAATCAGCATTAAATAGTTGTTTGCGTAGGAGGGTTTTTTCTAAAAATTAATTCATCCAAATAAAAACTTATTCATATAATTATTATGACCTGAATATGGGCTCATGTAAGTATGAAAATGAGGTTTAGTGTATATGCAATGAGGTTTAGGGTATATTCTTTAGAGCCGCAGGCTGTGTCTCCGGAGTATTACCCCCCCCATACTATTATCGGAAAAGTACAGGATATTTTAGCTAATATTAGGAGAGTATAGGGGAGAAAAAGGGTACGACCAAGGTTATAGCGTATTTGAAGCAACAACGATGGGTTTAGTTAAATACGATGCATAAGCCCGTGTAGTAAAGAAAGAACAACAAGATATAGGCCTACTGCCAAACTTGGCGAGGAGGAACCAAGCACGACTGTTTACAAATGAACCGGTTTTTCCCACTCATCATTTTTTTTTTTTTTTTTTTTACATTGCGCCCACATATAACCAGAGGGAAGGAGCCATAGACGAAGCTTTCAACAGGGTAGGATAAAGGAGCAATGTTCACCATGTATGGTGACACCATGAATATAGTGTCACCCTCAGGATGCTTAGTACTGCAGCGAGTTGTTAGCAGTAGTAGTGATATGACAGATGTATTTTGTTGTATTACACGCAAGATATGGTTGTTTGCCCATTCAAATTTTGCCATGAAATTATTGTTGGCAATAGTCCATATTTGTTTACAATATGTTTACACTAGATCAGCTTTTTGGATAAATTCTAATAGTCAAACATTTTGCGCATTCATAAGTTTCAGTTAATCAAGAAATAAGTTCAGCATTACATGTTGTTTTAATCAATGCAGTAAATGAGTTAGCTTTTGTTTCATTTTTATTTTGCTCGAGTTTTGCCCGCATATCAGTTTCTACAACCAGATAAAACTAATGTATAATCTTTGGCGACACTTCAATTCATGGAACTTGCTATGTTCAGTATATTGTTAACAAGCTTTAAATGATTTCAATCAGTAACACTCTTTTAGTTTATTACTGACATCCACAATAAAACAAAAACCCACGAAAAGTTTTCTGGTTTTTATTTAAAAGTTTCAACCGATTAACATACTTTTTTTTTATTATTATCCCTCTTCGTCGAGTAACAGTATTAGCCAAAATTATCAGCCAGTTATAACAAATTTTTATCTTTCGTAGTTGAGAAAATACTAAACTGAGAAATATATTTTGTTTCTGATACTATGTTCGTCAATTTGAAAGTTTTTGTGGCATTATCCGTTCCTTTGTACTTTAATAACAATGCAAAATGCCCCAATAGAGTTTCAAAATGTATTATGACAAATAAATCGAAATAGTGAAGAAGAATCTTGAAATAAAAATAGAACACTAACCTGCATATAGAAAAAGGTTGCCTTCTGCCGTAAAACTGTGACTTGATGCTCTGCTTGGAAATACGGGACCCAGAGATCAATCTTCGGTACAGCAAGGTTGAGCGACAGGTTTGCTACTTGTCCTTCCAAAAAGGACCCTGCAAATGAATTTTCGACTCCCTATGTCCCAGCGATGGCTCTGGAGGGTCTTTATCCTTATCCTTTATCCCTCCTTCAACCCTCCTGTTTTTTCATGAAAATCAGCCTTGTATTTTTTCTCAATGAATTCACAAACAGTTCGTGGTAATGGACTGTAAGTAAGGAGCGACTTGGCTCAGTAGTGACCGAAATTCACAATCGGAGGTATTTCGATATCAATAGATATATCAAAAGAACCAAATCATTATGTTGATTCCAAATATATAAAATTCATCAAGTTTAGTGATACCCATTAAAAGTTACAAACCTCAGAAAATTTGCTTGATTTTTGAAATGGGGGAAAACACGCACTAAAATCCAAGCAATATTAATGAAAATCACACCATCAGATTCAGCGTACCGGAGAACCGTACTGTAGGAGTTTCAAGCTCCTATATACAAAAATGTGGATAAATGTTATTTTTGCCAGAAGAAAGATCACGGATGCCTGTTAATTGTTTTTTTGTTATTTTTTTCCCCGAGGGAGATCATATCGAAATAATGGTCCTTGAAGATCGAGAGAATGTGCATTAAAACGGAAATTGAAAGTTCTAGTGCCCTTTTTGAGTGACCAAAGAGATTGGAGGGCAACTGGCCCCCTTCCCACGCCCCATTTTCCCCAAAGTTATCTGATCAAAATTTTGAGATAGCAATTATGTTCAGTACAGTTGAAAGGTCAAAACTATGTCTCTACGGGTAAAAGAGCCCCCCACAGTCCGCGGGGAGAGGCCCTGTAAGTTATGAAATGTGTCCATTGTTTACGTTTAGTATTTGTTATCGGGAAGTATACAGGGAAATTTACGGGGGATGAATTTTCTAGGGGAAATTTCACACTGGGGGAGGGGACATAATTCCTATATGAAATTCCTTTTAATTGTCTTACATTCTCTTTGCTAACTCAATTTGAGTGGCGTGTTTTGATTTCCGGGAAAAATTTCGACGAAAGGGAGCATTTCCGGGTTGATCGGGAAACCGATTAGAAATTAAAGTCTTTTTCAAATGAAAGGAGAATTTTTCAGGCTGAATCGTCCGCAAGACGTTTTAGGGCCAAGGGGAGGGGGGAATTTTCAACGAGGATTGAACTGTCTGGAGGGAATTTTACCGCGGGGGAGTTCACTTTACGTTGGATGAAATTTCCATGGAGGATTTTCCCGTGAGGGAGGGGTATATTTCATGGAGGGTGAGTCAGATGGCATTATTTGAAAAACGATCAGAAATCAAATGAAAAACAAGTTTTTTAAACTGAAAGTAAGGATCAATATTAAAAATCAAAATGAACTGAAAGTTTTGCGTATATAAAGGGGTTTTCCCTCCTCAATACCTAGTTCTTTATGAAGGGGGGACTGCGCAATATAATATCAAATTTATATTTTAATGAAATATCATCAGTTGTAGCCGCTGGCCCTTCATTACTAAGGATACCAATTATTCGATATCTTCGTATTATTGTGGATGAATCTCTCATACTTAGTTCAACATTGTTTCGTGAAGAATATGATCCATGTATTATGTTTTAGTTTAATCCATTCCTATATTTGTATTGTATTTCAATTTGCTTCCCTCTTTCCGCTCAATCCTTATCCTTCCCCCTGTCCGAATTTTTCAAAATCTTATTATTAGAATAGTTGCTGATATTAGCCCTTCTGAATCATGTCGTGAGACTTCTTCTAAGTTGAAAATACTTTCAGTAGCTGTTCCCCTTGATTTTATACTGGTATTTTTATGCATTATTGCGTCGTTATTTCGCCTTTTTCTTTTCTAAGCGTATTCACACATGTTAATGAGGTTCATTTCCGTTGCGCAAGTTCGATTGATAAAGTTAATTATTAAAATTTGGTTACGTCTAGGCTGGGGTTTTCTCAGGTTTTTAGAGGAATTAAGTTGTGGAGTTTAAGAGATGTGGATATTGATAGTAATTGTGATGTAAGTGAATTTAAAAGGCTGTTGAAAATGAATATTTTTCTATATATGATTTTAGTGGATAAACTGATGGGATATATAATTGACAAAAAAATAGTATTAAGTCTTGACTTTTAGTATTATTGTCATTTGTTTTTGGACGGATTTTTGCTAAGAAATGAGTTGAGTGCTGTGTGTTTTGTTCAGTGTTAGAAGGGCATATCATGTAGTAGTTATGCATTATTTTGTTTTGTTTTTGCCTCTTCTGTGGTTAATTCTTTTGTGGTTAATTTAATTTAATTCTCTGGTTAATTCTTTTGTGGTTAATTTAATTCTTTGTAATTCTTTTGTGGATTTATTTGATTCTACCTGCTCGATATCTTGCTATGGCATTTGAAGGGTATATGGTCATGTTATTTTTTTCTTAATTGATATTAAATAAAAAAAAAGATAAGTGTTTCATTGAGACTTGCTAGTTAAGAGTTCTTAATTACATGTGTTTATTTAGAGCGCAGACGATTATGGGCTTATCATCCTTTTACCTGCTGGAGAAAGAGTGGTACCTACGTGGTTCAAATATTTGCTTGGTTCACTGTATATACTTTGCATTTTATGGGCGGTACCTGGTAATTTGCAAACAATCTATCGAGCTATTGCAAATTCGTGAGTACATTTACTTTATTCTTTATTACTTTTTTCTTACATTTACTTTATTCTTTGTAGTCATCATTCCATGTCTCACTTCTGAACTTGGTACCCAAAAGACTGGATTTTCATTCAGACTGGACAGTCAAAAGACTGGAAAAGACTGGGCCGAATGTAAAACAAAACATAACATGTACATGTTTTGCAATTCGTGGATTTAGAGTTAAGCGTATTACTGTCAAGGCCTATTGGTAATGTTCTATTAGCTGGTCAACAGCGAGATGTGAAGTTTGGTTAATGCTAATGAAATGAAACAAAATATGATGACAATATAATAGTTTAGAAACAAAATTTCGGCTATATATTTGCACATTATAGCATATATTAAGTACGTAGCCTAACCTAACCTAGGTGCCTTTTCCCCCTAAACCCCAAAAAACTAAAATTTAAATATAGTTCCCGGAGCGAGGAAACCCTTGTTTATTCAGGATCAGATAGGAATTACCGGGTAATACCTATTTGATCTTTGCTTTTTTCGAGCGGCTGTCTCGCGTGTTGCCCAGCTAATAGAACAGTACCGACCTATTTTCAACAATATTAAATTTTTCCAATGAAATAATTTTAAAAGATACTAAATCCCCAAATCCTGAGTTTTATTCTTTGTTAAAAAAAAACAATCATGTTTCCTTTTTGCGTTTTCTGTTTTTCCAGTATTGTTACTTTTCCCTTCTTCTCCCTCCTTGGTGCTGTAATAGGAAAACTTCCGATGAATGATGTTATTAGTAAAGATGTTTAATAAGCATGTTGTTTAGTAAATTGTTTAGTTATTTAGTAAAGGTTTTTAATAATCTTTCCAATATCAGTAAAAATATGATTCCACCATTCCGCTATCTTGAAAGTATACATTTTTCATAGTTCGCGTTCATCTTCCTTTTTCTGTTTGTTACCCTTCCCTATTTATATTTTTATTATTAGGGGTTAAAAATAATATATAAAATAAATCACATATGATTTATATAATGATTTATATGAAAAATCATGTGATTTATATATGATAAATAAATAAATCACAGAACATAACTTCAAATCACTGAGCTGTCTTAGACTTTGAAGTTTAAGACAGACACAATTAATAGTCTATTTTCAATGCTAGGAGAAATCACAAGAGACGAATCACACTGTGCGGATCCCATGAAAATAAGGAAAAGTTTCGTTTATTTCTCGGAATATAATGAATTAAGGTTAAGGCTAAGATGCTCTGTTTTCTTTGCAATTCGTTGTCATTCTTTAGTATGATCGCGCATAAAAATGGAATAGAGTAAGAGAAATAAGAAAAGGTATAAAAATTTTGAACATTATTGACAGAATTAGTAACTTTCAGAAATTTGGTTGTTTCTAAAAGATGTTAGCCTGATTTTTTTTTTTTAATTTTTACCATATAAATAAAAACTAGCGAACCCTTTGCGATTTTTTGTGATTTCGAAAGAAAGAATTTCAAGACCCCCCTGGAAAATTCCCCGGCGGAAAATTTCTCCCACGAAAAATTCCACCCATGAGACAATAACGATCGTATTTTTAAATTTATAAGTATTTGGGAAACCCCATGGATAATTTCCTCCACGCACATTTCTCTCCCCGTAAAATTCCCCTGCGAAATACCCACCCCCCGTAGAACTACCCACCGTGGGCACTCCCTCCAGAACATCCCTCCACAAATAAATTTCTCCGAAAAATCCCACCGGAGAATCCTCGGAGAAAAATCTCACCTGAAAAATTTTCCCACATGTAAAATAACGATCGTATTATTAAATTTAAAGGTGTTTCAAAGGAAGGGATATTTGAAATCCAAAAACTGTGAATAATGTCAACGAAAGTAACTGTCAACTATTTCTTTTAGGGGATTTCAATTTTCAGTCAGTACAAAAAGCAATAAGAGGGCGGGCAAAACAAACTTATATCTAATACTTTCGCAAGAGTATACTCAACAACTTCTTAAAGTTTCTTTGTTATCGGATGGACAGTATAATAATGCATACAGAACACTCACACAGAGAGATACACACACAAGCATTCGATTTTAGAAATATAGAATAACGACCGTATATTTAAATCTAAAAGTTTGTGATAAATTGGGATTATTAACTTACCCGTAGTACGTTGTTGGATAATAAATATACCGAAAATGTTAATAATATCTACAAAAGCAAGTGTCAAGCAGTAGTGTTCAGGGGTATTTAATTTCATACATCGCAAAAGCAGTAGAATTCCATAACAAAATACTAAAAAATGTTTTGCAGAAAAAAATGGACGTCTACCAATATCCTGGTTGCAACTCTTGCAGTCACTGATCTTCTCACATTGTGCAGCACTGTTCCCACAGAGATGACATATTTCTTGACAAGATATCAAGCATGGGTAAGGAAATTCCTGATTTTTGCTATGCGAACTGAGACTGATGTTTACATTCTGGTGATTACCCACTAAAACGAGAATTTGCAAGACTGGCAAAATTATTATTATTTAAAATTACGTATAAGGAATTTAAAGATTTTTTTTTTCATAGTACTCAAAGGCAAATTTGATTTTTTAGAATTTTTCACCCATACACTTCTAGAGAATAACTAGTACTCATTTTTTTTCTTCTTTGGAGGTTTTCGAGAATAAAACATCTGCAAAGTTTCATTTTCATGATTTTCACAGCCCACTTGAGAGTCAATTTAAACTAAACATACTTCCTTAATTTTTGTCTGAAAGAAAAAACAGGTTTAATAGAAACAGGACTTTTTATGACCATTTTGTAAGTTTTTTTTTCTTACTACTTATGTAAAAGTCTTCCTGAGAAATGGTGGCACTAACTAGACGGTTAAAATTAAAATGAATGAATTCTTCCTTAAAGTTGTCACCTATTTAGATCGTTCTTGTGGCCAGAAATGTCAATATACCAGTTTGGGAAAAAAAAACTCTGCAATCACCCTAGGAAAAATGAGAATTTTTCCTTAAAGCAGTCAACTATTTAGACCGAATTACATTTGAGGTTGTTTTGGTAAAAATTTTCACAGGTTACACAGTCAAAAGCAGCAACAAAATTAGAAAACATGTTAGTTATAGGAGTCACCTACTAAAGCCAGGAAGTGTCATTAGGGACATTGCTGCATCATAAGCTCCAGATCAGTATAGAAGGAGTCCTTATTAGCATCCACGGCCACTTTTATTGGTTTGTAGGCAGCAATGGTCGATATGGTGGATGATCCTCCCTTCACTCATAGTCTGGCTATTCTGAGATTCACTGGATCCTATGCGAGAAGAGCGTTTTAAGCACAGCGGCAAATCATATGGCCGACTCCATGGTTACCAGATCTATCACACATACTACTGTTGGGGAAAAAGTACAAATTTCGGAATCCTGGTGTGGCATAGTTTCTTCAGACAGACACTCCGTTCAAACTTGTTTCTGAGAGACAAAGAATGTCTACTTGGTGACGATACATTGTCATAGCCATCGCTAGTCTTGTTGCATATTGCATTCTAATTATTTTCAATGATTAAGACTCACCATTTAGGAATATTCCCTATATAATCTTTGAAATATTATGTGTCAGAAGGGGTACAGCATGTCCATAAGTTTGAAGTTAGGGAGGGGGCAAGGGAGGGAGTCAATGGGGGCAATGGGCCAATCTACGTACCCTACTTTTGGGCCTTCATCCTTATAAATAGAAAAAAAAATCGCAAGACTCAGATTTCAGCCCAGTACGATATTACCACCGTCTGTGAAGTACGGATTTACCATCTTTTAATTCTGAACATTCATTTTTTATCACTAGCTTAAGATTTGCAATCAGCAAGATCAAAATCCTTACATACAAATCCTAGTGGATAGGTTTAAACTAGAATTTGTGAAATATATAATTAGAGTATTTTGATTTAGCACAATCGTATAGCGACCTTAATTGTTTTAATGATTAGCATTTAGCCATTAAGGACAATTCCTTAAATAATTCCTGAATGATATTTGGCGAAAAGAGGTATGGCATGTCTATATACGAAAGGGGATATGAGGTATTAGAGATGGCACTTGCCCAGTTGCTTTGCTTTGGTTCCTCTAATCATGCATATTGTAAATATATACAGGAAACAATTTTTCAGAAAGGAGTCACATGTGCATCATTGCTAAATCAGCACTAAACAAGGTTTGGCTTTGTCCGAATATATTTCAGTATTCGCCTCAGATTCGCAATCAACAAGCACACAAATCCTTATAAACCGATTTTTGCGAAATAATGCAATCCAAAGGATGTCTAGTGATTATTAAATATCCTTATCTCTCGTGTTGACTTTGGTGTTTAAAGATTTATCTTTCTTTTCAGGCTTTTGATTCAGCTGCTTGTCCAGGCTTGACTTTTCTTCAGAATAGCGCAATATTGCTAAATGCAGCTGTTCTATGTCTCATTGCGTGGGATCGGTATAGAGGAGTTGTTAATGCATTAACAACCGGCAGTACAAGAAACCCAAACCTGGTGCTCATATTGATTGCAATATCAACTGTTGTATGCTTTGGTATGAATCTACCACTATTTTTTAGATTTGTTCTTTAAAATTTGGTGTGGAATGTTCGAGACAACAATCATTGTTTTTTTTTTACTTAAAAAATATAAATGTTTTTACTTTTATAACTTAAATAAATCAAATAATGTTAACATTTTGATTACTAAATATCAGTATATCTATATAAAACTGAAAATGCACGTTCATTTGTATTTTTTCAGTAAAGTGCAAATTTTGTTCTGGCCTTGGGAAGGCATAGGGGTTTTGTGACCAGCTTATGTTAATTCTTGCTCGTTTTGAGTTTGACTCTGTTGATTATTGTAATTACTGTTCGTTTTCGGTTTCATTTATTTATCGATGCTGATTTGGGGTAGTTTCACGCTTGGTAGATTATTTGATTTTATTTTTGCTCATTTTTTTTTTAATAGAGTTCTTTACTTTTCTTTGAAAAACTTATTTTATGGAAAAAGTTTGTTAAATTAATTTTTGTTTGTTTTACATTGACATAGTCTTTTCAGGGAAAAAGAAAATAACACTTAAAAGCTTTTCGTTTTTCAAGACTTTATGGTTTGGCCTGCTCTTTGTATGCTGGAAAAAAATTTTCAGCAATTTTTAACAACATACACCCTTTTAAAAATCTGGACACAGATAGTACTGTTCAATTTAGTTTCATACCTCCTCTGGATGACCTGAAATGGAAAACTTGATACCATTGAATGAGCCCTTTTCGAAGTTCCCACGACAAGTCCTCGATACGAAGTGCCCTGGTCTAAACAACAAAAACAACAAAAAATAATACATTATACCCGCTTCGATCTTTACCATAAAAATGTCAAGCCTTCCAATCACTTTTGACTATTAAAAAGGGAACTAGGCCTTTCAATTTAGAATTGAACGAACCCTTCTGGAAACAATAGCAATTTCTGTGAACACCGTATATACCCCCAAGAAATAAATTGCAACCCTTACCCCAAGGTCTGTTAGGATGCCTGCCAGCCTCTAAGACCGAATTTCCGGAACTTTCAACTACGTTAAACAACATGGCTATTCCAAAATGTTGATTGGTTATGTTTTCGGGAATGGTGGGCGTGAGAGGGGTTGTAGTCGCCTTCCAATCACTTTCGACTATTAAAAAGGGCACAAACCACTCCAATTTCCAACTGAATGAGCGCATT
Organism: Artemia sp. Qi Xiang Cuo; assembly: GCF_049724085.1. Classification (NCBI taxonomy): domain Eukaryota; kingdom Metazoa; phylum Arthropoda; class Branchiopoda; order Anostraca; family Artemiidae; genus Artemia; species Artemia sp. Qi Xiang Cuo. Next base: position 54,970,471 of record NC_142798.1, on the reverse strand, counting down.
TCGAAGTTTCTACGACAACTTCTTCGATACGAAGTGCCCTGCTCTAAAGGAAAAAATTAATAAATAATACATTGTGCTAACATCGTTCTTATATCCCCCCCCGTGCATAACTTAAAACCCATGCCCGGAGGGTTGTGGGGGAGTGTTCTCCTCTTTACTTAGTCCCCGTTTCTTGTCTCGTTCTCGAGTGTCCCCGTTCTTTACTTAGGCAGCGCGATTGTGTGGCCCATGATTTATACAGCAACTTTCTATATAAACTTTATATGCCCCCAGGGCATGACTTACAACCCTTGCACTGAGGGCTCTGAGGGGGTTATCATCCTAAAAAACATAATTTCCAGAACATTCAACTACGTTGAACAAAATGGATATCTAAAAATTTTGATTGAATGTGTTTTGGAATTAATTAAAAAAAAACTTTCCAAAAAATAGTTTTTCAAAGAAAAGTAAAGGCCATTTAAACTTAAGCTCAGGAGATACAAATACCTTTTAAAATGCTAACTCAAAACGACCAGAAATTACTATTAGAGAATAAATGACACCCAAAATGAACAGAAATTAAATAAACAATCATTGCAAAAAACATACAACAAGTAATAATATAAATGAATAAACCGATCTTAAAGCGAGTAATGCTTAGATTGAATATGAAAATCAAGCTAAAAACGAAAACAAATATTTTTCTATTAAAGTACAAATGAAACTTAAAACGTACAACAATTAAATAAACACTCAATGCGAACAAACATACAATATAAGTAGTTACCTAGTATGCACTATGAGATATACATGTAAATATACATTGAAATTGCTGTTGATTTCAAGCGTACATTCAAGCGTACATTGAATTGCGCAAGAAAAACCCATGCTTGAGACACTGTATTTACACGTGAACATTTTAAAAAGATAATCTGCCTTGGAAACAGTTTGATGTGTTCGGGGAAATTACGTTCCTTGGTGTTGATTGACATTTGCAAAAAAGGGGTAATTAGTGATAGGATAATTTTTTAACATGAAATCTCTGAACAAAATGTTTTTGGATCATGTACTTGACGATGGAGAAAAAGGGTTAAGGTGATTAGCAATTACGAGCGGGGATCCCCCACCTGTTCTTAAACATTGCAAAAAAGATAGTCAAATTGCGTATTTAGGAATGGTTTTTTAGGGAAGCTGTCAAACACCCAATTTGCAAATACTTCAATGTATTGTCAATTTTGGAGGGAAAATCAAAAATACAAATTTGTTTCAACTCCAAGTTTTTCAACCAGACTGGTTTTTTGAAAGCATAGTGTGTACATGTGTGTAGGCTTTGTTATTAAAAACTTGGACACTACAATCAGAATTGTTTGATTGACATTTAAAAAGGGGTAATGAGATTTGCGAATTGGAATAAAATATTTTAACTAGAAATGGCTGAAAAGTGTTTTGGGGGAGATGGGGTGATTGTGTACTGTATAATACACATGTGATGTTTGGACAGTGCTGTCAGTTTAAAATAGTTTAACGTTCCCTTCGTTCCCCCATTTCTGAGGGCAGGGGAGGGGGAGGGGTCAATTTTTGAGGGAAAACCAAAAATACTCAGAATCGAAAATAAATGGGATCAGCCTCAAGGGCAAGGCTCAGAGGCCCTTCGTTCCCCCATTTCTGAGGGCAGGGGAGGGGGGGTCAATTTTGGAGGGAAAAACAAAAATGCTCAGAATCGAAAATAAACGGGATCGGTCACATTGAGACGGCTCAGAGGCCCATCCTCCCCCAATTTCTGAGAGCAGGGGAGGGGGGGGGGTAAAATTTTGGTTGACACCCAAAAAAAAAAAGACTCGAACTTTAATGTGCTATGTAACAAGGGGACGGTTCCGCGGCCTCTCATTCCTCCATTTCTGATGGCCGGGGAGTGGGGGTCAACTGTGGAGGGAAAATAAAAAATAAGCAGACTTGAAAGTAAACGGGATCTGACTCAATGGCTAGGATCAGAGGTCCCTCCATCCCCCATTTCTGAGGGCAGGGGAGGTGGGGTTAATTTTGGAGGGGAAACAAAAATGCTCAGAATCGAAGATAATTTCCATCCGTCTTAGTTTTTTTTAACGATGCTCCTTATTTCTAGTTGAAAATGCTTATTTTTTAATTTAATTGGGAATGAAAAGTCGAACTCTAACATAAAGAACAAGATATTTTGGAGGGGGTAGCTAACTTCATGTACGGGATAATTTCCATTCCTCTTAGTTTTTAACGATGCTCCTTATTTCTAGTTGAAAATGCTTATTTTTTAATTTAATTGGGAATGAAAAGTCAAACTCTAACATAAAGAACAAGGTATTTCGGAGGGGGTAGCTAACTTCATATACGGGATGATTTCCATTCGTCTTAGTTTTTAACGATGCTCCTTATTTCTAGTTGAAAATGCTTATTTGTTTTAATTTAATTGGGAATGAAAAGTCAAAGTGCCAGAATGGTTTAAATCCACTAGCTCAGAATTGGGGTCTTAGTCTACCAGCCAGAATGGTGGAAATAAACTAGCTCCGAATTGGGGTCTTAGTCAACCATCCTGAATGGTAGAAATACACTAGCTCAGAATTGTGGTCCCAGTCGACCAGCCTGAATGGTTGAAATTCACTAGCTCAGATTTGTGGTCATAATCCATCAGCCTGAATCGTGGAAATTCACTAACTCAGTATTGGGGTCTTAGTCCACCAGCCTGAATGGTGGAAATCCACTAGCTCAGTATTGAGATCTAAGTCCACCAGCCTGAATGGTGGAAATTCACTAGCTCAGAATTGGGGTCTAAGTCCACCAGCCTGAATGGTGGAAATTCACTAGCTCAGAATTGGGGTCTTAGTCTAGCAGCCTGAAGTGTTGAAATCCACTAGCTCAGAAGTGGGGTCACACTCCACCAGCCTGAATTGTGGAAATCCACTAGCTCCAAATTGGGGTCTTAGTCAACCAGCATGAATGGTTGAAATTCACTAGCTCAGAATTGGGGTCTTAGTCCACCAGCCTGAATGGTGGAAATTCACTAGCTCAGAATTGGGGTCTTAGTCCACCAGCCTGAATGATGGAGATTCACTAGCTCAGAATTAGGGTCTTAGTCCACCAACCAGAATGGTTGAAATTCACTAGCTCAGAATTGGGGTCTTAGTCAGTGTTCAGATTGGAGCGTTGGGGTCCAACTATCTGGGCTTTATTTGTCAAGACCTGAATGCTAAGCGATGGACATGAGCTCGATTGGGACCCCATTGTGAAAACGGAAAACAAAAAACAAAAAATTTATTGTTGGTATGTGTGTAGAGCATGGCATGGTTACCGCTAGGGGCAACAGTCTAACCGTTGACGGTTTTAGGTATCCGTGAATAAGTTCTAAGGCGAGAGTGGAAGTTGGGACAAATTTTTGGAGGTGCCCACCTCACCTGCCCAAAGTCTCAGGCAAGTGACCCTAAATTTGAAAAAGTGGAAATTGGCTCAGATTTTCTAAACTGAGCTGAGACAATGAATAGATACTATTGGGAAAGTGATTGGAGACGCTGGGCATCCGTGAACAAGTGCTAAATTGAGAGAGGAATTTGGGACAATATTTGGGGGCGCCCACCCGCCCAGAGTCTCTGGCAGGTAACCCAAAATTTAAAAAAACACACAGAGACGACAGACACAAAGAGACGAATCACACACAGAGAGGACAAACACACAGAAATGACGCATAGAGACGACATATACACAGAGACGATACACACACACAGAGTCAACACACACAGAGAGATGAGACACACACACAGAAATGACAAACACACATAGGGACGACACACACAAAGAGACGTCACACACACACAGATACGAAACACACATAGAGACAACACACACATAGAAACAACACACACACACAGACAACATCCACACAGAGACGACACACACACACACAGAGACGACACACTTAAAGTGACGACTTACACATAGAGACGACACACACACAGAGACGACAAACACACAGAGACGACACACATAGAGAGACGACACACACGCAGAGACGACACACTCAAAGTGACGACTTACACATAGAGACGACACACACACACAGACGATACACACACACAGAGACGATACACGCACACACACACAGAGTCCACTCACACACAGAGAGGACAAACACACAGAAACGACACATAGAGACGACACATGCACAAAGACTATACACACACACAGAGTCAACACACACAGAGAGACGAGACACACACACAGAAATGACGAAACACACAAAGAGACGACACACACAAAGAGACGTCACACACACACAGATACGAAACACACATAGAGACGACACACACATAGAGACATCACACACACACGCAGAGACAACATCCACACAGAGACGACACACACACACACAGAGACGACACACTCAAAGTGACGACTTACACATAGAGACGACACACACATAGAGACGACAAACACACAGAGACGACACACATAGAGAGACGACACACACATACATAGACGACACACTCAAAGTGACGACTTACACATAGAGACGACACACACACAGAGCCTTTTTGCCTTTTTAAGCCCCCCACCAACAACAATTTCCCTCGCACGTGCTTGGTGATGTCAAAAATTCACTCCGAAATTTCTTCATCTTAATTAACTTTAGAAATATCATAAATAAAGTTCAACTCTAAAAAAAACTCTAAGCTAAGAGTCTAAGCTAAAACTTTAAGCTCTTAACTAAAAGTAAACTAAACTAGAACTTCAACAAAACTCGAAGCTAAGACTCTAAGCTAAAACTCTAAACTCTTAACTAAAACTAAACTAAACGAGAACTCTAACTAAAAAAAAAAATTGTTTGTTTTCATGAAAAAATATTGAATTAGAACCATCAGTCCTCATCAATAGGAGTATGGGTATTGTCCCAAAAATCAGAAAAAAACCTTGGGATTTTCACGAACCGTCTTATAAACTCATGTAGTTCACCCATTTTTTGCCTTTTTAAGCCCCCCACCAACAAAAATTTCCCTCGCACGTGCTTGATGATGTCAAACCTAAACTCCGACATTTGTTCATCTTAATTAACTTTAGAAATATCATAACTAAACTTAAACTCTAACAAAAACTATAAGCTAAGACTCTAAGCTAAAACTTTAAACTCGTAACTAAAACTAAACTATACTAGAACTTCAACAAAAAATCTAAACTAAGACTCTAAGCTAAAAATTCTAAACTTTTAACCAATACTAAATTAAACTAGAACTCTAACAAAAACTCTAGGCTAAGACTATAGGCTAAAACTCTAAAATCTTAACTAAAACTAAACTAAACTAGAACTCTAACTAAGATTTTAAGCTAAGACTCTAAGGTAAAACACCAAACTCTTAACTGAAACTAAACTAAACTAGAACTCTAACTGAAACTCAACAGTAAAACATCAAAATCGTAACTAAAACTAAACTAAACTATAACTCTAACAAAAACTCTAAGGTAAAACTCTAAACTATTAACTAAAACTAAACTAAACTAGAACTCCAACAAAAAGTTGAATAATTTCGAAGTCCAAAAAAAAAATTTGTTAAAAAAATAGTTTGTTTTCGTGAAAAAAATATTTAATTAGAACCATCAGTCCTCATCAATAGGAGTATGGGTATTGTCCAAAAAATCAGAAAAAAACCTTGGGATTTTCACGAACCGTCTTATAAACTCATGTAGTTCACCCATTTTTGCCTTTTTAAGCCCCCAACCAACAAAGCATTTCCCTTGCACGTGCTTGGTGATGTCAAACCTACACTCCAACATTTCTTCATCTTAATTGACTTAAGAAATATCATAACTAAACTTCAACTCTAACAAAAACTCTAAGCTAAGACTCTAAGCTACAACTTTAAACTCTTAACTAAAACTAAACTAAACTAGAACTTCAACAAAAACTCTAAGCTAAGACTATAAGTTAAAAATTCTAAACTCTTAACTAAAACTAAACTAAACTAGAACTCTAACTAAAACTATAAGCTAAGACTCTAAGGTAAAACTCTAAACTCTTAACTAAAACTAAACTAAACTAGAACTCTAACAAAAACTCTAAGCTAAGACTCTAAGCTAAAACTCTAAATTCTTAACTAAACTAAACTAAACTAGAACTCTGAATAAAACTCTAAGCTAAGACTCTAAGGTAAAACACTAAACTCTTAACTAAAACTAAACTAAACACAGAACTCTAACTAAAACTCAAAGGTAAAACATCAAACTCTTAACTAAAACTAAACTAAACTACAACTCTAACAAAAACTCTAAGGTAATACTCTAATGTAAAACTATAAACTCTTAAATAAAACAAAACTAAACTATAACTCTAAAAAAAAGTTTAATAAGTCCGAATTAAAAAAAAAAAAAAAATTTGTTAAAAAAAAAATATTTTGTTTTAATTAAAAAAATATTGAATTAGAACCATCAGTCCTCATCAATAGGAGTATGGGTATTGTCCAAAAAATCAGAAAAAACCGTGGGACTTTCACGAACCGTCTTATAAACTCATGTAGTTCACCCATTTTTGCCGTTTTAAGCCCCCCATTAACAAAAAATTTCCCTCCTACGTGCCTGGTGATGTCAAACCTACACTCCGACATTTCTTCATCTTAATTGACTTTAGAAATATCATGCAAAATATACGAGCCAATCAGTTGTTACAATCCTTTTGTTTGTCTGAGTTTAGCATCCGATTTTTTAATTATCACCGACGCATTTCTAAAAAACTACTCTCAAGTTAAGGCCGATAAACTCATGTAGTTCACCCATTTTTGCCTTTTTAAGCCCCCCAATGTGTGCGTGTCGTCTCTCTATGTGTGTCGTCTCTGTGTGTTTGTCGTCTGTGTGTGTGTGTGTCGTCTCTATTTGTAAGTCGTCACTTTGAGTGTGTCGTCTCTGTGTGTGTGTGTCGTCTCTCTATGTGTGTCGTCTCTGTGTGTGTGTCGTCTCTATGTGTAAGTCGTCACTTTGAGTGTGTCGTCTCTGTGTGTGTGTCGTCTCTGTGTGGATGTTGTCTCTGTGTGTGTGTGTTTTGTGTCTTTGTGTGTGTAGTCTCTCTGTGTGTGTAGTATCTGTGTGTGTGTGACGTCTCTTTGTGTGTGTCGTCTCTATGTGTGTTTCGTCATTTCTGTGTGTGTGTCTCGTCTCTCTGTGTGTGTTGACTCTGTGTGTGTATCGTCTCTGTGCATGTGTCGTCTCTATGTGTCGTGTCTGTGTGTTTGTCCTCTCTGTGTGTGATTCGTCTCTTTGTGTCTGTGGACTCTGTGTGTGTGTCGTCTCTGTGAGTGTGTCGTCTCTATGTGTAAGTCGTAACTTTGAGTGTGTCGTCTCTGTGTGTGTGTCGTCTCTCTATGTGTGTCGTCTCTGTGTGTTTGTCGTCTCTGTGTGTGTGTCGTCTCTATGTGTAAGTCGTCACTTTGAGTGTGTCGTCTCTGTGTGTGTGTGTGTGTGTCGTCTCTGTGTGGATGTTGTCTCAGTGTGTGTGTGTTGTCTCTATGTGTGTGTTGTCTCTATGCGTGTTTCGTATCTGTGTGTGTGTGACATCTCTTTGTGTGTGTCGTCTCTATGTGTGTTTGTCATTTCGGTGTGTGTGTCTCATCTCTCTGTGTGTGTTGACTCTCTATGTGTGTATCGTCTCTTTGCCTATGTCGTCTCTTTGTGTTATATCTGTGTGTTTGTACTCTGTGTGCGTTATTCGTCTCTTTGTTTCTGTCGTCTCTGTGTGTTTTTTTAAATTTTTGTGTTACCAGCCAGAGACTCTGGGTGGGTGGGTGCCCCCAAATATTGTCCCAAATTCCTCTTCTCAATTTAGCACTTTTTCACGGATTCCCAGCGTCTCCAATCACTTTCCCAATAGTATCTATTCATTGTCTCAGCTCAGTTTAGAAAATCTGAGCCAATTTCCACTTTTTCAAATTTAGGGTCACTTGCCTGAAACTCTGGGCAGGTGAGGTGGGCACCTCCAAAAATTTGTTCCAACTTCCATTCTCGCCTTAGAACTTATTCACGGATACCTAAAACCGTCAACGGTTAGACTGTTGCCCCTAGCGGTAACCATGCCATGCTCTACACACATACCAACAATATATTTTTAGTTTTTTGTTTTCCGTTTTCACAATTGGGTCCCAATCGAGCTCATGTCCATCGCTTAGCATTCAGGTCTTGACAAATAAAGCCCAGAAAGTCGGACCCCAACGCTCCAATCTGAACACTGACTAAGACCCCAATTCTGAGCTAGTGAATTTCAACCATTCAGGCTGGTGGACTAAGACCCCAATTCTGAGCTAGTGATTTCCCACCATTCAGGCTGGTGGACTAAGACCCCAATTCTGAGCTAGTGAATTTCCACCATTCAGGCTGGTGGACTTAGACCTCAATTATGAGCTAGTGGATTTCAACCATTCAGGCTGGTGGACTAAAACCCCAATTCAGAGCTAGTGGATTTCCACCCTTCAGGCAGGTGGACTATGACCCCAATTCTGAGATAGTGAATTTTCACCATTCAGGCTGGTGGACTGAGACCCCAATTCTGAGCTAGTGGATTTCAACCATTCAGGCTGCTTGACTAAGACCCCACTTCGGAGATAGTGGATTTCAACCATTCTGGCTGGTGGACTGAGACCCCACTTCTTATTTAGTAAATTTCAACCATTCTGGCTGGTGGACTAAGACCCTAATTCTGAGCGAGTGAATTTCCACCATTCAGGCTGGTCGACTGAGACCCCAAATTTGAGCAAGTGCATTTCCACCAATCATGCTGGTTGGCTCTGACCCCACTACTGAGATCGTGGACTTCCACCATTCTGGCTGGTGGACTAAGACTCAAATACTGAGTTAGTGGATTTCCACGATTCAGGCTGGTGGACTAAGACCACAATTCTGAGCTAGTGGATTTCAACCATTTAGGCTGGTGGACAAACGTTTCCACACTTACGTAGATGATTTAAACCATTTTGGCTAGTGTATTGAGACTTCGCTAACGAGCATTTGATCCTCCGTCAATCAGGCTGCTTAACTAAGACCCCACTTACGAGGATTTGGATTTCAGCAATTCAGGCACTTTGACTTTTCATTCCCAATTAAATTAAAAAAAATAAGCATTTTCAACTAGAAATAAGAAGCATCGTTAAAAACTAAGACAAATGGAAATTATCCCGTATATGAAGTTATCTACCCCCTCTGAAATACCTTGTTCTTTATGTTAGACTTTGACTTTTCATTCCCAATTAAATTAAAAAATAAGCATTTTCAACTAGAAATAAGGAGCATCGTTAAAAACTAAGACGAATGGAAATTATCCCGTATATGAAGTTAGCTACCCCTCCAAAATATCTTGTTCTTTATGTTAGAGTTTGACTTTTCATTCCTAATTAAATTAAAAAATAAGCATTTTCAACTTGAAATAAGGAGCATTGTTGAAAAAATACTAAGACGGATGGAAATTATCTTCGATTCTGAGCATTTTTGTTTCCCCTCCAAAATTGCCCCTCCTCCCCTGCCCTCAGAAATGGGGGAAGGAGGGGACCTCTGAGCCTTGCCCTTGAGGCAGATCCCGTTTATTTTCGATTCTGAGTATTTTTGGTTTTTCCTCCAAAATTGAACCCCCCCCTCCCCTGCCCGCAGAATTGGAGGAAGGAGGGGCCTCTGACCTTGCCCTTGAGGCAGATCCCATTTATTTTCGATTCTGAGTATTTTTGATTTTCCCTCCAAAATTGACCCCCCCCCTCCCCTGCCCTTTAAAGTGGGGGAAAGAAGGGCCTCAGAGCATTGCCCTTCAGGCAGATCCCATTTATTATAGATTCTGAGAATTTTTGATTTTCCCTCCAAAATTGACCCCCCCCATCCCCTGCTCTCAGAAATGGGGGCACGAAGGGCCTCTGAGCCTTGCCCTTGATGCAGATCCCATTTATTTTCGATTCTGAGAATTTTTTGTTTTCCCTCAAAAATTGACCCCACCCCCTCCCCTGCCCTCAGAAATGGGGGAACGAAGGGAACGCTAAACTCTTTTAAACTGACAACACTGTCCAAACATCACATGCGTATTATACAGTACACAATCACCCCATCTCCCCCAAAACACTTTTCAGCCATTTCTAGTTTAAAATTTTTATTCCAATTCGCAAATCTCATTACCCCTTTTTAAATGTCAATCAAGCAATTCTGATTGTAGTGTCCAAGTTTGTAATAACAAAGCCTACACACATGTACACACTATGCTTTCAAAAAACCAGTCTGGTTGAAAAACTTGGAGTTGAAACAAATTTGTATTTTTGATTTTCCCTCCAAAATTGACAATACATTGAAGTATTTGCAAATTGGGTGTTTGACAGCTTTCCCTAAAAAACCATTCCTAAATACGCAATTTGACTATCTTTTTTGCAATGTTTAGGAACAGGTGGGGAATCCCCGCTCGTAATTGCTAATCACCTTAACCCTTTTTCTCCATCGTCAAGTACATGATCCAAAAATATTTTATTCAGAGATTTCATGTTAAAAAATTATCTTATCACTAATTACCCCTTTTTTGCAAATGTCAATCAACACCAAGGAACGTAATTTTCCCGAACACATCAAACTGTTTCCAAGGCAGATTATCTTTTTAAAATGTTCACGTGTAAATACAGTGTCTCAAGCATGGGTTTTTCTTGCGCAATTCAATGTACGCTTGAATGTACGCTTGAAATCAACAGCAATTTCAATGTATATTTACATGTATATCTCATAGTGCATACTAGGTAACTACTAATATATATTAATGTAAATGAATAAATAAATCTTAAAACGAGTGAAACTTCAATTGAATATGCAAATCCAGTTTGAATCGAATAAAAATAACTACAAACAAGAGTTTGGGTATGGTCTCACTGCAGAAGCCTAAGACCTACTGCGTCATTGGCGCTTTACTGAAAACAATTCTTTGAAATGTTTTCACTTTTGTAACTTTAAGAAATCAAAAATTAATTAAGATTTTAGGGAATAAATATCAGCATATGTATATTAAATTGACAATGCACATTTTTTTCAGTAAATTCATTTGAATTTTTTTTCTTTAAAGTACAAATTATATTCTGGCTTTCAGAAAGCATAGGGGTTTTGAACCCTACTCACATTAATTTATGCTCGTTTTGAGTTTGACTCTAGTATTTATTTTTATTTTTGTTCGTTTTGGGTTTCATTTATTTATTGATACTAATTTGGGGTAGTTGTATGCTTGGTAGATTATATGATAGTCCGGACGCCAGATGTTGAAAATGTGAACCATACCACGACGGAATGGGGCTGCTACGTGAATTAGCCTACCCTCCACCCCCTAAATTGACCATGTGGATTCAAAAATACCAATGGCACTTGCTTGCGAGTGGTGGAACACTCCGAAACTGGAAATTTTATTATATTTTGGTGTTTCATGCAAGAAAATACATGTTCCACAAAGTTTGAGGTGCAGTTTTCCGCTCAAATAGAAATGCCTAGAAGCAATAGAATGTTTTCATAACAAACTAACACGATTAGTTACAAAAAATGGCAGAGTTAAAAAAAATGGCAAAACTATATGATTCTTGAACAGTCTTGGAAAGCATAAACAAAATCAAATTGAATATCAAATATATAATGATATTAATTGTTGAAAGATCCATCAGTTAAAGATTTTTTTTCATTGTAATTTTTATTTTCATTTTCAATGCTGTAAGAACTGGAAAATAATAAATTTGTAATATAAGAGTAATTCGTTTTCAGTGAAGCACCAATGACGCAGAAGGCTTTAGGTTTTTACTATTGAAGAAGTGGGCAGTATCCAAACTCTGCTTGTAGTGAACCTATAATTGTCTTGAATAATCTTGAAAAGAAGTAACAAATTAAACTGAATATTTGATGCATAATGATATTAATTGCTAAATGCACATCAGTTCAAAATTTTACTGTAATTTTAATATTTATTTTCAATATTAAGTACAAAAGAAAACATTTGTAATATAATTCGTTTTCAGTAAAGCGCCAATGACGCACTAGGTTTTAGGCTCCTGTAGTGAGACGATACCCAAACTCTTGTTTGTAGTTATTTTTATTCGATTCAAACTTGATCTGCATATTCAATTTAAGTTTCACTCGTTTTAAGATTTATTTATTCATTTACATTAATATATATTGTATGTTTGTTCGCATTGATACTTTAATAGCAAAATATTTGTTTTCGATTTAAGTTTGATTTCATATTCAATCTAAGCATTACTCGCTTTAAGATCTATTTATTCATTTATATTATTACTCTTTGTATGTTTTTTGCTATGATTGTTTATTAAATTTCTGTTCGTTTTGGGTTTCATTTATTCTTTAATAGTAATTTTCTGATCGTCTTGAGTTTGAATTTTAACACGTATTTGTATCTCCTAAGCTTAAGTTTAAAATGACCTTTAATTTTCCTTAAAATACTTATTTTTCGGAAAGTTTTTTTTAATTAATTTTTGTTCGTTTTTGATTGCAAAAAGTTTCAAGTTTTTATGGCGGGGGAGGGGGTGCTTACTGTCCGATTATTCCTGACTTTAAAAAACGGATCTAGAACTTTCAATTTAAATCGAATGAGGCTTTTTTCAAAGTCTATACGATTACCTCTTTGATAAAAACCTTGTATATGAACAATAGACAGCTTGCATAACTTGTGGACAGCGATTGACAACAATGAATGGATTTAAAAAAAGCTCCAATAATTGGGTTTAGACCATTTCACTTGCTGACACAAAGGGATCACGACTGTTTGGAATTGACCTTAATAGGATTCTGTGTGCCAAAGCAATTTTACATCTATCACAGAGTATGTATTTCAATCTTATAATTGGATAATTATAATAGATTTCCTATGTGTTCTTCCCATACAAAACTCATTCCCATAAGTTATAAACCCCCCTTAATAAGTTATGCCCCATGGCATAACTTACAACGCCTACCCCTGGGCCCTGGTGGGCTGTGTCGACACCGGAGTTTTTTGTTATCAGAACTTTGAACTATTTTAACAAAATGTCTATCTAAAAATTTTATCTGATGCATTTAGGGCGTAGAGGAGGGAGAGGGGCTAGTTGCCCTTCAATCTCTTTTGACTCTTAAAAAGTGAACAAGAACTTTCAATTTTCAATCAAATGAGCCCTCTCTAAAGTTTATAGGAGCATCCCTTCCATAAGAAATAATATGAAGGATTCGGATAATCCTTAAATTACAACCCTTGCCCTGAGGGCTTTGGGGGAGTTGTAATCCTCAAAGACCTAATTTCCAGAACTTAAAACTACGTTTAATAAAATGGCTGTCTTGAAATTTTTATTGGATGTGTTTGGGGAAAAGGTGGGCGAGAGAGGAGGGTAAGTTGCCCTCAAATCACTTTCGACTATTACAAAGGGCACTAGCCCTTGGAATTTCCAATCGAATGAGCCTTTTTTGAAGTTTCTACGACACTGCCTTCTATAAAAACCTTATATGTCCCCAGGGCATAACTTAAAACCCTTACCCTGACGGTTGTGGGGGATTGTCCTCCTCAAAAACATATTTTCTATCTGGAAATCAAATACGTTGAACAAAATGGCTATCTCAAAATTTTGATTGGATGTGTTTGGGGGAATGATGGGCGTGGGGGGAGCTACATGCCCTCCAATCACTTTCGACTATTAAAAAGGGCACTAGCCCTTTGAATTTCCAATTGAATGTGCCTGTTTTGAAGTTTCTACGACAACTATAAAAACCTTATATGCCCCCAGGGCATAACTTAAAACTCTTGCCCTGAGGGTTGTGGGCACAGTTTATATATTTAGCAGTATGATCATTCTCTATCTCATCCATTATAAAAACCCGGACCGGGGTGCGAGTGCTCCGGAGAACTTTTTGGCATATATAAACATAAGCGACAAGTTCTCTGCTAGACAAGTTAGACAAATTTTTTTCTGCTTTCGCAATTATGAATAATGCACTTGATAACCATTTCTCAGTGATTGACCATAACAGACTAATCCGCTAAGGCAAAAATAGGTGGGAGCAGCTTTTTGTTAGCACCGAGACCGAAGACCAGAAATGATCTTCGATAAGCTTACTGTCTATAAACTGTGGTTGTGGGGGAGTGTCCTCCTCAAAAACATATTTTCTATCTGGAAATCAACTACACTGAACAATACGGATATCTCAAAAGTTTGATTGGATGTGTTTGGGGAAATGATGGGCGTGGGGGGGGGGCTAGTTGTCCTCAAATCATTTTCGACTATTGAAAAGGGCACTAACCCTTTAATTTCCAATCCAATGAGCCTGTTTTGAATTTTCTATGACAGCACCTTCTGTAATAACCTTATATGACACCAGGGCATAACTTAAAACCCTTGCTTTAAGGGTTGTTGGGGGAGTGTCCTCCTCAAGAAGATATTTTCTATCTGGAAATCAACTACGCTGAACAAAAATGGCTATCTCAACATTTTGATTGGATGTGTTTGGGGGAATGATGGGCGTAGGGGGGGGGGAGTGCTAGTTGCCCTCCAATCACTTTTGACTATTAAAAAGGGCACGATCCCTTTGAATTTCCAATCGAATGAGCCTTTTTTGAAGTTTCTATGACAACGCCTTCTATAAAAACCTTATATGCCCCCAGGGCATAATTTAAAAACCTTGCCCTGATGGTTGAGGGGGATTTTCCTCCTCAAAAACAGGTTTTCTATCTGAAAATCAACTACGCTGAACAAAATGGCTATCTAAAAATTTTGATTGGATGTTTTTGGGGGAATGACGGGCGTAGGGGGGCTAGTTGCCCTCCAATAGCTTTTGACTATTAAAAATGGCACTAACCCTTTGAATTTCAAATCGAAGGCGTATGTTTTTAAGTTTCTACGACAACACTTACAATACAAACCTTATATGCCCCTAGGGTATAACTTAAAACCCTTGCCCTGGGGGTGATGGGGGATTGTTCTGCTCAAAAACATATTTTCTATCCTGAAATCAACTACGCCGAACAAAATGACTATCTGAAAATTTTGATTGGATGTGTTTGGGGAAATGATGGGCGTGGGGGGAAGGGGGCTAGTTACACTCTAATAACTTTTGACTATTAAATAGGGCACTAGCTCTTTAATTTCCAATCAAATGAGCATGTTTTGAAGTTTCTACGACAACGCCTTCTATAAAAACCTTATATGCCTCCAGGGCATAACTTAAAACCCTTGCCCTGAGGGTTGTGGGGAGTGTCCTTCTCGAAAATATATTTTCTATTTATGAAATCAACTACGCTGAACAAAATGACTATCTCAAAATTTTGATTGGATGTGTTTGGGGGAATAATGGGCACCGGGGGGGCTAGTTACCCTCCAATCACTTTCGACTATTAAAAAGGGCACTAGCCCTTTGAATTTCCAATCGAAGGAGTCATTTTTGAAGTTTCTACGACAACACCTTATATAAAAACCTTATATGCCCTCAGGGCATAACTTAAAACCCTTGCCCCGAGGGTTGTGAGGGAGTGTCCTCCTCAAAAACCATTTTTTATCTGGAAATAAACTACGGTGAACAAAATGGCTATCTCGAAATTTTGATTGGATGTGTTTGGGGGAATGATTAGTGTGGGGGAGGGGGGGGACTAGTTGCCCTCCAATCACTTTCGACTATTAAAAAGGGCACTAGCCACCACAATTTCCAATCGAATGAGCCCTTTTCGAAGTTTCTACGACAACTCCTTCGATACAAAGTGCCTGTCGAAGAAAAAAAAAACACATTGTGACTACATCGTTATTTACTTAGGCAGTGCTAGGGCGCTGCCCATGATTGTCACCTTCATTAATTTTTACCACGGAGATTAATCGAAATAATAGTTACCAATCCTGAATCAGCTTCAAAAGGTCATTCTTCTTCACATGACAGTTTTCTTCCAGACATGTTTTTAAAGTGTTGGTTACCATGGGCTAGAAGTCATTCTTTTGGTTGAAATGTATATATATCACACAGTGGTCTACCAATTGTAGCTCTCAAGATTGTAACTCTTATGATTGCGGCGATAACTGCAACCTAGTAAAGATTGAACCACGGCCCATAGTAACCAAAAAAAATTACAAACGCTTAAAAAAACTGCCTATTGAGTCGCAGTCGGAGTTAAAGTGGTCAATTGAAACTAGTTGCAGTTGCCGCCACAGTAGTAGTAGTAGTAATGATCCTGTAAGCTTCAAGTTAATACCCTTATTACTCCCTAAGATATTGCAAATACGCCCTTTTGATAGCCTGGATGCACATTGTGTCTTTTGATTTAGTTCATTCCCTCTTCAACATTCCATTAAGTTTCAACTTTATACCCTTAGCTATTTAGAACATGAATAAATGAATGATGTCATTAAAAGAACCTGTACAGAGTATTTCACTATCTACAAAATAGAGCACAAAATACCGGAAGCTGAAGAAAACACCAAATAGCCCAGAGGAACAACGAAAAAAAAATGAATAAGCAAAATTTACTACTATGAAATAAATGAAGGAGAAAAAAAGAAAAAAAACATTTACATTATCCAGTCTCTTTGTTTGATTCAAGTATGCTAAAACTGCATGCCGAGTCTCTCTAATAAACCAAATAACATTGATGTAATAAAATATCAGAACGAAAAAACTCCTGTAGTTTAAATTGCATTTTAATTCTTTCATTTTAAAAGAGTTTACACTCAAAAAGATAATGATACAATGTCTCTTCATCACCACAATCACAAGTGGAGCAATTACTTTTATTTATTCAAAATGAAAATGCATTCAATCTACATTTTTAGCACATACCCAGGATTAAACTTCCGCCCTTTCCCGATGATATATCCTGTATGTAAGCAATAGACAAAGCGCATAATCCATAACCCTTGCCCCACGGGGTGTGGGGGCTTACCATCCCTGGAGGTATAGTTATTAGACTTTTGACGATTATGAACAAAATGGTTTTTTTATTTTGATCCGAATTTAGGAGGGAGCACCTGAAGAGCGGAAGTGGAGAGGAGCTGGCTGCCCTCCGATGACTTTTGAACACCTCCCTCAGCATGCCCCGAAAGTTTCAAGTTAAAACCCTTACATGATCCTAAAATACCGCAGATACGTCTTTTCATAACGTGGATGCACATAGTGTCTTTTGACGTAGCTCGACATACCCCTCAACATTCTAAAGAATTTTACCCTAATATCCTTCACCTTTACGGACACACACAGGACCAAACATTCATCCTTATCCCAATGTTAAATTCTTAAAGTAAAAAAAGGGAAAATTACACAGTTTGCATTCCTTACCCTAGGGTCTGTGGGGAATAGTATCCGTGAAAGCTTAATTGCAAAACCTCCCGACTGAATTGAATAAAATGCCCTTTCAAATTATGTGTCATTGTTGATGGAGAGGGGCATTTAAAAAGGGTAAGGGGCTGGTTACCCTCCATTCATTCTCCAACATTCCCCCCCCCCCTCAACATGCTATAAAGGTTTCGACTTCATATCCTCAGCCGTTCCTTAGATGTTGCTGGAACGCCCTTTTGACAACCAGCTTGCATAGAACCGGCTTGATTATAGTGTATTTTCATTCTGTTCATCCCTCTCGAAATTTCCTGTAAGCTTCACCTCAATACCCTAAGCCTTATTGGAGACTCAGGATCAAATATGTCCCTTTTCCCCATACAAATCCTGAGATGTAAACAATGGACAACTTGCATGATTTACAGTCCTCACCCAGGGGGCTTTGGGGGTTATGTCAACCCCAGAAGCATAACTATTTCATCTTTGGACCATTTTGAACAAAATACCTATCCCAAAATTTCGACTTTATGTCTTTTTGTTGAAAAAAAGTGTGAGATGGGGGCTGGTTGCCCTCTGATGACTTTTGACTCTAGAAAAAGGCACTAGAACTTTCAGTTTCCGATCGAATGAACCCCCTCCGAAGTTAATACAACTACCCCTCCCGCATGAAGTAACTCTATGACTAAAATGATAAACAAAGTATTAAGAATTCACTGAAGCCTTGTGGCTTTTTACTGTAGCAACACTAGAGTCTTGCCTCTGATTTAGCAAAATTCTATGACGTCAACCCCCCCCCACCCCACCCCCTCGGGACGCCCCTGGCTAAGAGTATTAAGGCAAAAATTTTAGAAAATGCTCATGGAGAAGTGAAACTAAATTAAAACACACTATGGGCATACATGCTATGAAAAGGGCATACCAGCGATATGTAGAAGATACCAAAAATGCAGTCCTTTTTTTAATAAAAAGTTACATCTTACTTTAATCTAATCCGCTTCCACTCCTAAAAAAGGAACAAAAACTTTCAATTCTCGGTCGAGCCCCCTTCTAAGTTGTTGTGACTACTTCTTCCATTAGAAATAGCCGAGCAAAAAAAGCAAATATATTACATACAAGCCACATTGTCCTTTAATAAATGTCTCCCGGGGCGGAGGGGCATTTTGATAATTTCCACTAAATTGAAATTTTGGTTTGGCTCTTTCAGAAGTTATGCCGTAATGTAACTTTAGTAAAGGGTTAAGGGCCTTTTATGTTGATAATATTTTTTATTCACTTATCTATACTTTTAGTCTGGTTAAGATTAACTTTTAATCTGGTAATATATCAATAATTAAAGTATTGATATTTTTATGAGTGAGAGAGAGAGAGAATTTATGTTAAAAAACACAAAAAACAATACAAAACAGAAAAATTTGCCAAAAAGCCTTATGGCTTGTGCGGCCATTCTCGAAACAACAAAATTGATAATCACTTATCATTGGATTCACCAAAACAACAAACACAAAACAAAAAACAACAAAAAATCACAACTTGAGACCCTGTACTATACTAATCTAATATAACAACACTATTATATACTATTTCCCTACATATATATATATATATATATATATATATATATATATATATATATATATATATATATATATATATATATATATATATATATATATATATATATATATATATATATATATATATATATATATATATATATATAAATATAAATATAATATATAACATTTATAACATTTTATAATCTTGATATAATATAATATAGTATAAAAATAATATATTTTTTCTTTACAGTCGTATCAGCACCAACGATTTTCTACTGGGAGACATACGAATTTCTTGTTGCAACAGAGAAACCGCCTTTCATAGACTTCTGTGGCGTCTATCGTTGGTGTGCTGCTAATCAAAGGATAAGACAGACAGACCCAACCTCCCTTCCGGCTTATTATACCAGTCTCTTTGTTTTCATTTTTGTCCCTTTAATGTCGGTCTATATCGTTTTTTATGTCGAAATTATCAGGTTTTTATGGCTCCGCAAACCAGTTGGTAACAACGCAGTAGGTAGGCAACGCAAGAAACGAATTGCCTCAGCGCTGTTTATTTTAATAGCTGCATTTTGTATTTGTCGTATGCCAATTTGGATTTTCATTTTAATAACAATGGTAACAACTGTGCCTAATTCAACAGAAAACATAATCTTGAAAAGTTGCCTAGCGTTTGTATCCGTGGTAAACACAGGCCTTAATCCACATCTATACATGGTTATTGGTGATCCCTTAAAAAACAAACGGAGAAAGAAATGCATGTCTGCATTTTGCAATATTGTTTGCTTTTGCTGCTCTGAAAACGCCGTTGGAGAGGGAAGTACAGCAATATCCACCAGTGGAGATAACTCGAGAGCCAAAGCCGGGGATGGAAATACTGGAATGGACAGTAATATTCAAAAAGAAACGGTTGTCCAAACTTTGAGCGCTTCAGCTAGCTCGGAAAAAGACGCTGTTGAACCTGCAACTGAGTGACAGAAAAGTTCTTAAACAGCTTAAGCTGAAAATTAGGAAATCCATAATTTCAAATGACACTGCTGTTTTCAAAGAAACAGAAAAATCTCTTATAATTTTGATCTCTTGTTCAAATCTATAAACCATTGTTTTATGTGATTGTTATTAAAATTTATCAAAAAAGATAATTCTTCTTTTTCTTTTGAACTTCTTCATTTTTGTTTATGTCTATAAAAGACTTCCCTTTTTTCCCAGTCTCATTTCTTGTTTTTATTTGCTTTAAACATTAACGCATAGGAAATTGCATTCATGAAAAAGAGTAATGCAGAACCCCCTCACAGAGAGATATGCATTCTCATATAGAGAAATGGTGTAGCAAGAGTTGTTTTGTTGTAATTTTTTATTGGGGGGGGGGGGGGTACTTGTCGGCTATTGGAAACACATTCAAGAATTACGCTTAGGTTACATCTCAGGAAACATGTTTCAAAACTACAAAAACAAGTGACAGATGATACAATGCATTGGACCTAGACTGAATGCATTAGAATTGTATAATATGGGTATATATTTGCAAATTAGGGGGGCGGGGTAGGTTAGGTGGCATTATGTTGGGTTAGGTTAAGTTATGTTTCCATATCTTGTTTCTAAGTGTTATTTTATCATCACGTTTTGATATATTTCATTATGATTAACCTAACTTCACTTCATGAGTGTGAGTAGTAAGGCCATAGGCACTTGAAAGTTTACATACATATCTATGCCTTAGGCGTAAGTTTGAATGTATACTTTCAATGCATTGTACGGTTACCAGGGTCATTTGCGTACAAACAGGTCTACAGGTCTTTACACTCTAGGAACGACGCAATTTCAAAGTTCAATGTCTTTTTTTTTTTTACAGATCATCACACTCTTTGCCAAGAGGAACGTGTATAACTTTATTGGTGATTTGGATTCATGGGTTTCATTAATAGAACGATTAATGCATTTGAATAGGGTAAGTACTTCTTTAGTTTACGAGATTTGCGAAATTTTTTTTTGCGAAAAGATATGTGAGAAAAGATATTTGCGTAGACGCTTACAAGGGACATTGCTAGAAAGTATTCAATAGCTTAATTGAAAAGTAACGATAGAATGACATTGTGACTTGACCTAGCTTTACCTCGCCGATGTGGTCTGTATAATACGTAAGTAACGTTTTAAAAATATTGTCAATTTAAAAAGAAATGGCTGAACAGTGTTCTGCGGGGGGTGGGGTGCAGAGAGGGGTGAGTTGCACGAGGGTTCAGTTAAAGAGGATACAGTTGCACGGAGGGATTTCGGTTATACACGGGTTCAGTTACAAGGGGGGTTCAGTTGCACGGGGGGTATCCCCTTTTTTTTTCGTAAATCGGGCTCCCTGTTTTCAGAAACGCTTCACTATAAATAAGGCTATTGTGTCTTTCTGAACTTTCTGTGCGAGGCAGGGATAACTATTTAGTTTAAATAATTCTAGGAGGAATAGAGTGTTGTGGCTGGTGTGGAAAAATGGTACTAGTTAAATATTCGGGTAAACATTCGACTATAAATAAGGCTATTGCGTCTTTCTGAACTTTCTGTTGGAGGTGGGGGTAAGTATTTAGTTTAAATATTTCTAGGAGGAATTGAGTTTTGTGGATGGTGTTGAAAAATGGTACGTGTTGAATATTTGGGTAAACATACGGTTAAGAAACGCTTCACTATAAATCAGGCTATTGTGTCTTTCTGAACTTTCTGTGCGAGGCAGGGATAACTATTTAGTTTAAATAATTCTAGGAGGAATTGAGTTTTGTGGCTGGTGTGGAAAAATGGATCACTTTTTTTTTTTAGTAAATCTGTCTCCATGTTTTCAGAAACGCTTCACTATAAATAAGGCTATTGTGTCTTTCTGAACTTTCTGTGCGAGGCAGTGATAACTATGTAGTTTAAATAATTCTAGGAGGACGTGAGTGTTGTGGCTGGTGTGGAAAAATGGTACTTGTTAAATATTAGTGTAAACATTCGACTATAAATAAGGCTATTGCGTCTTTCTGAACTTTCTGTTGGAGGCGGGGGTAAGTATTTAGTTTAAATATTTCTAGGAGGAATTGAGTTTTGTGGATGGTGTTGAAAAATTGTAAGTGTTGAATATTTGGGTAAACATACGGTTAAGAAACGCTTCACTATAAATAAGGCTATTGTGTCTTTCTGAACTTTCTGTGCGAGGAAGGGATAACTATTTAGTTTAAATAATTCTAGGAGGAATTGAGTTTTGTGGGTGTTGAGCAAAAATGGAACTTGAAAAATATTAGGGTAACCAGACGACTATAAATATGTCTATTGAGTCTTTCTGAACTTTCTGTTGGAGGCGGGGGTAAGTATTTAGTTTAAATAATTCTAGGAGGACTTGAGTTTTGTCGATGGTGTTGAAAAATGGAACGTGTTGAATATTTGGGTAAACATACTGCTAAGAAACGCTTCACTATAAATAAGGCTATTGTGTCTTTCTGAACTTTCTGTGCGAGGCAGGGATAACTATTTAGTTTAAATAATTCTAGGAGGAATTGAGTTTTGTGGCTGGTGTGGAAAAATGGTACTTGTTAAATATTCGGGTAAACATTCGACTATAAATATGGCTATTGCGTCTTTCTGAACTTTCTCTTGGAGGCGGGGTTAATTATTTAGTTTAAATAATTCTAGAAGGAATTGAGGTTTATGGTTGGTGTTGAAAAATGGTAAGTGTTGAATATTTGGGTAAACATACGGTTAAGAAACGCTTCACTATAAATAAGGCTCTTGTGTCTTTCTGAACTTTCTGTGCGAGGCAGGGATAGCTATTTAGATTAAATAATTCTAGTAGGAATTGAGTTTTGTGGCTGGTGTGGAAAAATGGTACTTGTTAAATATTCGGGTAAACATTCGACTATACATATGGCTATTGCGTCTTTCTGATCTTTCTTTTGGAGGCGGGGGTAAGTATTTAGTTTAAATAGTTATAGGAGGAATTGAGTTTTGTGGATGGTGTTGAAAAATGGTAAGTGTTGAATATTTGGGTAAACATACGGTTAAGAAACGCTTCACTATAAATAAGGCTATTGTGTCTTTCTGAACTTTCTGTGCGAGGCAGGGATAACTATTTAGTTTAAATAATTCTAGGAGGAATTGAGTTTTGTGGCTGGTGTGGAAAAATGGTATTACATTTTCTTGATGTTACATTTTCTTGATTTTTCAAAGTTCATTTTGAATTTCTTTCGTTGAAATGCAAGAGTTGGAATATTTCAGTAGTGTTTGCTTGTGGTTTACCCTGTCACAGTTACATTTTCTTGATTTTTCAAAGTTCATTTTGAATTTCTTTCATTGAAATGCAAGAGTTGGAATATTTCAGTAGTGTTTGGTTTTGGTTTACCTTGTCACAGTTACATTTTCCTGATTTTTCAAAGTTCATTTTGAATTTCTTTCGTTGAAATGCAAGAGTTGGAATATTTCAGTAGTGTTTGGTTATGGATTACCTTGTCACAGTTACACTTTCTTGATTTTTCAAAGTTCATTTTGAATTTCTTTCGTTGAAATGCGAGAGTTGGAATATTTCAGTAGTGTTTGGTTGTGGTTTACCTTGTCACAGTTACAATTTCTCGATTTTTCAAAGTTCATTTTGAATTTCTTTCATTGAAATGCAAGAGTTGGAATATTTTAGTAGTGTTTGATTGTGGTTGACCTTGTCACAGTTACATTTTCTCGATTTTTCAAAGTTCATTTTGAATTTCTTTCGTTGAAATGCAAGAGTTGGAATATTTCATTAGTGTTTGGTTGTGGTTTATCTTGTCACAGTTAAATTTTCTTTATATTTCTATGTTCATTTTGAATTTCTTTCGTTGTAATGTAAGAGTTGTAATATTTCAGTAGTGTTTGGTTGTGGTTTACCTTGTCACAGTTACATTTTCTTGATTTTTCAAAGTTCATTTTGAATTTCTTTCGTTAAAATGCAAGATTTTGAATGTTTCAGTAGTGCTTGGTTATGGTTTACCTTTTCACAGTTACATTTTCTTGATTGTTCAAAGTTCATTTTGAATTTCTTTCGTTGAAATCCAAGAGTTGGAATATTTCAGTAGTGTTTGGTTGTGGTTTACCTTGTCACAGTTACATTTTCTTGATTTTTCAAAGTTCATTTTGAATTTCTTTCATTGAAATGCAAGAGTTGGAATATTTCAGTAGTGTTTGGTTGTGGTTTACCTTGTCACAGTTACATTTTCTTGATTTTTCAAAGTTCATTTTGAATTTCTTTCGTTGAAATGCAAGAGTTGGAATATTTCAGTAGGGTTTGGTTATGGTTTACCTTGTCACAGTTACATTTTCTTGATTTTTCAAAGTTCATTTTGAATTTCTTTCGTTGAAATGCAAGAGTTGGAATATTTCAGTAGTGTTTGGTTGTGGTTTACCTTGTCACAGTTACATTTTCTTGATTTTTCAAAGTTCATTTTGAATTTCTTTCATTGAAATGCAAGAGTTGGAATATTTCAGTAGTGTTTGGTTATGGTTTACCTTGTCACAGTTACATTTTCTTGATTTTTCAAATTTCATTTTGAATTTATATCGTTGAAATGAAAGAGTTTTAATATTTAAGTAGTTTTTTTGGGTTGATTAACTTGTCACATGTAAAGTTTATTGATATTTCAATGTTCATTTTGAATTTCTATCAATGATATGCAAGAGATGTAATATTTCAGTGGTGTTTGGTTGTGGTTTACCTTGTCATAGTTCCATTTTCTAGATTTTTCAAAGTTCATTTTGAATTTCTTTCGTTGAAATGCAAGAGTTTGAATATTTCAGTTGTGTTTGGTAGTGGTTTACCTTTTCACAGTTACATTTTCTTGATTTTTCAAAGTTAATTTTGAATTTCTTTCGTTGAACTGCAAGAGTTGGAATATTTCAGTAGTGTTTGCTTGTGGTTTACCCTGTCAAAGTTACATTTTCTTGATTTTTCAAAGTTCATTTTGAATTTCTTTCATTTTAATGCGAGAGTTGGAATATTTCAGTAGTGTTTGTTTGTGGTTTACCTTGTCACAGTTACATTTTCTTGATTTTTTAAGGTTCATTTTGAATTTCATTCGTTGAAATGTAAGAGTTGGAATATTTCAGTAGTGTTTGGTTATGGTTTACCGTGTCACAGTTACATTTTCTTGATTTTTCAAAGCTTATTTTGAATTTCTTTCGTTGAAATGCAAGAGTTGGAATATTTCAGTAGTGTTTGGTTGTGGTTTACCTTGTCACAGTTACATTTTCTTGATTTTTCAAAGTTCATTTTGAATTTCTTTCATTGAAATGCAAGAGTTGGAATATTTTAGTAGTGTTTGGTTGTGGTTTACCTTGTCACAGTTACATTTTCTTGATTTTTCAAAGTTCATTTAGAATTTCTTTCGTTGAAATGCAAGAGTTGGTATATTTAAGTAGTGTTTGTTTGTTATTTAACTTGTCAGAGTTAAATTTTCTTTATTTTTCAAAGTTCATTTTGAATTTCTTTCGTTGAAATGCAAGAGTTGGAATATTTCAGTAGTGTTTGGTTGTGGTTTACCTTGTCACAGTTACATTTACTTGATTTTTCAAAGTTCATTTTGAATTTCTTTCGTTGAAATGCAAGAGTTGGAATATTTCAGTAGTGTTTGGTTGTGGTTTACCTTGTCACAGTTCCATTTTCTTGATTTTTCAAAGTTCATTTTGAATTTCTTTCGTTGAAATGCACGAGTTGGAATATTTCAGTAGTGTTTGGTAGTGGTTTACCTTGTCACAGTTACATTTTCTTGATTTTTCAAAGTTCATTTTGAATTTCTTTCGTTGAAATGCAAGAGTTGGAATATTTCAGTAGTGTTTGGTTGTGGTTTACCCTGTCACAGTTACATTTTCTTGATTTTTCAAAGTTCAGTTTGAATTTCTTTCATTGAAATGCGAGAGTTGGAATCTTTCAGTAGTGTTTGGTTGTGGTTTACCTTGTCACAGTTACATTTTCTTGATTTTTCAAAGTTCATTTTGAATTTCTTTCGTTGAAATGCAAGAGTTGGAATATTTCAGTAGTGTTTGGTTATGGTTTACCTTGTCACAGTTACATTTTCTTGATTTTTCAAAGTTCATTTTGAATTTCTTTCGTTGAAATGCAAGAGTTGGAATATTTCAGTAGTGTTTGGTTGTGGTTTACCTTGTCACAGTTACATTTTCTTGATTTTTCAAAGTTCATTTTGAATTTCTTTCATTGAAATGCAAGAGTTGGAATATTTCAGTAGTGTTTGGTTGTGGTTTACCTTGTCACAGTTACATTTTCTTGATTTTTCAAAGTTCATTTTGAATTTCTTTCTTTTAAATGAAAGAGTTTGATTATTTAAGTATTGTTTGTTTTTGGTTTAACTTGTCACAGTTAAATTTTCTTGATTTTTCAAAATTCATTTTGAATTTCTATTGATTATATTATATATTTGTAATATTTCAGTTTTTTTTGTTTTTTGTTTAACTTGTCACAGTTAAATTTTCTTGATTTTTCAAAGTTCATTTTGAATTTCTTTCGTTGAAAAGCAAGAGTTGGAATATTTCAGTAGTGTTTGGTAGTGGTTTACCTTGTCACAGTTACATTTTCTTGATTTTTCAAAGTTCATTTTGAATTTCTTTTGTTGAAATGCAAGAGTTGGAATATTTCAGTAGTGTTTGCTTGTGGTTTACCTTGTCACATTTACATTTTCTTGATTTTTCAAAGTTCATTTGGAATTTCATACGTGGAAATGCGAGAGTTGGAATATATCTGTAGTGTTTGCTTGTGGTTTACCTTGTCAGCGTTAAATTTTCTTGATTTGTAAACGTTTATTTTTAACTTCTGTCGATTAAATTCAAGATTTTGAATATTTCAGCCAAGTTTGTTTATTGTTTAACTTGAAACATTAAAATTTTATATATAATTATTATTTAAGTCTTTATTAATTTCTTTGTCTAGAAAGATGTGGACTATTTCACTAGTGTTTGGTAGTGGTTTACCTTGTCACAGTTACATTTTCTTGATTTTTCAAAGTTCATTTTGAATTTCTTTCCTTGAAATGCAAGAGTTGGAATATTTCAGTAGTGTTTGCTTGTGGTTTACCCTGTCACAGTTACATTTTCTTGATTTTTCAAAGTTCATTTTGAATCATTCAAGAAACGTGATTAAACACGTTTTTAAACTACATGCTATTTGCATGCCTTTCCTTGGCACCTTTCCAAACGAGTGGGGATTCCCCGCTGGTTCCTACACATTGCAAAAAGTGAGCAGTACGAAAACTCCACATTTTCAACCAGACTGGTTTTTAGACAACACACCCACAGAGATGACACACACACATAGAAACGAGACACGCACAGACACGACACACAAACAGAGTCATAGTGAGAGAGATATCCAAAAGTTGGGTTGACCTAGGTTCACTTAGAGTGGCGCGCCACTCTAAGTGAACCTAGGTCAACCCAACTTTTGGATATCTCTCTCACTATGACTCTGTTTGTGTGTCGTGTCTGTGCGTGTCTCGTTTCTATGTGTGTGTGTCATCTCTGTGGGTGTGTTGTCTAAAAAACCAGTCTGGTTGAAAATGTGGAGTTTTCGTACTGCTCACTTTTTTGCAATGTGTAGGAACCAGCGGGGAATCCCCACTCGTTTGGAAAGGTGCCAAGGAAAGACATGCAAATAGCATGTAGTTTAAAAAAGTGTTTAATCACGTTTCTTGAATGATTAAAAATTAACTTTGAAAAATCAAGAAAATGTAACTGTGACAGGGTAAACCACAAGCAAACACTACTGAAATATTCCAACTCTTTCATTTCAACAAAGTAAATTAAAAATGAAAATATAAAAAAAAATATAATGTAACTGTGACAATGTAAACCACAACCATACTCTACTGAAATAGTCCATCTATTGAAGTTCAATGAATGAAATTCTTACTTAGCTTTGAAAAAACAACAGTATTGAACTTTGACACTGTACGACGTAGCCGACCGCTACGGAAATAGTCAAATTAGTTAACTTCAAAGAAAGAAATTCAATTTGAACTTCGAAGAATCAAGATAATTTAACTGCGACAAGGTAAACAATGACCAAACACTACTGAAATAGTCCAACTATTGAATTTCAATGAAAGAAATTCAAAATGAACTTTGAAAAATCAAGAAAATGTAACTGTGACAAGGTAAACCACAACCAAACACTACTGAAATATTCCAACTCTTGCATTTCAACGAAAGAAATTCAAAATGAACTTTGAAAAATCAAGAAAATGTAACTGTGACAAGGTAAACCACAACCAAACACTACTGAAATATTCCAACTCTTGCATTTCAACGAAAGAAATTCAAAATGAACTTTGAAAAATCAAGAAAATGTAACTGTGACAAGGTAAACCACAACCAAACACTACTGAAATATTCCAACTCTTGCATTTCAACGAAAGAAATTCAAAATGAACTTTGAAAAATCAAGAAAATGTAACTGTGACAAGGTAAACCACAACCAAACACTACTGAAATATTCCAACTCTTGCATTTCAACGAAAGAAATTCAAAATGAACTTTGAAAAATCAAGAAAATGTAACTGTGACAAGGTAAACCACAACCAAACACTACTGAAATATTCCAACTCTTGCATTTCAACGAAAGAAATTCAAAATGAACTTTGAAAAATCAAGAAAATGTAACTGTGACAAGGTAAACCACAACCAAACACTACTGAAATATTCCAACTCTTGCATTTCAACGAAAGAAATTCAAAATGAACTTTGAAAAATCAAGAAAATGTAACTGTGACAAGGTAAACCACAACCAAACACTACTGAAATATTCCAACTCTTGCATTTCAACGAAAGAAATTCAAAATGAACTTTGAAAAATCAAGAAAATGTAACTGTGACAAGGTAAACCACAACCAAACACTACTGAAATATTCCAACTCTTGCATTTCAACGAAAGAAATTCAAAATGAACTTTGAAAAATCAAGAAAATGTAACTGTGACAAGGTAAACCACAACCAAACACTACTGAAATATTCCAACTCTTGCATTTCAACGAAAGAAATTCAAAATGAACTTTGAAAAATCAAGAAAATGTAACTGTGACAAGGTAAACCACAACCAAACACTACTGAAATATTCCAACTCTTGCATTTCAACGAAAGAAATTCAAAATGAACTTTGAAAAATCAAGAAAATGTAACTGTGACAAGGTAAACCACAACCAAACACTACTGAAATATTCCAACTCTTGCATTTCAACGAAAGAAATTCAAAATGAACTTTGAAAAATCAAGAAAATGTAACTGTGACAAGGTAAACCACAACCAAACACTACTGAAATATTCCAACTCTTGCATTTCAACGAAAGAAATTCAAAATGAACTTTGAAAAATCAAGAAAATGTAACTGTGACAAGGTAAACCACAACCAAACACTACTGAAATATTCCAACTCTTGCATTTCAATGAAAGAAATTCAAAATGAACTTTGAAAAATCAAGAAAATGTAACTGTGACAAGGTAAACCACAACCAAACACTACTGAAATATTCCAACTCTTGCATTTCAACGAAAGAAATTCAAAATGAACTTTGAAAAATCAAGAAAATGTAACTGTGACAAGGTAAACCACTACCAAACACTACTGAAATATTCCAACTCTTACATTTCAACTAAAGAAATTCAAAATTAACTTTGAAAAATCACGAAAATGGAACTATGACACGTTAATAAACGATCATACGATTCTTATATAGAAAAAATCTTGAATTTAAGAGATTGAAAATCAAAATGTAAAATGAAAAATAAAGAAAAATAATATTATAAATGTTAAAAAAAAACATCAAAATAAATTACTAAACAAAATAATTAATATAAAATCTATTAAAAAAATATTATAATTTAAAAATCTAGAAAATGTAACTGTGACAACGTAAACCTCAACCAAACACTACTGAAATATTCCAACTCTTGCATTTCAATGAAAGAAATTCAAAATGAACTTTGAAAAATCAAGAAAATGTAACTGTGACAAGGTAAACCACAACCAAACACTACTGAAATATTCCAACTCTTGCATTTCAACGAAAGAAATTCAAAATGAACTTTGAAAAATCAAGAAAATGTAACTGTGACAAGGTAAACCATAACCAAACACTACTGAAATATTCCAACTCTTGCATTTCAACGAAAGAAATTCAAAATGAACTTTGAAAAATCAAGAAAATGTAACTGTGACAAGGTAAACCACAACCAAACACTACTGAAATATTCCAACTCTTGCATTTCAATGAAAGAAATTCAAAATGAACTTTGAAAAATCAAGAAAATGTAACTGTGACAAGGTAAACCACAACCAAACACTACTGAAATATTCCAACTCTTGCATTTCAACGAAAGAAATTCAAAATGAACTTTGAAAAATCAAGAAAATGTAACTGTGACAAGGTAAACCATAACCAAACACTACTGAAATATTCCAACTCTTGCATTTCAACGAAAGAAATTCAAAATGAACTGTGAAAAATCAAGAAAATGTAACTGTGACAAGGTAAACCACAACCAAACACTACTGAAATATTCCAACTCTTGCATTTCAACGAAAGAAATTCAAAATGAACTTTGAAAAATCAAGAAAATTTAACTGTTAAAAGGTAAACAAAAACCAAAAACTACAGAAATATTCCAACTCTTGCATTTCAACGAAAGAAATTCAAAATGAACTTTGAAAAATCAAGAAAATGTAACTGTGACAAGGTAAACCACAACCAAACACTACTGAAATATTCCAACTCTTGCATTTCAATGAAAGAAATTCAAAATGAACTTTGAAAAATCAAGAAAATGTAACTGTGACAAGGTAAACCACAACCAAACACTACTGAAATATTCCAACTCTTGCATTTCAACGAAAGAAATTCAAAATGAACTTTGAAAAATCAGGAAAATGTAACTGTGACAAGGTGAACCATAACCAAACACTACTGAAATATTCCAACTCTTGCATTTCAACGAAAGAAATTCAAAATGAACTTTGAAAAATCAGGAAAATGTAACTTTGACAAGGTAAACCACGAGCATACACTACTGAAATATTCCAACTCTGGCATTTCAATGAAAGAAATTCAAAATGAACTTTGAAAAATCAAGAAAATGTAACTGTGACAGGGTAAACCACAAGCAAACACTACTGAAATATTCCAACTCTTGCATTTCAACGAAAGAAATTCAAAATGAACTTTGAAAAATCAAGAAAATGTAACATCAAGAAAATGTAATACCATTTTTCCACACCAGCCACAAAACTCAATTCCTCCTAGAATTATTTAAACTAAATAGTTATCCCTGCCTCGCACAGAAAGTTCAGAAACACACAATAGCCTTATTTATAGTGAAGCGTTTATTAACCGTATGTTTACACAAATATTCAACACTGACCATTTTTCAACACCATCCACAAAACTCAATTCCTCCTAGAACTATTTAAACTAAATACTTACCCCCGCCTCCAACAGAAAGATCAGAAAGACGCACTAGCCATATTTATAGTCGAATGTTTACACTAATATTTAACAAATACCATTTTTCCACACCAGCCACAAAACTCAATTCCTCCTAGAATTATTTAAACTAAATAGTTATCCCTGCCTCGCACAGAAAGTTCAGAAAGACACAATAGCCTTATTTATAGTGAAGCGTTTCTTAACCGTATGTTTACCCAAATATTCAACACTGACCATTCGTCTACACAAGCCACAACTCTCTATTACTCCTAGAACTATTTAAACTAAATACTTACCCCCGCCTCCAACAGAAAGTTCAGAAAGACGCAATAGCCTTTTTTATAGTCGAATGTTTACCCGATTATTTAAAAAGTACCATTTTTCCACACCAGCCACAAAACTCAATTCCTCCTAGAATTATTTAAACTAAATAGTTATCCCTGCCTCGCACAGAAAGTTCAGAAAGACACAATAGCCTTATTTATAGTGAAGCGTTTCTTAGCCGTATGTTTACCCAAATATTCAACACGTACCATTTTTCAACACCATCCACAAAACTCAATTCCTCCTAGAATTATTTAAACTAAATACTTACCACCTCCTCCAACAGAAAGTTCAGAAAGACGCAAGAGACATTTTTATAGTCGATTTTTTACACTAATTTTTTAAAAGTTCCATTTTTCCACACCAGACACACATCTCAATTCCTCCTAGAATTATTTATACTATATAGTTATCCCTGCCTCGCACAGAAAGTTCAGAAAGACACAATAGCCTTATTTATAGTGAAGCGTTTATTAACCTTATGTTTACCCAAATATTAAACAATTACCATTTTTCAACACAATCAACACAACTCAATTACACAAATAATAATATATAATAAATACTTACCCACGCCTCCAAGAGAAAGTTCAGAAAGACGCAATAGCCTTATTTATAGTCGAATGTTTACACGAATATTTAAAAATTACCATTTTTCAACACCATCAACAAAACTCAATTCCTCCTAGAATTATTTAAACTAAATAGTTATCCCTGCCTCGCACAGAAAGTTCAGAAAGACACAATAGCCTTATTTATAGTGAAGCGTTTCTGAAAACAGGGAGCCCGATTTACGAAAAAAAAAAAGGGATCCATTTTTCCACACCAGCCACAAAACTCAATTCCTCCTAGAATTATTTAAACTAAATAGCTATCCCTGCCTCGCACAGAAAGTTCAGAAAGACACAATAGCCTGATTTATAGTGAAGCGTTTCTTAACCGTATGTTTACCCAAATATTCAACACTTACCATTTTTCAACACCATCCACAAAACTCAATTCCTCCTAGAATTATTTAAACTAAATACTTACCCCCGCCTCCAACAGAAAGTTCAGAAAGACGCAATAGCCTTATTTATAGTCGAATGTTTACCCGAATATTTAACGAGTACCATTTTTCCACACCAGCCACAAAACTCTATTCCTCCTAGAATTATTTAAAATAAATAGTTATCTCTGCCTCGCACATAAAGTTCATAACGTCACAAGCTCCTTATTTTTAGTGAAGCGTTTCTGAAAACAGTGAGCCCGATTTACTAAAAAAACAATGGGTACCCCCGTGCACCGGGCCCCCCCGTTTAACGGAAAACGGGTATAACCTTCCTCACGCCGTGCCACTTTATCCGCATTAACTGTACCCTCGAGCAACTCCCTCATCTCTGAAACCCGACCCCCTCATAACACTTTTCATACCTTTCTGTTTAAATTGTACATATTTTTCAAAAGTTACTTAAGTATTATAAATAACACATCGGCGAGGTAAAGCTAGGTCAAGTCACAATTTCATTCTATCGTTACTTTTCAATTAAGCTATTGAATACTTTCTAGCAATGTCCCTTGTAAGCGTCTACGCAAATATCTTTTCGCAAATATCTTTTCGCAAAAAAAAATTCGCAAATCTCGTAAACTAAAGAAGTAATTACCCTTTTCAAATGCATTACTCGTTCTATTAATGAAACCCATGAATCCTAATCACCAATCAAGTTATACACGTTCCTCTTGGCAAAGAGTGTGATGATCTGTAAAAAAAAAAAGACATTTCACTTTGAAATTGCGTCGTTCCTAGAGTGTAAAGACCTGTAGACATGTTTGTACGCAAATGACCCTGGTAACCGTACAATGCATTGAAAGTATACATTCAAACTTACGCCTAAGGCATAGATATGTATGTAAACTTTCAAGTGCCTATGGCCTTACTACTAGTGTGTTTCCACTAACCGACAAGTACCAGGAGGGTTACTTGAATAAAAATAAAAATTGATGAACAAATATAAGTGTTTGATACTAGAATGTTAGCAATATTTCTTATTCTAAGTTAATTTACGTCACTTAAATGTGATGTACCCCTTCAAAATGTTTCACATACGTCTTACCAGGGCTTTGTGATTATGCCTTATAATCCAATGACATGAAAGTCTACGTCTTTTGTTTAGACTCCCTGAAAACTGAAGCACTAGGGAAACTGGGATAAGTAATATAATTGGCATTTAACTGGCATATAATTGGCATTTAAGCCTCCTCCCATGAACTACTTCAAGGAGAGGAGTTAAGTTTGCGAAGTCGCTAATCATAGGGGCGAACTGAATGAATACGTTTAGAAATGATTTCGAAAAATACTTAATTTTTTTTAGAACGGACCCTTTGTGCCAACGTGTTTAGAAGGATGTACCCAAACAAAACCAAAAGGGATTGATGTACACAAAGCATAGTGTATCATATAGATACACTGTATTTCTAGGCGTCATACGTGAAGAGTGGAAACGCTCAACTCTTCACGAGATATTTCACTATCTGACATTTCACAACGTATTAAGAACATCACAGCTTGAAAAATCAATAAGGACAATAATTATAGAAAAAAATTGCTGGTAACGTGCCTATTTAGCAAAAGTCATAAATAGCCTGTTTTATGACATAAATAGTCAAAAGACATAATAGGACTACCCCAATTAAGAATGGACACAGATGAAGTAAAAACTTCAACAAGGAGAAGAAAAAAGTGAGTTTAGAGCTTGATATAAACAGAAACAAAGGCACATAATAAGACAAATTTAAAATGATCAGAAATTAAATGAGTAATCAAGTCAAATTTAAAACGAATGGAAGCACTACAAATAAAATTGGGACTACCGGTCCCTTAAACCCTCTATGGCTGTAGTGCAATTAAATAAACAATCAATGCGAACAAAACATACAGTATATATTAATGTAAATGAATAAATAAATCTTAAAACGAGTGAAACTTAAATTGAATATGCAAATCAAGTTTGAATCGAATAAAAATAACTACAAACAAGAGTTTGGGTATCGTCTCACTGCAGAAGCCTAAGACCTACTGCGTCATTGGCGCTTTACTGAAAACAATTCTTTGAAATATTTTCACTTTTGTAACTTTAAGAAATCAAAAATTAATTAAGATTTTAGGGAATAAATGTCAGCATATGTATATTAAATTGACAATGCACATTTTTTTTCAGTAAACTCATTTGAATTTGTTTTCAGTAAAGTACAAATTATATTCTGGTTTTAAGAAAGCATAGGGGTTTTGAATCCTACTCACATTAATTTATGCTCTTTACTCTAATATTTATTTTAATTTTTGTTCGTTTTGGGTTTTATTTATTTATTGATACTGATTTGGGGTAGTTGTATGCTTGGTAGATTATATGATAGTCCGGACGCCAGGTGTTGAAAATGTGAACCATACCACGACGGAATGGGGCTGCTACGAGAATTAGCCTACCTTCCACCCCCTCAATTGACCATGCGGATTCAAAAATACCAATGGCACTTGCTTGCGAGGAGTGTAACACTCGGAAACTTGACATTTTATTATATTTTGGTGTTTCATGCAAGAAAATGCAGGTTCCACAAAGTTTGAGGTTCAATTTTCCGCTCAAATAGAAATGCCTAGAAGCCATAGAATGTTTTCACAACAAACTTACACGATTAGTTAAAAAAATGGCACAGTTAAAAAAAAAAATGGCAAAACTTTATTATTCTTGAACAGTCTTGGAAAGCATAAACAAAATCAAATTGAATATTAAATATATAATGATATTAATTGTTGAAAGATCAATCAGTTCAAGTTTTTTTTTCACTCTAATTTTTATTTTCATTTTCAATGCTGTAAGAACTGGAAAATAATAAATTTGTAATATACGAGTAATTTGTTTTCAGTGAAGCAGCAATGACGCAGAAGGCCTTAGGTTTTTACAGTTAAAGAAGGGGGCAGTATCCAAATTTTGCTTGTAGTGAAACTATATTTGTCTTGACCAATCTTGAAAAGAACTAATAAATTAAACTGAATATTTGATGAACAATTATATTAATTACTAAAAGCTCATAATTTCAAAATTTTACTGTAATTTTAATATTTATTTTCAATATTAATTACAAAAGAAAACATTTGTAATATAATTCGTTTTCAGTAATGCGCCAATGACGCAGTAGGTTTAGGCTTCTGCAGTGAGACGATACCCAAACTCTTGTTTGTAGTGATTTTTATTCGATTCAAACTGGATTTGCATATTTAATTTAAGTTTCATTCGTTTTAAGATTTATTTATTCATTTACATTAATATATATTGCATGTTTTATTCGCATTGATTGTTTATTTAATTTCTTTACGTTTTAAGTTTCATTTATACTTCAATAGGAAAATTTTTTTTTTCGTTTTAAGATTGATTTTCATATTCAATCGAAGCATTACTCGCTTTAAGATCTATTTATTCATTTATATTATTACTTGTTGTATGTGATTTGCTATGACTGTTTATTTAATTTCTGTTCGTTTTGGGTTTCATTTATTCTTTAATATTAATTTCTGGTCGTTTTGAGTTTGAATTTTAACAGGTATTTGTATCTCCTAAGGTTAAGTTTAAAATAGACTTTACTTTTCTTTGAAAAACTTATTTTTCGGAAAGTTTGTTTTGATTAATTTTTGTTCGTTTTTGATTGCAAAAAGTTTCAAGTTTTTTTGGCGTGGGGGGGGGGGGGTGCTTTCTGTCCGATTATTCTTGACTTTAAAAAACCGATCTAGAACTTTCAATTTAAATCGAATGAGGCTTTTATCAAAGTCTATACGATTGCCTCTTTGATAAAAACCTTATATATGAACAATAGACAGCTTGCATAACTTGTGTACAGCGATTGGCAACAATGAATAAATTGGAAAAATAGCTCCAATAAGGGGGTTTAGACCATTTCACTTGCTGACACAAAGGGATCACAGCTGTTTGGAATTGACCTTAATAGGAATTTGTGTGCCAAAGCAATTTTGCATCTATCACAGAGTATGTATTTTAACCTTATAATTGGATAATTATAATATATTTCCTATGTGTTCTTCCCATACAAAACCCCTTCCCATAAGTTATAAACCCCCTATAATAAGTTACGCCTCAGGGCATAACTTAAAACGCCTACCCCTGGGCCCTGGTGGGCTGTGTCGACACCGGAGTTTTTGCTATCAGAGCTTTGAACTATGTCGACAAAATTTGTCTCTCAAAATTTTTATCTGATGCATTAAGGCTGTGGAGGAGGGAGAGGGGCTAGTTGCCCTTCAATCTCTTTTGACTCTTAAAAAGTGAACAAGAACTTTCAATTTCCAATCAAACGAGCACTCTCTAAAGTTTATATGAGCATCCCTTCCACAAGAAATAATAGGAAGGTTTCGGAGAATCCTTAAATTACAACCCTTGCCCTGAGGGCTTTGGGGGAGTTGTAATCCTTAAAGACCTAATTTCCAGAACTAAAAACTACGTTTAATAAAATGGTTGTCTTAAAATTTTGATTGGATGTGTTTGGGGAAAAGGTGGGCGTGAGAGGGGGGTTAGTTGCCCTCAAATCACTTTTGACAATTACAAAGGGCACTAGCCCTCGGAATTTCATATCGAATGAACCTTTTTTGAAGTTTCTACGACACCGCCTTCTATAAAAACCTTACATGCCCCCAGGGCATAACTTAAAACTCTTGCCGAGGGTTGTGGGGGAGTGTCCTCCTCAAAAACATATTTTCTATCTGGAAATCAGGTACAACGAGCAAAATGGCTATCTCAAAAGTTTGAGGGGATGTTTTGGGGGAATGAGGGGCGTAGGGGGGGCCCCTAGGGGCCCACCGGACAATTTAGACTATTAAAAAGTGTACTAACTCTGTGAATTTATAATCGAATGAGCCATTTTTGAAGTTTCTACGGCATCGCTTTCTATAAAAACCTTATTATGCCCCCAGGGCATATCTTAAAACCCTTGCCCTGAAGATTCTGGAGGACTGTCCTCCTCAAAAACATATTTTCTATCTGGAAATCAGCTACACTGAACAAAATGGCTATCTCAAAAGTTTGATTGGATGTGTTTGGGAAAATGATGGGCGTAGGAGGGGGGCTAGCTGCCCTCCAATCACTTTCGACTATTAAAAAGGGTACTAGCCCTTTGAATTTCCAATCGAAATAGCCTGTTTTGAAGTTTCTACGACAACACCTTTTGTAAAAACCTTAAATGCCCCCAGGGCATAACTTAAAACCTTTGCCCTGAGGGTTCTGGGGGAGTGTCCTCCTCAAAAACATATTTTCAATTTGGAAATCAACTACGCTGAACAAAAATGGCTATCTCAAAAATTCGATTGGATGTGTTTAGGGGAATGATGAGCGTAGGGAGGGGGGGGGGGCTAGTTGCCCTCCAATCAATTTTGACTATTAAAAAGGGCACTATCCCTTTGAATTTCCAATCAAATGAACCTTTTTTGAAGTTTCTACGACACCGCATTTTATAAAACCTTATATGCCCCCAGGGCATATCTTAAAACCCTTGCCCTGAAGGTTCTGGGGGAGTGTCCTCCTCAAAAACATATTTTCTATCTGGAAATCAACTACGCTGAACAAAATGGCTATCTCAGAATTTTGATTTGATGTGTTTGGGGAAATGATGGGCGGTGGGGGGGGGGCTAGTTGCACTCCAATCACTTTCGACTATTAAAGAGGGTACTAGGCCTTTAATTTCGAATTGAATGAGCCTGTTTTGAAGTTTCTACGACAACGCCTTCTATAAAAACCTTATATGCCCCCAGCGCATAACTTAAAACCTTGCCCTGAGGTTTGTGAGGGAGTGTCCTCCTCAAAAATGTATTTTCTATCTGGAAATCAACTACGCTGAACAAAATGGCTATCTGAAAATTTTGATTGGGTGTGTTTGGGGAAATGATGGGCGTGGGGGGGGCGGAGGGGGATAGTTACACTCCAATCACTTTCGACTATTAAAAAGGGCACTAGCCCTTTAATTTCCAGTCGAATGAGTATGTTTTGAATTTTCCACGAAAACACCGTCTATAAAAACCTTATATGTCCCCAGGGCATAACTTAAAATCCTTGCCCTAAGGGTTGTGGGGGAGTATCCTCCTCAAAAATATATTTTCTATCTGGGGTTCAACTACACTGAATAAAATCGCTATCTCAAGATTTTGATTTTATGCTTTTGGGGGAATGGTGGGCGTGGTGGCGGGGAGGCTAGTTGCCCTCCAATCATTTTTGACTATTAAAAAGGGCAATAGCGCTTTAATTTCCAATCGAATGATCCTATTTAGAAGGTTCTACGACTAAGCGGTCTATGAAAACCATATATGCCCCCAGGGCATAACTTAAAACTCTTGCCCTGAGGGTTGTGGGGGAGTGTCCTCCTCAAAAATACATTTTCTATGTATAAATCAACTACGCTGAACAAAATGGCTATCTGAAAATTTTGATTGGATGTGTTTGGGGAAATGATGGGCGTGGGGGGGGGGTAGTTACACTCCAATCACTTTTGACTATTAAAAAGGGCACTAGCTCTTTAATTTCCAATTTAATGAGCCTGTTTTAAAGTTTCTCCGACAAC
Source organism: Artemia sp. Qi Xiang Cuo (assembly GCF_049724085.1). NCBI lineage: Eukaryota > Metazoa > Arthropoda > Branchiopoda > Anostraca > Artemiidae > Artemia > Artemia sp. Qi Xiang Cuo. The sequence continues at coordinate 54,931,281 of NC_142798.1, read as the reverse complement.
GCCTTCTATAGAAACCTTATATGCCCTCAGGGCATAACTTAAAAACCTTGCCCTGAGGGTTGCTGGGTGGTGTCCGCCTCAAAAATATATTATCTATTTGGAAATCAAATACGCTGAACAAAGTGGCTATCTCAAAACTTTGATTGGATGTGTTTTGGAAAATGATGGGCTGAGGGGAGGGAGGGGGCTAGTTACACTCCACTCACTTTCGACTTTTAAAAAGGGCACTTGCTCTTTAATTTCCAATTGAATGAGCCTGTTTTGAAGTTTCTACGATAAGGCCTTCTATAAAAACCTTATATGCCCCCAGAGCATAACTTAAAACCCTTGCCCTGAGGGTTGTGGGGGTATCCTCCTCAAAAATATATTTTCTATTTTGAAATCAACTGCACTGAACAAAATGGCTATATCAAAATTTTGATTGGATGTGTTTGGGGGAATGATGGGTGTGGGGGGGGGGCCCTCGTTGCTCTCCAATAATTTTCGAATCATAAAAATGACACTAGAACTCTTGACTTTCAATTAAATGAGCTCCCTTTGAAGTTTATACGATGATCCATTTCAAATGAAGTGGCCCTGGGAAAAAATAAAATAAAAATAATAATAATAAAACATTGCAGCCCTGTGGCCTTTGCTATAGGCAACGCTACTGCGTTGCCTCTGATCAGTATGTTTTAAATGCAATGGGTCTAGTTCTATCAGTCTTGCATACAGTATAGTTTCATCAATACTTTGTCTTTTTAAACATAGAAAACCAATTGGTGAATTATTTATTGATTAGCCAAGTTAATTCAAAACGTCGCTTCAACAGACTAAACACACCTGGTTAAAAATTACAAATGTTTGTTTCAAAAGTTTTATTTGGGAATCAACTCCCAACACCTTTAAATTGAATTCAAATCCAATAGAAATCTTTAGATAAAAAAGAGTCCTCTTAAAACAGTAAAATTAAATTCAAATTTAAGAATCTAATTACATTCCCAACACAAATGTTTTTCATGGTTTTCGGAACACGAGACACGTGTGGTTTTCAATCTGCAATAATTTTTCGGGGGGTTTGAGGGGGAGATGACCCCTTTCTAGTAATGTTAAAACAACTTTGTAACCTTTAACGGCATTGTATTTACTTTTTTTGTTGCCAGTGTCGAAAATGCACTGTTCGAAATACAAAACCGTTTTCAGTAAAGCACAAATGACACTACAGCCTTCAGATGATTTAATGTGGTAGTAGCCCCACTTTCATTTGTAGTAGTTTCTGTTCGTTTAAGATTGAATGGGTTGTTATTTTTATTTCTGTTAGTTTTATAGGTTTCATCTATATTTCTTTTTGTTTTATGTTTGACTTATCGCATACCTTTATTTATGCTCGTTTTAACTTTAGATATCGCTGTATTAAATATCGTTCAATATTATTTTTTTTATTTAATTGATGATTGAATTATTACTTCTATATCTACATGACAAGTAATCGCAGGATAGTAGTATACTACATAGGCAGCTTGCCTGGCCAAGTTATTTAAAGTACCAAGGACATTAAAATGAGTATATTTTTTGCCGCCTGGTTCCGTCTTAGGTCTATCCATATTTGAAAACCAAGATTGTATATGATTCTACTTTTGCTTGTTATCTTTTGATTTTGCTATAGTAAAGGCCATACGGCTCCAATGTTTTATTATTTTTTTTTTTTCCAGAGGAACTTAATATGGATGGGGTCGTTGTAAAAACTTCAAAGGGGGCTTATTCAATTAGAAATTGAGAGTTTTAGTGCCCTTTTTAAGGGTCAAAAGTGGTCAGAAGGCAAATAAAACCTCTTCCATGCCCATCATTTCCCCAAACACATCCAATCAAAATTTTAAGATAGCCATTTTGTTCTACGTAGTTGATTTCCAGATAGAAATTATGTTTTTGCGGAGGACACTCCCCCACAGCCCTCAGGGCAAGGGCTTTAATTTTTGCCCTGGGGGCATATAAGCTTTTATTATAGAAAGTTTTGTTGTAGAAACTTCAAAAAGGGCTCAATCGATTGGAAATTCAAAGGGCTAGTGCCCTTTTTAATAGTCGAAAGTGATTGGAAGGCAATTAACCCCCCTCTCACGCCCATATTTTCCCCAAACACATCCAATCAAAATTTGAAAGAGGCATTTTGTTCAACATGGTTGAAAATTCTGGAAACTAGGTCTTTGAGGATGACAACCCCCCCCCAGAGCCCTCATGGCAAGGTTGTAAATTAAGCCCTGGGGGCATATAAGGTTTATATAGAAAGCTTTGTCATAGAAACTTCATAAAGGGCTCATTCGATTGGGAATTCAAAAGGCTAGTGCCCTTTTTAAAAGTCAAAAGTGACTTGAGGGCAACTAACCGCCCTCTCACGCCCACCTTTTCCCCAAACACATCCAGTCAAAATTTCGAGATAGCCATTTTGTTCAAAATGGTTGAAAATTCTGGAAATTACTTCTTTGAGGATGACAACCCCCCCCCCAAAAAAAACACCCCCCCCCCCGAAAATGAAAGTTATAGTTCACCTTTTAAGAATCAAAAGAGATTGGAGGGCATCTAGCCCCCCACCCGCCCGTCCATTTTCTCAAATCCATCTAGCAAGAACTTTGAGATAGCCATTTAAAAAAAAATAGTTCAAAGACCACATAACGAAAACTCCGAGGTGAAGACAGCCCCCCAGGGCCCGATGGCAGGCGTTGTAAGTTATGCCCTCGAGGAATGTATGGTTCTTATAGAAGGTATGCTGGTAAAAACTTCAGAGAGGGCTAATTTGATTGGAAATTGAAAGTTCTAGTTTATTTTTTGAGAGTCAAAAGAGATTGGAAGGCAACTACCCCCCCCCCTCACGCCCCTTTTCCCCAGAATGCATCCAATAAAAATTTTGAGGTATCTGTTAATTTAAAAATTTTTAAAAAGTCACATAACAAAACTCAGCTGTCGACATAACCCCCCAGGGCCTGGGGGCTGGCGGGTTAAGTTCTGCCTTGGGACATAAATGGTTCTTCTGAAAGGGGATGCTTGGATACACTTCCGAGACGGCCCACTTGATTGGAAATTGAAAGTTCAAGCTCTCTTTTAATAGTCAAAACAGATCCGAGGGTAACTAGCCCCCCCCCCCTACGCCTTTTTTTCCAAACCCATCTGATGAAAATTTTGAGATAGAAATTTTGTTAAAAAAAAAATTTCAAAGGCCGGATAAGAAAAACTTCGGTGCCAATACAGCCCCCCCCCCAGGGACCGGGAGAAGGCGTTCTAAGTTATACCCTAAGGGCATGAATGGTTCTTATAAAAGTGATGCTCGCATAAACTTCATAGAGGGCTGATTTGATTGGAAATTTAAAGTTCTACTTCACTTTTTAAGAGTCAAGATATTTAAGGACAAGTATCCCCCCATGCCTTTTTTTCCCCAAACCCATCCGCTGCAAATTTTGAGATAGCCAGTTTTTTACAAATTGGCAGTTTCTTACAAAGGGCAGAGGGGGTAGGTGTTGTAAGTCTTGTCCTGGGGGCGTGTATGGCTCTTATGAAAGGTTTGTTCGTATAAACTTCAGAGAGGGCTCATTTGATTGAAAATTGAAAGTTCTGGTTCACTTTTTAAGAGTCAAAGAGCCCCCCCCCCCACACACACACCCTCTTTTCCCAAGCCTATCCGATAAATTTTTTAAAATAGTCATTTCATGAAAAATAATTCAAAGGTCAAATAAGAAAAACTCCTGTGTCGACGCAACCCCCATGGCCCGGAGGCAGGCATTGCAAGTAATGCTCTGGGGGCATATATCGTTTTCATGGAAGGGATGCTTGCATAAACCTCGGAGAGGGTTCATTTGATTGGAAATTGAAAGTTTTCGTTCACTTTTTAAGCGTCAAAAGAGATTGGGGGGGGGGGGCAATTAGCCCCCTCCACCCCCCTCAACGCCCTAAATGCATCTTATAAAAAATTTGAGGTAGACATTTTGTTAAAAATAGTTCAAAGTTCAGATAACAAAAACTCCGATGTCGACACAGTCCCCCAGGGCCCAAGGGTATAAGTTATGCCCTGGGGGCATATATGGTTGTTATGGAAAGGATGCTCGTATAAACTCCATAGAGGGCTCATTTGATTGGAAATTGAAAGTTGTAATTCACTTTTTAAGAGTAAAAAGTGATCAGAGGGCAGCTAGCCTCCCCCAACACTCCATTTATTTTTTTTCCCAGACGCACTTCATATAGAAGGGGTCGTCGTGTAAACTTCAAAGGGGGCTCATTTCAAAGGGGGCAAAAATTTTTCGCTTTGATATTGTTACTTTGATACCAGTTTTGATACTTTAATCAATATTTGATTTTTCTTTAAAGTTTAATTTTGAAATAAGGAGTTTTTAAAAACTTGAAACTTTTTGCAATCAAAAACGAACAAAAATTAATTAAAAAAACACTTTCCGAAAAATAAGTTTTTCCGAGAAAAATGAAGGTCATTTTAAAATTAAGCTCAGCAGACAGAAATACCTGTTAAAATTCAAATTCAAAACGACCAGAAATTACTATTAAAGAATAAATGAAACCAAAAACGAACAGATATTAAATAAACTATCATAAGAAATAACATATAACAAGTAATACTAAATGAATAGATAGATCTTAAAGCGAGAAATGCTTAGATTTAATATGAAAATCAAGCTTAAAACGAAAAAAAATTTTGCTATTGAAGTGTAAATGAAACTTAAAACAGACAGAAATTAAAGAAAAATCAATACAAACAAACATAAAATAGATATTAATTAAATGAATATATATATCTTAAAACGAGTGAAACTTAATTTGAATGTGCAAATTAAGCTTGAAACGAACAAAAATCACTATAAATAAGAGTTTGGGTCTCGTCGCCTTCTCTCACTGTAAAAGTATAAAACCTACTGCGTCATTGGCGCCTTACCAAAAACTATATGCGTCTTGAACAGTCTTGGAAAGTATAAACAACATCAAATTGAATACTTCATATCCATCAGTTCAATAATTTATTTCACTGTAAATTTTATTTATATTTTCAATGCTGAACTGGAAAAGAAAATATTTGTAATATAATTTGTTTTCAGTGAAGCGCCAATGGCGTTTGGTTTTTATTTACAGTTAACGTAGGGGGCAGTATCCAAATTCTTGTTTGTAGTGAAACTGTATTCGTCTTAAACAACTTTAGAAAGAACTAATAAATTAAACGGAATATTTAATGTATAATGATACTAACTGCTGAAAGCTCATCAGTTCAAAGTTTTACTATAATTTTAATGTTTATTTTCAATATTAAGAACAAAAGAAAATATTTGTAAGATAATTCTATTTCAGTAAAGAACCAATGACGCAGTAGATTTTACACTTTTATAGTGTCAGAAGGAGGCGATACCCAAACTCTTGTTTGTAGTGATTTTTGTTCGTTTCAGGCTTGATTTGCATATTCAATTTAAGTTTCATTCGTTTTATTATTTTTTTATTCATTTACATTAATATCTATTGTATGTTTGTTTGCATTGATTGTTTATTTCATTTCTGTTCGTTTTAAGTTTCATTTATACTTCAATAGCAAATTTTTCTTGTTTTAAGCTTGATTTTCATATTCAATCTAAGCATTACTCACTTTAAGATCTATTTATTCATTTATATTAGTACTTGTATGTTTTTTTTTATGTGGTTGTTTATTTAATTTCTGTTCGTTTTGGGTTTCATTTATTCTTTAATAGTAGTTTCTTGTCATTTTGAGTTTGAATTTTAACAGGTATTTGTATCTGCTGAGCTTAAGTTTAATATGGTCTTTACTTCTCTTGGAAAAACTTGTTTTTAGGAAAGTTTTTTTTAATTAATAAAATATTAAAGGTTTTCGTGCGCAAAAGTTTCAATTGTGTTTTCAAACCAAAACTTAACAAACAATATGCGCTAACTAATTCGGTAAATTTGATAATGTTTTTGCACTTGAAAGTTCTGCAAGATTTAGTAGAAACCTGTAAATAAATTTTTTTAAGACAGTTCTTAAGTTTTCCGTTACGCAATATTTTATATTTGTCTTCCATGGGGCAATTTAACTATTTATATTGTAACTACCGCTAGGCAAAGTAGCCAAGGGTTAAACGAGGGTATTTTAAATCTGTCCTTGTTACATTTAAATGTGTCATGTCTTGATTTCTTTCATTGGTTTCTGACGTGAATTAATAAATTTAATATTTGTACTTTATGTGATACAAGTTAAGCAATAGAATTGCCACTTTTGGGGTACTTGTCGGTTATTGGGAACACATTCAAGGATCACACAGGTTATATCTCAGAAAAACGGTTTTATAGCTACAAAAAAACAAGTGATGGATAATACAATGCATTGGACTTAGACAGAATGCATTAGACATGTATGATTTGGGCTATATACCTACACATTAGGGGCGGGAAGGGGGGTTAGGCTAGGTTACGTTAGGTTGGTTAGGTTTCCATAATTCTGTTTCTAAAGCAAGAAAATGTTTCTAAAGTTTGTTTCTTTGGTTTTAAAGTGTAACAAAGTGTAACGTGTCCATCTCTAGAGCCACTGAGATCGAACTGGCTGTTTGCGTACGTTTGCGTCGACGCCGTGTAAAGCCTAGGTGCACTTGAACTTAGCTGGAGCACTGAATCGGCGGTTGGATTTCCCTCTAATTTTTTAGCAGCTCGAACAGAGGCACTAGAAGTCCAATTAAATGAAAATGTTAGCATATACGGCCAAAAAAATTATAAGTATCATACCAGCATACATTGGAGATGAAGGCCATCCTAAATTTGAAGATTCAAGTACCACACGCACTGAAATTTGTTTCTTTATCTTTCTCTTTTCATTGCAACTGTCGTTTCTTAGCCAGCAAATTGTCTGTTGCTTGCAATTCTCTATTTGATCAAACCAAGTTAGATAAAATGGAATAATAAGGATAATTTTGGGTTTTTTGCTTTGTTTTACTCCTGTCAAGTGAACAGCGGTCCTTCAACCAAGTCAATTAAAAATATAGTAAAGAAAATACAAGCTAATGTCTTACTCTATAATACCCTCTGGATCTACCAGAAGAACCACGCCTTCCACCACGATGTAACTTCTTTGAGCGTTCGAATACGGCATTTTACTTGTTCTATTCATTTGGGGGAAAATCATGTCCTGTATATTAGGTGAAATTGACTTAGTATTATTAAAACCTTACTATTTTCGTCATATCCTGGTCATTGTTCACTGTTTTCATGTAAAGATGACCACGGCAAAAAAGCATTTGCGAACCGATAACTTTCCTTTTCTTGGCCTGATTTTAGCCCTCCGTTATTAGGCTCCTTTAAACAGCACTTCTAGATCTTATTGGCTGATTCGCTTGGGTAAGTTTTTGTTTATCCACACTAAAAAAAAATCCCCTAAATAGAGGGCACTGACCTTTGATGACCTTTAAAAACCTTTGTTTTATAAATGTGAAACCATGCAGAATAGATCTTCTGCTTAAAAAAAAAGTACAAAAAAAGTGTTTTAAGCTTTACAACTTTGCTTTAATCCAAAGTTGGGAAGTTTCAAACATCTGGAAATACATTTCCTAAATTTAGGAAAAAACCTTTGATATGGCTTAAATTTCTACTCAAATAACAGGAATTGCATTTTCAAACTAAAACTAGAGAAAAAGAAACTCAAAATTAAGATATAATGTTGTTTTGTCAAAATTCAAGACTTAGAAATCAGAAGGGGGTTAACATAGTAGATATGACAATACCTTCCCAGAGTATGTTTTTGGCCCTGGATTCATCACAGAAAGTTTTGTTTTCCTAAGCTAACTCTTCCAAGATATCAAAAAGTAGCTAGTCTAGAATAGTGCTTCAGAGGCGGTCTGTGAACTCCCTTCGAACTTTGAGTTTTAGATGTCCGAAACATATAAATGGTTTAATGTAAGCCCCCTTAGAAGGGAGACATATCAGCATGTAATTAAGTTGATAAACGATGTAAATTCTCCCTTACGTATTATTTCTCCCTCAAATACTCGTTGGCTCTCTCGGTACAATGCCTTGGTTCGTATGCATGAGCAGTACTTGGAGCTCACCACATACTTCAATCTAGCCAAAGAGAAAAAACGTTGTTATGCTGCCAGAGTGCTACACGCTATGCATCAAGATGAACAAAACAGAATTTTCATTGTGTTCTTGAAGCCATTGCTGTCCGAATTTCAAAGGGTCAACTTGCTGTTTCAGCTAACACACGCTGACCAATTTTGTCTTTTTGAAGAGCTGCAGGGTTTGATACTGAGTCTCCTGAGTAGGATACTGTGCTCATCTGCATTGTCTTTGATAGTTAATATGGACTTCGAAATCAATTATTTGCCGCCAGATCAAATTGATTACGGACACGAGTTCCTGATTGAACTGGCCAAATCTAAACTTTAAGACACACATATGAGCGAAATCAAAATAAGGTGTTTTGCGTTCCTGAAAATTGCGGCTAAAGCGGGGCTTAAAAAAATGCATCCTGCTCTGGATTCGCTCCTAAAGCTGAAAATTTTATCCCCTGTGATTGGCTTGTCTCAGTTTCGACCCCGATTTGGAGACTTGCCATTGAGAATTGTTGCTATTACTGATCTCAGTACCTTGGAGAATCAGTGGAGGAAACTGTTGGACGTTAATTGGTCATTTGTGTGTGGAGGAACAATCCCCAAGGACTCCTCTCAGTTCTGGATAGCTGTCCTGTGCTTATCTTGATGCTGTTGGGGCATCTTCTTTTCGTAAATTAGCCTGATGGCCATTGACCCTGTTGAGTTTGCCAATTAGCAATTCGACAGTGGAACGGTCCTTTTCTATGATGAATGTCATTAAGAGCAAGTTCCGAAACCGTATGCTCTTGCTCATGTTGAACTCAATACTTGTGTTCAGGCTGAGGTTATCAGCATGGGGCTCTTGTTGCTCAACGTTTGAGACTACAAAGCGTATGCTGATTTTCAATAGTGATATTTATAAGGCTTGTGAAGTCGAAGAAACTGGCCAAACAACTGATCTAGTCGATCTAGATAGTATCCCAGCCTCCTTCGAGTCTTAAATCTCTTAGTGCCTTATGGATCTAAATGCCTTTCTTTTTTGTTTTTGTTTTTTATCTGTACGTGTTATTTCATCTTGGGAATACGAAGGCTTTTGTATTAACCCCGTTTTCAAGTTTTTTTTTAGGCCTTACTTTAATCATAAAGTTATTTTTAAATATTGTGTTGCAACTGTACCAAATAACGTGTACCAAAAATTTTTATGCGATAATACACCAAAGATATTGTGTGTCTTCGGCTTGTGGTTGTTACTAGCGTATATATTGGAATAAGTCATACTAAATTCTAAAAGTTAATAAAAAGAGTTCACAGCTGATTAACCATTATGACGCACAGAATTGCAGCTAAGAACAGATGAATTTTGGCGGATCACGTAAATCGTTGTTCTTCCGCGAAAGTGGAGCAGGATGAACGAAGGGTAAGCAAGCAAGGTAAAAGTAGAATTAGATTAGGGGCAAAACCTTTTCTGACTTTAGCACGAAAGAACTATTTTAGTACTATTTCATCATGTGTAGCACTGTCGCACGTGCTTCAATTTGTAGCACTTTCATAATACAATTTTTTAATTTTGTCATGGACGAAATGATGAGGATTTTGAAAAAGGTTAAGAAATTAACAAAAAGTTTGGACCGCCTTTTTCCGTATTTTTTTTAGAGATTTGTGCGAAGTTTGATTTAACCAGGACCACCGTTTTGCCGTGCTTGTTTCGAAAGATTGGTGTTAAGTTTGAAATAACCGGACAAAAAAACTGATCTAAAAGTAATCCAACTAAACTTATTGGGCCGTGCGCGTGTCGCGGCGAAAATTTTTTTTTTGACTTTAGCACCAAAAATTTGGGCAATTTTAGAACTTTATGAACTGAACATGATGGCAGTCTTGGTTTTCAAAGGCTCGGGCGTATTCTGGCTTGTTTTTCAAGGTTCGGGCTTGTTTTTTGTTTTACTTTCTGGCAACCCTGATTGTGTCAGTGTCCTGCTCCAGATATATGATAACTCTTCAGCTACCAGCACCTGATATTTCAGTATTTGCTTGATTATTTTTAAATGGGTAATATTTGTTTAATAATAAAGAATGGCAAAAGTAACCATCAATGTATGACGATACCAAGGCACCGCATTAGTTATCTTCTTGAAAACTTGTATTCTTGTTCCATACCCTTTCCTGCACTGATTTTTACATTCTTTAAAACAATATTTTTGGTCTTGGAATATTTTGTCTCAACATCTTGGAGTCTTGCTGAGATCTTCAGTCATGGCTGAAGCGATGGCTGTAACCTAGAAAAAAACGAACAACAGCCTAGAGCAACCAAAATTTTTAAACACTTAAAAAAATGTAGTGGAAACAAATAGGTGTCTGTTGCTGATCCAGGAATGATGACTATTATTTCGACTAGTCTTAATAGTAAAATTTTATTCTACAAAAACATTTATGAAAATTTTGAAAAATAGCCTGGTAGACTACACCAGTGGAACCTCCATTGTCAAAGAATAGATACAGAAAACTTACGGCCCCACCTTGAAAAACAAGGAAAATCACTTTTTGCACGGGTAGCAATGTGTCCTCTTTTTTCTTTTTTAAGCACTAGTGGGGTACTGGAACATTATAGAGAGCTTTTTAAGGGATCATTTGAAAATGAATTGCTATATTTGCATGCTTTAAGTAAGTAGTAAAACATAAAGTTAAAAATACGATTTTGGACAAAAATTGCATCTTCGTATGATACCATGTTTGCGTAGATCTGCTGCAGAGTTCCCTGTGGTTCGTTCTTTGCTAGATCCACAATTATCTGCTTACATAATACCTGTCAAGAAATTAGTTGGCTCACTTGTTGCAACCACACTCGGCCTGTTTACGGCACTTTGCCTCATCTCCCGTAAGAAATACACCGTGATCACCGGTTCCGGTAAGCATAGAAATTTAACCTCTAATGTTACACCGAACATGTTTTTCTTCAATAAGAGAGGAGCTGCCACCACGTCGTACCCATATCACAAGCTTGCTACAAAAATATTTCCAGGAATAAAGGGAGAATAGAAATTAATTTCTAGCTCCCTCCCCCGTGTAGATATCCTTCTATAAATATCTGAATCGATCCTGGACACAGGAAAACATTAAAAATGTTTGGTGGCTATCATGATCCCCACTCATCTCCCCCTTTTACGTAGACACATGAATTTAATACTTCATGTTAAGCATGAGAAGTACTTCTGCAGTAAGAGGGGCGCTCCCTCTCCCCACAGTACCCAAACTAAAGGCTTATTCCAAAAGCATGCTCAATGATGAAGGGAGATCAGACATTACATTCTACCTCTCACCCTCCAAACACCATTCTATATTTATCTGGATTCACAGAAACGTAGAAAAATCAGGCATAAAAATACACTTTCTGTGTCCTCATGCACACTCCCGCACCTATATAAAGACCCACCACGCGTCCTCCTTAATAGCTGTAGCTCAAGCAAACATCAATGTAAATAATTTTACCAATCCTCAAATGAACCAACGACGTTAAATGACAGTTTAACATAAATATTAGTCGTATTAACCTTTTATTTCTTATGTAGCCTACTAGAAGTATCTTTAGGAACGAATGTGCTACTACACAGCATTACTGGCTCTGAAACTAAAACACTATTAATTTTAAATCAATTGTCTATTTCAGAATATTCAATCCATAAGCTTTTCTCCCTCTTTGGGGCAAAATTGTTGTTTTGTGCAACATAATTGCAGAAAGTGCAACTTTGCGGTGGCAAAATTCTTTTGCTACTTATAAGGACATCAGAACTGTTAATTTCCTTCCGAATGAGTCGTTTCCCGATATCTAGGACTATTGATTCAAAATAATGTACCATCGTGAAAGAAAAATAAATTAACACGCATTTGTGATTGCTCTCCTCAAAAAAATACAAAATTTCACATTTTCATATATTGTGGCTTGAAACCTCTGTAATAAGGCTCTATGATTTTTTGAATTTTACGGTGCAACTTCTCTAAAATGCCCGCCTTTTCGGGAGTGTTTTGCCTCTTTTTGGAACATGAGGAATATTTTCTCAGGCTCGTAACTGTTGGTGATTGTCCATGAAATTTAATGAATTAGACATAACGAGAAACGCCACAGAAAAAGGATTCTTTCGATGTATATGTTACCATGACTGTACGAAATACGTCAATATCGACATTCACTTGTGAATGTCCGAAATTCATTTTTTTTCCTCCTTGGATTTAGACAGCGTTGCCAGTCGACTTTTACAATTTGATGCAAGGTTAGATGAAGACAGGTTAGGTTAGCACAAGTTAGGTTTTTAACCCATTTCTGATATTTATAACCAAATTTAATCTAACTTTAAATTTTACCATCATAGCCTGCATAAGGTTGAAAAAGCTGACTTGCAAAGCTATTTGAATTCTTGTTGAGAAAAAGGAATTTTGGACATTCACAAATGAATGTTCTAAAGAACTTACACACAAGTTCTAAAGAACTTACAGTTCGATACAGGAACTTTCTGAAAAAATTGAATTTAACCACAACTACCTTAAACCTGATTTAATGCTTCAATTATCACTGACCAGTCAAAGTCATGAAGAGGGAATTTCTAAAACGTTGGCTAAGTTCTTAAATACAAGATCTGCTTAAGAAACACTCGGCTACATAAGTATATAATCTAAATAATTACTTTCTCGTGTAGGGATTTCCTTCATTACTTTACAACATTTAGGAATAATAGTAAAATAATGATGCTGACCAGCGTCGTATCAAACAGTTCGTTGGAACAAACTGTAAGTAAGGAGTGACTCGGCTCGATAGTAACCGAAACTCTAAAAAACTGAATTTGAATATCAAATACTTGTTATGCCATTAGCTGTTATCAGCTTGTTATGCTGATTCAAAATATATAAGACTCATCAACTTTAGTGTGATCGATCAAAATTTACGAGCCTGAGGAAATTTGTCCGATTTATGGCATAGGGGGGAAATACCCCCTAACATTCAAGAAATCATAATGAAAATCACACATCAGATTTAGCGTACCAGAGAAACCTATTCCAGAAATTTCACGCTCCTATACATAAAAATGCGAAATTTTGCTATTTTGCCAGAAGAAAAATCACGGATGCGTGTATATTTATGTTTTTTCGCCAGGGAGGATCGTATCGAAATAATGGTCCTAGAAGATCGGAGAGGGTGCATTCAAACAGAAATTAAAAGTTCTAGTGCCTTTTTAGGTGACTAAAAATATTGGAGGGCAACAGTAGGGGGCGCCTATTGAATACAGGGCGAAGTGACATCACAGCCACTCGCTTATTGAATACAACAGGTACAAGATCTTTGACCTCCAATGAGCTAGAATACTGCCAGTACAAGATCACAGGGGTTTGAATACTACCGGCACAAGATCACAGCCAATCAGAGGAGTATAATCCATGGACGAACAAGACCACATCCTCTTTCTAAACCAATCACAGAGTTAGAAATACTGCCGTGTGTTACATCACCAGACTCCCTTGAATTTCAGCATTGAATTTACGTAATATTTGTTTGTCACAATTCCACCTTGAGACTTTGTTTATATTAACCGCGCTTCAAGGCCAAAGTAACTGTTCGTTTCAAAGCATTATGGAGCAAACATCAGATAGAATGGATGTTTTAGATGTTATTGCAACGCAAATTTATATAACGTAAGTTCTTTTTATAAATAATTAATTGAGATATTTGCATGGTAAATTTTTACCAAATCATATTATTGACTTAAGTAGATATAGCACTCGATGCATTTTTTCTGCTCTTTCCGAATACAATAATATTTTTTTTTTGTTGGAAATAAATTTTAGCCCCACACCCCTATATAGTCCAATTCAGGATATAAATTTGCAAATTAGGGGGATGGAACCGCATAAAGTCCACGTTAAGTGTAAGCCAGCTAGCATTTTTCTCTGATCACATTAATTTTTTACTAAACTAGCTTTTGGAAATGGCGTCTGAGTATAATATTTATTTTTGGTCGGAAATGAATTTTAGCCCCATACCCCTATATATTCCAATTCAGGGTATATATTTGCACATTAGAGGGATGGGATTGCATGAAGTCTATGTTAAATGTAAGCCAGCTGACATTTTTCCTCTGAACACATTAATTTATTTTCTATTAGGCTAGCTTTTGAAACTGTCATTTGGTATACATTTTAGGACTATAAGCTGTGTGTGTGTTAACGAGCTTTTTCTATCTAATTTTAAGCCTATATGCTGGAACTGTGTTATCAAGCCCTTATATCTAAATACCTCCGGTTTCTAGAGCTTATAACATTTTTAAAGTTATTTCATGGGTCTGTAGCCTACCTAGCTATCTAAATTTGACCATTTACCGCCCCCCCCCCTAATTCCGGGTTTTAGCATTCTCTGTTTTTTTCATTAGCCCTGGTTTTTAGAAGCATAATTTCTATAATATCTACAGTATTTTGCGCTATATTATGTTTTTTTGTGCCATTCTGTTCTATAGGCTTTTCTGAAGGAAACATGATACTTATGCATTATAGAACAGACACGAAAGAAGTCAAGTTCGGTTAATGCTAATGAAATAAAATAAGATGAAAATATAACAGTTAAGAAACAAATTTGGGCTATACATTTGCACATTAGGGGGTAAAGCATAGCATATATTAAATACATAACCTAACCTATGTACATCTCCCACCCCAAAAGGGGGGGGGTGTATAATAGACGGGACAAGTTTGGTTTTTCACTACATTTTGTATGCTTTTTTCTCTACATGAAAGAAACTATAATTTAATTTCTTTTTTATGATAATTTTGATGCCCCTCCAGCCATCAAAAAGGCTCGAATTGAGGATGAGAACCACTCACGTGCCTCAGTAATTAAATACATCGGGCATGCGACGGCTTATATACAAGAAGAAGAAAGCAAATTGCCAATGAATACGTTGGCATTGCAAGGAACAAATAAAGTGGGTTTAAATTTTATTGTTATTTTCACTAATGATTTTTCTCCCAATGGGAATAGTCAATTTGAAGGACAATGATTGTACCTTTTTTCATTTCTACTTTCACATGTGGATGTCAAGTTACGTTATAAAGGCTTTGAAATAATTCCAGAATATTACATGTTCTAATTTACGCAATATTTGTTGTCAGCTTTCAATACAGCTCGCCCGGATTTGGAACATTCGATAAGGTATGCGAAACTTATTTGTTCCCTTTATCGTATGTTCCAGGAGCCAGAAAATCTTGAAAATAACAGACTCACATAAACGGATGTGATTCTTGGGTCAAAAATAGGGTGGTTTATACATATTGAAAATAAGCTATTTTCAGGAGATGGCCTGAAGGGGTTAGACTATCCCTTTCAAACCAAATAAGACCCCGGATTTTTTCAAAATAGATAAAGAGTATTAATATGAAATTTTCAGGGAATGTTGAACAAAATCAGAACCTACAATGTCCCGTACAGATTGTAAATATGATATATCAGTAATGTATATTGGGTGGCTATTAAATTGAAACTTTCAGGATATATATAGTGGTTAGGGGGGGGGCAGTGAATTAACAAAATGTCACTATGCGCACAATGATAGTGTTATTGCTACAATAAGTGTTTTTTTTGTTATTTATTTTAATGCTTATGTTTTAAATGATTAGAAAATAAGGGTTGCTATTAATCCAATTTTCGACTTTTTTTAAAATAGGGTGGTTTATACACATTGAAAATAAGCTATTTTCAGGAGATGACCTGAAGGGTTTAGACTAACCGTTTCAAAACAAGTAAAATACCTGATTTTTCCAAAACAGATAATGAGTATTCAGATGAGATTTTCATGGAATATTGAACAAAATCAGAACCTACTATTTCTCCTTTAGGTTGTAAACATGAAATATCAGTAATACATATGGGGTGGCTATTAAATTGAAACTTTCGGAATATATATAAATATATATATAGTGGTTAGGGGGGAACAGTGAATTAACCAAATGTCACTATTCGCACACAGCTAGTGTTATTGCTACAATAAGTGTGTGTTTTTTATTATTTATTCTAATGCTTTTGTTTTAAATGATTAGAAAATATAGCTTGCTATTAATCCGATTTTTGACTTTTTTTAAAAATAGGGTGGTTTATACCCATTGTAAATAAATGTCTATTTTCTTTATAGGTTAGAACGGATTCATCACTACCCTCACACCCACCTGAAGAAACATGTCATGAATTATATGACCGCATTGACGAACTGGTTTTAATTGAAGCACCAATGCAATTTCGTGACGCTGTTGAAACGCCATCGCATATCAGTGAAGGGTATGGTAAATTTTTACGGGGTTGTTATGATGGTATTGATAATTTAGATGGTACACCTGCTAACGTTATTAACGACACAGAATGGGCAGATAATTTATTAGAAAATATTTCAGTGTTGATAATAATTCTTTAGATTTAGATGCTAGTACAGTTGAACAATGTAATGAAGTTAGCTCAGAACAAGATTTGCTAGAGAGTGATTTACTATGGTTGAGTCCAAATACCATAAAAGTTTTAGATAATTTTAGTCGTGAGTTAAACAAGAACCCTCCCCCCTCAGATTTAATGAATATTGCCCCATTTCAATCAAATTTAATTGAACAAGAAAATGAATTCGCTTGAATGGATTTGCATAGCCCTACCGCACTAGTGGATATGCTAAGCGGACTTGGGGATTTTACTCCACACACCAGCCCTATGGTTAAACAAAGGGGGGAGGGGGTTAAGGTAATGATATACAATTCTTACCGCTACCGGAATTTCATCAAACAAATTCAATTCTGAATAAAATAGACGTATTCACTGCGAATTTTGGTGATCCGTTTAATACCCTGATGGCGGGGAATATTATAACCAACCCTATAGATATCACCCATAGATATGCGAAGAAAATTCGAGTACTTCTTGAAAACCAAATTCAACTATGGGGGGGAGGAGACAGCATTAAGACCTCAATGGTTTTAAAAATATTTTATTTAAATGAAAGTCATGGTGAGGTCTTTGATCACTATGTGCACACTGAAATGTTGGTGTTGCACCCTCATTTGGAGAATTATGAGAAAGTTTTCATGGGTTGGATCAAGAATGTCGTCAAGCATCTCGACAATTATAATGAGAATGGTAGTGGTTCAGTAGTTTTATTTGTTTAAAATTTAAGTGTTAATATATGTAAATTTAAAAAAGATTTTATTTTAAGAGGGTGTGGAGCGCCAGAGTCTATAGTTTTAAAGTATAGTCCCGGTTTAGAAGAATGCAAGGGCGTTCAACGAATCTGTTTCGAAACAGGCCAAAAGTGTTTCATGTACGCATTTCTGATATCGGCTTTCCGACCTCTGAAAGATGAAGCTTCAAAGAAAAATTTGGACTACTGGGCCGTGCATGGAAAAGAAGGGTCTGATTTTCTCCGAGTAGATTTCACTTGTTTAACAGAAAAATTTCTTGTAACACTCAAAGGTATAGATATTTTTGAACGGGCAAACGTGCATTTAAATATTGGTGTTACAGTGCTACAGTACGAAACGGAATTTGAAGAGGGGGCGCGTTCTCATAAAAAAGCGGTAATACTTCCAATAAGGGCTCCATCTATTGAATCTGTGAAACACTGGGTTTGGCTGTTGTACACACCGCGTGGTGAACCTAATTCAGTTGGCCATTTCAACCAAATTACTGATATTAGTGGAGTTTTGGGAGGGGGTAAGCGATTTGGGGTATGTTACTATCGCCCAATGTGTTTGTCTAGATTTTGTAGCCATATAAATCTACAAAGTCACATGAAACACTGCAAAAGACGCGGCTATCAATCAGTAGAGACAGTTCCTGGTGACCGGGCCATTTTACGACTTAGAAACTTTCAGAATACACGTATGCAAAGTGATAAAATAAGTTTGGACTGTGAGGCCAAGCTTATGGATGTGAACGACCCACAATTTCCAAATCGTATCAAAGAACATCAAGCTATTGCAGTTTTCTATGCCCACGCACAAAGAGACAGCAGTAAAAATATGCGTCTCTTAGAAATAGTTGAGATATTGGATGAGAAAGATTGCATGATCAAAGCATTGACTAAATCAATTGTCACTGCGAATGGGGCTATCTCTCGTTTGAGACACACACACTACCCAATGATACGATCAGCAGAGGATCTCCTGGCCATTAACAATATGAAATATTTTGGGTAAGTAAGGGGGGATTTGAAGAGGGGGCTAAGAGGAAACGGACTAGGGAGAAATAGCTAAGGAAGGAGGGGGAAAGTGCGTCATCACGATCATTTAGGGCAGAAAATATCATCAGAGGATAGTGATTTTCGTGGCGTAGCACATTAATCGTGCAATGGGAATGTAAACCAGCAGTTTTTTATACCAGTTTTCATTCACAATCCAAATTATGATTTGAAATATATTTTACCGGCTTTGGCACGTAAGCAAAGGGAGGGAGGGGGTGCAGATAGTCCAAGGCTAAATAACTCATTTACCTATAATATTATACCCAAATTAGCTGAGAAGTTGATGGTTCTAGAATTAAAATGGTAGACAGTGGATAATGGGCATAGTGTTGGAATAAAATCCGTTTTTAGATTCTTATAGTTTTTTTTTTACCAAGGCTCTCAGTCAACTAATTCAAGTGCAGAAAAGTGACAATTTTGATAGTTTCCCTCTGCTCAAACAGCGCTTTCCTGACAGTGAAATGTAAGACTTACTTAGTTGTAAATACATATATGCGTATGACTATTACAACTCTGGCGCAAAGTTAAGTGAGGAGAACCCCCCCCCCCCAATGAAGCATTCCATAATTCACTTACCGATAGTGAATGCACTGTCGAAGACTATGAATTTTCAAAAAGCGTACGGACTAAGGGTGGCTGTAAAAATGGTTGGGATTATTGTAGAATGTACTTGGCAAGAGAGGTGTTGACTCTTTTAGATATTGCCAGCAAGAACACACACCAAATTTATTCGGAATTCGGGCTAGATATTGCCTATTATTTTTCAACACCAAAACTCGCGATGGACTTAATTCTAAAAATCAGTATTGAAGAAATAGGTTTGATCACCGATGTGGATCAACACCTATTTGTAAAAAGATCTATGATGGGGGAGATATGTTTTTCACGGGGATGGCATCCTAACAACTGATCCAACTGGTCAGAACTCTGTTGATGGTGTAAAGTCCAATGCTGTTTTTCTTGACGTGAGCTCACTCTACCCCTTGGCGATGTCTCACTACAGTTTACCAAGTGGCAATTACAAAAAGCCTTAAAATCCTTGCGCCCTAGATTTAGCCGACATTCCCACTGTCGAGGACAATGATACCAAAGGATGGATTTTTTAAATTGACGGTCATATAACATTGGAACTCCAGACACTGTAAAAGATTTTGTTTTTCCGTGCGTAAATAGACCGGTGACCAAGGAGTCTTTGAGTCCATACAATTTGTCCTTTGTCGAGGATATGGGCATGCATTGGACCCCCTCCGAGCAGAAACTAATTTCAGATCTGGACCCGAAACAGAAAATTGTTGTTCACCATGTGCTGTTGCGAGGTATGGTGACCAATGGTTTCAGGGTCACAAAGATACACAGAGCCCTGCAATTCGATCAGAAACCCTACTTGAAAATGTTTATTGACACTTTTGTCAGTAAACGTTCACAGGCAAAAAGTAAAGTTCAAGAAGAAATGTATAAACTTATTTTAGATTCAGCTTTTGGAAAAATATGGGAAACAGTACAAAACAGATCTCGTTGAGACGTCGTAACCTACCCCAAAGAATGTGCTCCAATTGTCGCTGATCCTAACTTTACAAAATTCACGGTCATAGACACGAATATGTTTCTGCTACACAGAAAAAAGAGAAATGTTGTTCTGAATAAGAATATTGCGGTGAGGGGGGGCTCAGCAATTGAAATTTACAAGAAACTCATGTTGTCCTTCTTTTACAATGTGTGTAAGGTACAATGGCCAAGGGAGGGGGAGGTTCAAGTTTACTATGGGGACACACATTCTCTATTGTTAAAAGTTAAAACCGAGAATTTATTGAAAGATTTGGAAAATGATCCTCACATTGGTCTGCGGATGGATTACACGATTTGGAATGAGAGCATCTATCCTTAGTTGGTGAAACGCCAGGCCCCCAATAAATTATTAATGTTCAAATCATCTGAGACGGGGAGCGATTTAATATCCAATGGGGTGTTCCCCGGTCCAAAAGTTCACTGCGTGGAAACACACGACAGAGATATAAAATAGTCGTGTAAAGGGGTACCTACACACTTTGTAAAAAAATAGTGTTAATATGAGAGTCTAAAGAAACTACGTGGACAGTTTTATAGTGCCAAGAGGAAAAGTAATGGCAATTCGCTCTCTACAATATAAGAATTATACTGTTAGAGTTGAGAAAAATGCCATGTATTGCATATACGACAAGGTCTATGTACTCGAGGATGGTGCAAGAGTACTCCCCCTAGGCCACTATCGTATTTCAGATCGAAAACAACTCGGACTGGATAAATTAACTTAAATTCAAAAATAGTACTTGGTGGGGGAGGAGAACAGTAATTTCACATATAATTTTCATTCCATTGCCATCACCGTCATCATCATCATTTAACTTTTGCTGTTATTGTATACAGAGTGTGTTTTTCCACTTTCCAAACCCGTGCTTTCCGCCCCCCGGGGGTGGGGGGTCCCACCCAAGGCCCTGGCCTTCAACCCCGGGGGGTTCCGTCCCAAATTTCGGCCCTGGCCCGGCCCGGGAGGGGGGGGGGGCCCCGGGGGGGATTCTCATCCTTTAAATGTTGAAATAAAGTCTTTTTTAGTCTACAAATATGTTCAACTGTGCTGCTATTGCTGTTATTGCTGTATTTTAAGTTTCCAGTAAATGAAAAATATTAAACTGCTGTTGTTGTTGTTGTTGTACAAAAAGTGTTGTTAATAAAAGAAAAAAGTTTTTGTTGTTCTTGTTGCTATTGAATAACGTACTAGGTATATGCTACTGGTCCAGGGGAAAATTATTATTATTATTATTTATTCATTAGACAAGTATTGTTTACAGTTCGTTGTAGTCCAACTGCTGTCAACAGCAGTATGTATCAATTTAAAACACTATTCAGATCGTTTCTCTGTAGTCCGTCAATGTCGGAGAAAACGACACTTTGAGCTAAAATAATTAAAAACTATAATAAAATGTTTTTGGAAAAACCAAAAAAAATACTATTGCTATATTATTTGGCAAGAGTCCTGTAACCAAATAAAAGCTATTGCCACTGCTACATCCATGCCAATATAAATCATGCGAGGACTTGACGTTTTCAATAGTATTGAGCCAAACTCATGGCTGATTATTGATGATTTAGCTGAATCCATTGAACAATTCTTACAGGAAATGCTGTTTACTCTTCGCTCTCATCAGGAACACATTTCCATAACCCTAGTTCTACACAATCTATTTCATCAGAGCAATTATATGGGGACCCTTGCTTTGAACTTCACCATGTGCATCACCTACTGAGCTCGTCAGAATTCAAGTTCTGTATTAACTCTCTACACACAAATATATTCCGGTGCCCCAAATTTCCTACTTCAAGCATAGAGGCATGGAACAAATCAGCCCTAAGGGTACAATTTGCTAGATCTTAATCAGAAAATCAAATAAAAAAAACAAGTTTTTTTTAACTGAAAGTAAGGAGCGACATTAAAACTTAAAACGAACAGAAATTATACCGTAAATGAAAGGGGCTGTCTCCTCCTAAATACCTCGCTCTTTACGCTAAAGTTTTTTATTGTTTTAAAAAATAAAGTTATGTGAGAGAAGTAGTAAGGCAATACACAGTCCGACGAGTGATTGCGTAATATGACTTACCACGGGGCAGTCACCTATGGATCCGACGAGTGATTGCGTAATATGCCTTATCAGGGTCATTTGCCTATTACAATGAACTCTACATGGGTTGCTAGACGGGTTTTCTAATGAAACACCCATTTTTGGAGGTCAAACAGAGAGAGAGAGAGTGGTGGACACACTAACTACTTGTGTGGTAGTTGGATTCGGATATAGGTAGTTATTTTCATAGTAGTTCATACTAGTAAGTGAATTGATTTCAGAGAGAGAGAATAGCTTATTTGAGAGGATATTAGTGGAGAAAAAATGAGTGGTACATTTACACTATTGAAGATTAATGATGGAACCGACAGCAGCAGCAGCAACGATATACGAGTACCTAATGTAGCTGTGGAAATAAACGCTGGCTGTAGACTATGTCTTGAATGGGACATTATGTATGCGAGATACGTGATATCATTAAGCAAGTTTAAGCAGGAGGAGCAACTATGTTTTGCTGGAAAAGTGAATATTCTCCATATAAATAAACTTCGGTCAGCATTAGATGTCCTATCGAAATATATTGATGAGAACAAAATGCATCAGTGATTATTATTTTTGTAATTATGTTCAATAAAAATGTTTCTAAATCAATGATATTTTTCTTTCTTTCTATAGTAGACTAGCGTATATTTTCTAGAGTAGAAAAAGAAATTCTGATTAGTCTGAATTTGATCGTGAGAGAGTTAGGACTCTAAAAAATGGATAGATTCGAGAAAGAGCGAATCATGAGGAATCTAGTTCTTATGGAAAAACGTTTGATTCTAGATGATGATTTTCTAGAGTTGTTTATACAAAGTAACTTAGTGCAACTGGGGTTGCTCAATGACATATAGAAAACTTTTTCCTCATCAATTGTGCGTGGCAAGCAGCCAAGGAATTGTGGCCAACATGCAATGACACGACGCATTTATATATGGGCAGCAAAACGGCAAAAGGGGCTGGTGGGTGAGCCAAGAAACATTATAGTAGAAATTTAGGACTTTATTTATGTGGAAAATGATGCTCAATGATAATTTACCCCTCCCTCTACATCTCTCGGATACTTGTTTTACGTGCTTGCACCGTCTCATTATGTCAGTAAGAGTATCGACATATAACAAAACGTTCAATACATGTTCGTTATATATGTACTCAATGGGCAGTTGGTCCTCATTATGTGAGAATTGTACAATGATTGAGGAGTATGATGAAAAGTGTCGATTGTGCACCCTGTGTAAATTGCATAGAGAATATACTTTACAAATTAAAGGTTGTAATTCCTGTCTTGAAGAGGTGTGTGACTCTCATCCTAGAGGTCACCTATGCTCCAAATGTCATTATGATAAATGTAATCAGTGGGAGAATACATATCCCGGTATGATTGGAAAGAATCCTAACCGTGATTTTAGTTTATTGGTACGAGATTGGTATCGTCGTGGTTCTAGATTGTTCTGGAAGCAGGAATCGGGTCAGCGATTTAACTGTTGGAACAACAAAAGAAGATAGTTTCTACGTCATCGTCGTGAAGACACTGGGTGTCATGATTATAAGCTCACTGATTTTTATTTGGCAGTGACAGAATGTGATTCGACAGTTGAGGACACTGTTTGTGAAATTGCTTCAAATAAGCAAATTGAAACATGTGAATTCTATAGAATGAATGAGAATAGTATCATTGACAATACAAAGAGATATGACAAGAGTGAAGTCACACTCTACTATAAAATATGTGACCCTGACATTGCAGTATATCAGGATCAGTACACAGTGAATTCAGACTATCTACCTGCACTAGTTCTTGTCAACAAATACCTAGTAGTGGACGAAATCTAAAGAGTAGAAAAGTCGTTTTTATCATGTATATAATTTTTTTTTTATTAATAAAAAATTCAACATAAATCTTTATAAAATTTTATTATCTGGACACAAAAATCAATATTAAATAAAAATGTAAGTATATTCTCAAATAGAAAGCCGTTCAATCGAGGTAGGTCAACGTAGATATCGAAAAACTGCTTGTAGGTGTAGCCACGACATCTGAACATGAAAAAGAGTAGTGCATGAAAGCCACATGTCTTAGTTGCTAAATCCTGTACTCTTCTTTGATTTTGAACAATGGTTTCCCCCCTGCTTTCAATAAAGTTGCTGATATTTGGTGCGTAGAATTTATACGATAGACCAAGAGGGTCAAAAAATTCAATATTCTTCGCTGTTGGAAAGATGCATAGCCAATGACCGGTCTTCAAAGTCGACGGACTGCTATTAACAATGATTAGGATGTTGTTAACACGTGGAATTTTTTCAATGAAGTCCGAGGGTATGCAATAGGACTTGTACCGGGACATGTATGGATCCATACTAAATACGTTGATTATTTGGTTTGTGTTCATGGTGCTAGGTCTAGCAGAACACTGCCGTCGGGCGTGATTTCCCAATAGGTTTTAAATTGACTCAGTGATATTAGCGTGATACTCTTGGTCAGAGCATTGGCAAATGTACACTCTAAACGTACATTCCCTGTTCGTACTATGGTCATATCCTGTGTGCCAGACAAATCCAAAACAATAACCCCATGATTTTTTGAAAACATTGAATCGATTAATCCATTTTCAAATAATTGAGATTTATGAACTAGGGATCTCAAAGTCAACTTGTACAGAGTTCCATAGGATTTTTTTTCAAGTGATAAAGTGTACAGTGGAATACCATTCGGTTTGAACACGAGACTCCATAGACCAAAAAAATTAAAATGGTGGGGGGATTCAGTCCAGGATTCAACGGCACTACCACTCTTTACAATGGCCGAAGCCACTTTTGATGGGATTTCTCCATTGATAAATGATAAATCACTATAGCTACGAGAGCCGGTGGCAATGTGACGTTGATTGGTGATCGTATGAGGAACAAGAAGTTTAATTTTGTTGCCATTGGCTCTTAGCTTTTCCACTGCCATTGCAACAGAGCTCATAACCTGTTGTTTTCGGACGTGGAGAATTGCCGAAGTGATAATAACATTTGCATCGGGTGCTGCAGGAAGTGTTTTTCTCAAAATGAAATTTGATGGGGACATCTGTAGCTTTATGTCAATCTTGACATTGGGGGGTAGCCATTGGGATATATTGAATATCTCATGATTTAATTTTCCAACTAGATGATACTTTTGGGTCACTGCAGTAGTCAACTCACCATCAGTATCAACACCTGACCGATATTCATAGCCTAATGATTGTCCTTTCAAGTCCTTGTAGGCCTTTGGTGTCATCATCATAAATTGTATGTAGCGTTCATAGTTTGATAAATTATTGCTAGTGCTCACCACTGTTCCATTAATAAATACATTAATTTGTTTGAATAGGTTTTGTAGAATACATTTTTCATAGTAGAGACCATCACAGTAATTTTGAGTTTTATTATATGATTTTTTATTAAACAAGAAATTTAAATAAATAAATTTTGATGACTAGTCAATGAAATATTCTTCAATGGAAAATATTTTAAAGTGTATCTGTTCCAAGAGGGGTTGTTGGTAATAAAATTGATCAAGGTAGCTATATCGGACACTAATACCAACGTTTTGAGTATTGAAAAGATTAAATGAGAACCTAACTAATGGATATGATTCCTGGTGGGGGAGATAGGTCATCTTAAGAGAAGAAATCCTTCTTTGATCTAACAATCTTTTTCTTTTTTTTCTTCTGGCTATTGGGCTTCCTTGTTTTAATCATCAATTTCTTTGTTGATGTCCTTTGCTTCTTGCCTGGGTGTAGACTGATGAGTGAATGACGCGAATGCATCCTTTTCAATCCCTCCTCATTTTGTCGAGATTTTAGTTGCTCACCAACGGCTCTTGCTGAAGATGTAATATTTTCCTTAACACTCTCATTGAAATTCTTGCCCGACCCCCAGTCCTGTAGTGTGGAGGCAGCAAAATTTGATGCAGCAGGTACAAGATATTTTCTGGCAAGGGGTAGTGCAGAACGAAATAGCCTAGCAAACCAGCGACCAAGACCATAGCCAGACATTGTAGTATGCCCCTTGTAGTACTCCAATCCATTGCCTATTTGACGTGGACTCAAAGCACCAACATAGTAATCGATATTGGGCAGACAAATGGAATTCTCCTATTGTTCATTTTAGGTGATTTTGCTGTCGTTAACAATGGATCGAAATGGTGTGTAATCACTGCTAGGTCTTTTGTTATTGTTAAAGGATCAACCAAATCACTTCTTAGTGTTAACTGACAGAGTTCCAAATAGGAAGTATTTACAGGAACATACTGAAGATGCTTAATATTATAGTGATGAACAAGTTCATGATTTTTTTTTCGCTCAAGAACACGTAGGAGGGGGACATTTGAATTGCCGACTCTCGATGTTTCCACAAAGGATGCATAGAGAAATATGCAAGAGTCCGAGTCAAAACCAGGTGGATAATCGGAAAAAACAACTTGATCCATCCCTTAAACGGTGCCAGCATTTTTCCAACTGATCATATTCTGTTTAAAGCCAAGATCGTTTCTCAGATTATCATTGAGAGCAATTGTTTCAGTGTCAACAGGTGAGGTAATGTAAATCCTATCTTCTTCTAATGAATAATTAAAATATAATATACTATTCCTACGACATGAGATTTTTCTATTGATTGCACGACACAAATCTCCCATATTGTCATATTCAATGTATTTCAATCTGACATATGGATAGTCACTATATTTAAGTGCTTCAACCCATTCATAGTCGACAAAGAGTGTCCAATCAAATGGTATAACTTTTATATCATACACACGATCCCTTCTCAGGATGTCAAAAGTAATTTTGAGAATACAGTTAACAAGAGCCACTTTTTATGCACCATCAAATTTTATGGCAGGGGAGATTTTTGTCGAAAAATCACTTGTCGTATTCAAGTCACTGTAGAGAAGATCGGAAACGTTGGACATTAATGTTACATAGAAATCATTGGGCATTGTCAATATTTTCAAAACCGATCCAAGAATCAAAATCAGAGTTGTATCCTAGCCACCGAACAAGTAACTGTTTCTTACCCCTGCGAGTACGTCTCTTTAATATCTTTCCAATTTGATAGATTTCACTAGCATTTTTAACTTTTTGTAGTTCATAGTCAAAAAAGCCGCCGAGAATCTCTTCATCTTTGGTATCATGCAGGCGATAAGTTATGGGTTTAGTGTCTAGGATTTTTGCCACCTTAAAAAGTTCTGTGGACCACAAGTAATTCCCCTTTTCAAAAACATTAGTTGTTCTATTAATTCGAACAGTATCACCAACATTGAATTTATTTTTCATCTTCTTCTTGACAGCCGACGATTCATTGGAATACTGTTTAAGAAAGGTGTCAATTGTATCATGATCAGAATGATGAACTTCCGTTGGCGTAGAGTTGGACAATGATCGATGAGGTCGTTGATTATAAATCAACATGATTTCATCAAGATCACGAATAAAAGCCGATGTATTTTTCAATGTAAAATATCTTAAAATTTAAAGTCGAATATTTCTTATCAATCGTTCGGCCAATGCAGCCTTTATAGGACTGTGACTATGATAGAGCAGTCTACTATATTACTCTAGTACTTTTGCAACATGTGGATTAACAAATTCACTACCGCGATCCGTTTGAACTTTTTTATACGAATCCTGTTGGAGAATACTTTCAATGGCCTGAGCAACTTCAACACCTCTCTTTGTTCGCAATGGAATTGCATATGCATAGCGACTATAAACACTGATTGCAAGTAGAATGTACCTGTACGGAGTATTTTGACGTCTTTGAAGCTCATCTAGAGTCAGGAGATCCGCTTGCATTATATGCAGTGGGTAAAAGGCTTTAGTTTTTCGCTTTAGTTTTTCGATATTGATTGGCACGAAGTCTATGATTTCTATGCAGAGTGTAACTTGATTCATTTTGTAGATAGTCTTGTACACTTTTAGTGTGAACACCAGTGACTTTGGAAAGAGTGGTGGGGGAACTTAAACTCCCCGCATCCCCAATATTTTCATTAGCACCGGTCAGAACTTCAACCATTTTGAACGTAAACACTTTGTGTAACGAGCACTACTCTTTTGTATACTGGCCCTTGGTGGTGGTGGTGGTGGTGATATTGAGTTGATACGTCTTCGCTTTTGTCTAGCTATCAGTGGTGTGCTAGTATTTTCCAAAATTGATTTAAAATCTTCTTCTTCAAGTTCATTTTTTAATGGTCTCAATGTTGTTGATGATGATGATGATGATGCATGTTCATTTGATTTTCTTAGAATTTTTTTATTGCCAATAAGACTTTTGGGGAAGTTTAATGTATTTAGAAAGTTGTATAGATGAGTGTCAAATGATAATAGTCCTTTACGATTTGTAACCATATCATAGATTAAATCAAGAATATTGTATATCTTGCCCTGAATTATAACCCATTTTCCATTGCTCTCAACTTGAAAGTGATCACTTTCCAAGATATAGGCTCGGATTCGTGTAATTTGTTCAAGATATTAGTGGGGCATTAGATTTACAATTTTAATTACAATCGAATCCAATTCCTCCTTCTTCAATTGTGTTCCAGCAGCAGAATCCTGAGGAGATGATTCTTTTTTTGGGATCAGCAGCAGCAGTGGGCTTCGAGCGATAGGACTTGTGTTTGTCCACTCGGCGAAGTGCATCTTGAAGTAAAAGCAGTTTTTTATCATCCTCAATATTTTCATTGTCAAGGAATTTACTCAGATTGTTCTCAAAGTGTTCGACGGGTGAGAGAGCGAGTTCTATTGGAGTCAATTTATAGGGTTTTGCCATTCTCTCTCTCTCTCTCTCTTTAGATAATACTGTTTAGAAGTCCTGCAATTATTGGTCGTATTAGTGTTAAAATTCTACCGCCCGCCTGAAGAAGTCGTTTCCTTTTAAAATTCTTTCCCTTATTTTTAAAGGCCCATGTTCTTAAAATGGGGTGATGCTGCTTTTCCTGTTTCTTAACTACTGCTGGCACTTGAACATTGCCCTCGATCAAATTTTAGATTAATGAAATCGTTGTCAATACCATGTTTGAGTATTGCTTTCCTGAGCGGAGGTTTTGAAGTGCTTCGAACTGAAAACAAATGTCTATTTTCATGTAGTTTCTTCAGTGTCATGATAGCAACTAATAGGTCTTTTTAGTATTAACGGGGAGATATAGTGTAATTTCATTGTCAAAAATATCTGTGACTAAACGCAGATCCTCGGGTGTATTTGGATTATGATCCAATAGGATGTAGCCGTAGGGTTTATTAGTTGCCTGATTGTATGCTGAGAGCAGAAATTTGGGGGCCCCCGGATAGATTTGTATATTGAGAGTTATTAGCGAGCTAGAATAACGAACAACTCTGTAGATGATATAGTAGGTGCAGTTCAATACAATTGTTCGCATACATTTGCTCTGATGAAAGAGATTGTGTAGAACCAGAGTAACGGAAATTTGTTCATGATGAGAGCGAACAGTGAACAGTTGCATCATTTCCTGGGACCATTGTTCAATAGATTCAGCCAGATCGTCAATGATCAACCAAGAGTTTTGTTCAATAATGTTGAAAACATCAAGTCCCTGTATGAATTGTACCTGCACCAACCCCGTCGTGGCAGCAATTGCATTTATTTAATCGTATGACTCCTGCCAAATCCTATAGCAATAGTAGATTTTTTTCGGCTTTTCCACAAACATTTTATCGCAATTTTTAATTATTTTAGTTAAGAGTGTTGTTTTGCCTGACATTGACGGTCCACACAGAAACGATCTGAATGGTGTTTTAAATTGATACATGTTCCCTTCAACAGTTCACCTTGACAACTAACTGCAGACTATGGCTGTCTAATGACTAAATAATTTCCCTATTACTACTACTTCTACTCCGTTCAAGAATAATAACGAGAAGAAGAAGAAGAAGAATCATATTTTCTTTTATTATATACATAAAAAAGGTGACAATACTTTTAAAAAAAAATACTACATTGAAAAAGACACATTAAACATGAATAAAAAAAAATACACATTTTTAATTTATTTATAATAAAAAAATACACCATTTATATAGCCACTAGAAAAAAAAAAACACTTAAATAAATACACTTTTTTTTTTATTTATTAATAAAAAATTAAAACATTTATTGGAATAATGCACTTGAAATATCACTTTTATTTACAGCGTTTTAAATTTTGGGGTCCTCCCCCCTCCCCCCCGGGGGGCAGCCACTGCGGCGGCCGGGGGCGGGACGCGCCGGGGGCCCGCGGCGGCGGGCCCAGGCCGGGGCTGGCATTAAATACTGGAAATTGATCTGCCTTGCACACACACATTGAAAATTGCTTATGATAAAGAAAAAAAAGAATTAAAAAAAAACACCTAATTGCCCAAAAAACCCTCCCACCCAATTTATACTTTTTTTTTTCTTAATGAATTTAAGTTAATTTTTCTAGACCGAGTTGTTTTCTGTACTCTATGCATTCAACTCGGTCTGAAATTAAATAATGCCCGTGTGGTATTACCTTCACACCATCCTCAAGTACATAGACTTTTTACGATATGGCAGACATGGCGTTTTTCTCAACTCTAACTGTGTAGTTTTTAAATTGTAAAGAGTGAATCGCAATGACTTTCGCCCTTGGTACTAGACTACGTTCTACACAGTTTCTATACACACTCATGTCGAAATTACTTTTTTCAAAGTGTGTAGTTACCCCCTTGCAAACTTGTTTGATGTCCTTGCCGTGCGTTTCCACGCAGTATAGCCTACCTTTGGTCCAGGAAACACACCACTGGATATGAGATCGCTACCCGTTTCAGATTTTAACATTAACAATTGATTTGGGGCCTGGCGTTTCACTAGCTCTGGGTAAAGGTAATCGTCCCAGTTAGTGTAGTCCATTTGTGAGCTATTGTACTCGCCATTTTCCAAATCATTCAATAGATTTTCAGTTTTGACTTTTAAAAGGAGTGAATCAGTGACCCCGTAGTACACTTGAACTTGTCCCTCAATCGGCCACTGTACCTTGCATACATTATAATAAAATGACAACATGAGTTTCTTGGATCTTTCAGTTATTGCACTTCCGCCTGCAATATTTTTATTTAATACAATGTTTCTTTTCTTGCGATGTAGGAGCACCATATTGGAGTCTATGATTGTGAACGATGTGAAGTTTGGATCTGTAATGATTCAAGCACACTCTTTGGGGTTGGTTACAATGTCACATCGACTTCTGTGTCGTACGCTCTCGCATATTTTACCGAAAGCTGAGTTCAAAATGAGTTTATAGACTTCTTTTTCAACTTTCGTTTTCGCTTGTGAACGCCTACTGACAAAGGTGTTAATAAACGTTTTCATGTATGGCTTTTGATCAAATTGGAGGGCTCTATGAATCTTTGTGACCTTGAAACCATTGGACACCATCCATTTCAATAGCACGTGATGAACAACGATATTCTGTTTCGGGTTGAGGTCGGCAATTAGTTTTTGTTTTGAAGGTACCCAGTGCATACTCCCGTCCTCTACTAAAGATAAATTGTAGGGACTCAGAGATTCCCTACCCACCGGTCAATTTATGCACGGAAAAACAAAGTCTTTTACCGAGTCATGGATATCCATGGGTTTTTAAACGTCAATTTTAAAAAAACCATCCCTGTGCCCCATTCTCCTCAACACTGGCAATATCGGGGAAATTCAAGGCACAGGGATTTTTAAGCCATGTATAATTGTCACACGGCAAACAGTAGTAAGACATTGCCGATGGGTCAAGGGAATCCATATCCAAAAAAACTGCGTCCGTCTTTTCATCGGTGTGCTGTCCACTCGGATCAGTTTTAATTATACGATCCCCGTGACCAACATGGCCCCCCCTCCTTTCTCTCTCAAAAAAAAGAGGCTGATCCCCCACAGCGATAAGACCGAATTCTTAGTTGCTGATTTTAAGTATCAAGTCCAACACCAAATGGAGAGTGGAAAAATAATAACCTAAATCCAACCCAAATTCCCCATAAGTTTTATCCGTATTTTTGCACACAATGTCCAGAAGATTGAGTACGTCACTGGCCAAGTAAAGTTTACAATAATCCCACCCATTTTTATATCCGCCCTTTCCCCAAACCCTCTTAGCAAATTCGCAGTCGCTAGTGGTGCACTCACTCTCAGTAAAGGAATTGTAAAAAGCTTCAATGGGCGGTAATGACACCTATTCTAGCCTCGAGCCAGAGTTGTAATAATCATATAGATATATACCCTTACACGTTAATAAATCATACATTTCATCATCGAGGAAGCGCTGTTTGAGGAGGGGGAAGCTATCAAAATTGTCACTTTTCTGCACCTGAATCAATTGACTTAAAGATTTGGGGAAGAAGCTGAAAGAGTCTAAAAATAGATTTTGTTCAGGCACGTGTTACCCTTGTCAACTGTTTTCCACATGAATTCTAGCAGCAGTAGCTTCTCCGATGATTTGGGTATGATATTATATGAAAAAGAACCATCTATCTATGCGTCATCTACAACTCCTCACTTGGCAATGTGGGCCAACGCCGGAAGAACAAACTTTAAGTTGGAATTGGAATAGTGTATAAGAACAGGTACGAAATATTGTTGTCTAACGTTTAAATTGCATGACTGGTGTGCTACCCCTCTAAAGTTACTCGTTCCCGATGTAATTTCCTGCCACAAATGATCATGGTTGATCACCTTCCTCCTCCCCCCATTCCCAACACCAACATCAAATTCTCCCTTTCAAACCCAACAAATTTTACGATTTTTAATGGCCACTATGTCATCTGGTGATAGGAGCATAGGATAGTTTGTATAACGAAGGCGCGAGATTGCACCGTTCGCTGTTTTAATTAGACTGACCAATGCCGAGCGCATGCAGTCTTCACCGTCACTCAACATCTCAAATACGTCCAACAATTGCATGGTATTATTGGAATCTCGTTGCGCGTGAGCGTAAGAGACCCCTATGGCTTCATTTATTTTAACATGATTTGAATTTGACGGATCGTACACGTCTGTCAGCTTAGCTTCGCAGTCCAACGCGATCTTATTGCTCTGCAGGGGCGTGTTTTGAAAATTTTTAAAACGTAAGATTGCTATATCTCCACTTACCGTCTCCATAACCTGGTATCCATGACGTTTACAGTGTTTCATGTGATGCTTTAACTTTAAATCAGAGCAAAATCTTGAGAGGCATGTTGGACAGTAATAGCATACACCACCCGGATATTTACCCTCACTTAGAACCCTGCTAATATCTGTAATTGCATTGAAATGACCAATTAAACCGGAGTCTGTGAGTGGGGTATATAAAAGCCACACCCAATTTTTTACTGATTTGATTTAAGGAGACCGTAATGGAAATAATACATCCTTCTTATCGGAACGCTGACCCTCTTCAAATTCTGTTTCATACTGTAACACCGTGACACCAATCTTTAAATGTGCATTAGCCCGCTCAAAAATATCTATTCATTTTAGTGTCACAGGATATTGACCATTTAAACAATTAAAATTTACTTTGGGGAACTTTGAACCCTCCCTTACATTAACTGCCATTTTGTCCAACTTTTTGTTAGATGCATCATCGCGCAGAGATCTGTATGCTGCAATCAAAAACGCATACTTGAAACACCGCAGCCTCGTATCGACACAGATTCGTTGTATCCCCTGACTCCCCTATAACTCTGAATTATATTTTAATTCAATTTACCTCCCTACACCTCTGACAATAAAAGCCTTTTTAAACCTACATATGTTAAAATTTAAATTTTCAATAAATAAAACCAAAGATCCAATAACCCCATCAGGATAATTCTCCCCCTTACTTTGAATACTATTAGCCCCATTTAGAAAAACCTCCCCAGAAGTTGATAAATGCGGGTGAATTGCCAACATCTCTGTGTGCAAGTATTTCGAATACATCTCACCCGCACTTTCATTTAAAAAAAATATTTTTAGTGCTATTGATGCTTTTAAACTGACCCCCACTCCCCACACCCCCATTTGTTGTTCAAGAATGGCTCGAATCTTATCAGTATATGACTGGGTAATGGCCAGGGGCTCTGTTATTATATCCCCCGAGACTAGAGAGTTTAAAGGGTCACCGAATTTGGCGCTGTAGACCAATGTGTGGTGCAAGGCAGAGTTGGACAAAAAAAAATCCGGAAGAGGGGATACTGTTGCTGTTGTATTACTACTACTATCTATATCATTAAGTGGAATGGTGGAGGAGGGTGACAGGGAATTGTCAATAACACCACCACCACTCAGAGTCTGTTCAATCAAATTGGGGGGATGCGGCATGAGGTCCCTTAGTACATATTCCAAGGTATTTGGGGATAATTGGTCGAGCCAGCCTGTATTTTCCTGTGATGGAATTTCGTTATGAGGACCCGGTTCAGATGCACTAGTAGCATCACCTAAATGATCACGCATAAAACTTTCTGTCCACTCCGGATCCTCAAGCATGTCAATATCACAGCTTAAGTCATCCAGGCTAGCCATTTCCCCAAAAACATCATTAAGGAACCCCCTATGCCACTCCATATCCTCTAGAACTAGTGTAGGTTCATCACTGAACTCCGGTGGTGGTGATAAAATTGGTCCTGTAAATACACTTGGTTCATCACTCAATGGTGTCGGTGGTGGTGCTATATCTTTAATCTGTAGAAAAAAAAGTTTTATTTTTTATGTAAAATAACCATTATTTTTATAAAGTTAAAAAACTATGTCAATTTCTCATAGTCATTGTCCCATCACCACCTGAACAATTAAAAGAAGAAAAAAAAGTTACATTGCCACATGTCTTTCATTATGACAACAGAACATGTTAAAAAAATATGTATATTGTTTTAGTCAGGAAAATATAGTTTTATTCTTAGAAGAGTAAGCTAGAACAAGAGAATGATAAAAAAAAACTAACGGTTTTATTCCAAAATTTTTTTAATAAAATTGCAAAATATGGGTCCAATTCTAGTGCTTGACCCTCTTCATTATAACTCTCAATGAAATCCGACCATCGTTCGACTGACGCGGTATGCTGTATGAACACTCGCTCCTCAGCTTCAGTTAATGGACACGAGTCCCATACGTCGGCGGTTGGTGGTGTTACTTTCTCAACAATCCGAATTTTCCTATGTCTTTTGGTAACGGATTTGTTTGAAGTTGTGGACATAGTTGACCTAGACTAAATAAATGATTGTAAGAGAGAAGAACTTTTTTTTCTCCATCCATATCAAAAAATAAAGTGCAATTAAAATGCTGGATGGTCCCTTTTAGAGCCCCCCTGGGAGGACCCTTGGGAACCGGGAGCTTACTTTGAGGTAGGAGGATCGATACCCTTTCGAGTTGGGATATCAGACTTCACAACACTATTCAAATAGAACAGCCTCAAATTCTTTCTCAAAAACACCTAAGTGTTTCAATGAAATGAGTTCGCCCCAAATAATGTTTCTTGACAACACTGTGAAGACATAATTGGATATTACTAAAAACCTTCTTCCTATTTGTTAATATATATCTTATCGGAAATACACATTCTGTCACAACAACACCACTTAAAATTCAATTTAGAGGTATTGAGCAGATTTTAATTTAAATTTAACGATGAGAGATCAGATAAGCAGCGGATGTATACAAAAGCTTACTGTAAAACATAATTCAGTTTATGAATGCTTGTCAATTGTGAAATGGAGAATTGTATGCTTTCATATAGTTACTTTTTTAAAAGGATTATTGGACTATTGCATTAGAAAAACGTCTAGGCTAGAAGAGAGAAGTTACAAGGTAAGGTTTTTTAGAAATGTATGATAAGCTATTTCATTGTTATAAGCATTCCATTATATACTGCTAATTTGGTTAATGAAAGAAAATGAAATAGAATTATTATTATAGAATAGTTTAAAAACAATTTTAAGTTTTACTCATCAAAAGCTATGCGCCTGAGAAAATTTACCTTAATTTTGAAAATAGGGAAAGAAAAAATTATGTATATACTTACAAATTCTGACTGGGCTTCTACATCTGAACTCCTTGACAAAACATGAAGGGAGTCAAGCTCACGATCTTCAGTAGGCTCGGCAGAGGCATTTTGAGAAGCAGTCCATTCTCTTTTCAACTTCCTTCCGGATTGCGCGGAGCTAACACTGGGGCTATAGGGCTCTGGCACTATAAGTTGGGTGGTCGTTGGCTGGTCCAGATCGTGTGTAATTATACCAGCATATTTGATAATTGATGGTCTTGCGGCTTGCATTAATACAGCTTCGCTCCATCTTGCTTTCTTTTCAGAAGGGGGGTTATTGCACGTATCCGCTTCCTTGAAAAAAAGGCAAAATTTAGCATGAAAAAAACACTCCCTTTTTCCATTTTGTTGGATAAATGGTTAAGAGGTCAAATTTTGTCCTCCTCCTCCTCTTGTTTATTGCTCATTAAGGTGCTCCTATTATTAATTTCATACTTCATACTGGGGGGTTCTCTCCCAAGTC
This sequence comes from Artemia sp. Qi Xiang Cuo, assembly GCF_049724085.1. Classification (NCBI taxonomy): domain Eukaryota; kingdom Metazoa; phylum Arthropoda; class Branchiopoda; order Anostraca; family Artemiidae; genus Artemia; species Artemia sp. Qi Xiang Cuo. Next base: position 54,894,883 of record NC_142798.1, on the reverse strand, counting down.
AATACCTCGCTCTCTACGCTACAATTTTTTTTTTAGTGCTTTCAAAAGAGCTATCTATTCTAATTAAAAATAGTCTTTGTGATTCAGAGGGTTGTGAATAAAAATTTTTTTTTATAATTTTAACTTAATTTGCTTGTTTTTTTATAAGGGTATAACCCTCCCCCTATAATAATAAAAAGATTAAGCGTAATAGAAAAAAAAACAATAAAAAAAAAACACTCGACACGGTGCAATAGTAATATCAACTTTTAAAAACGGAATTTTTATGTTAATAAACGTATATAGATAATGTGTTTTTAATTGTGATTATAAATATATATAAATTTTATTACGTTTACTATTATTCATCAAAGGGTACGAGTCTGAGAAAAATTTACCCGATTTTATTTTTTAAAGAGGGGGGAAACATCCCCTAGAAGCGAATGAATTCTAATGAAAATCACACCGTCAGATTCAGCGTATCAGAAAACTCTATTACATAGGTTTCAAGCTCATATCTGCAAAAAATCTGCAACTTTGTATTTTTTTGCCAGAAGAAAAATACAGGAATATAGAAGTTAGTTACGTAAGTTAATTTGTAAAGAGATCCATTTAGGAAAAGAAAAGTAAAATTTTTGTGCAAATAAAAGCTGCATTAACTAAAAAACGATCAGAAATTAAATAAAAGAAACAAGTTTTTTAAAACTGAAAGTAATGAGCGACATTAAAACGAACATACATTATTCCCTATATGAAGGGGGCTGTCCCCCTCCTCATCGCATCGCTCTTTACGCTAAAGTTTGACCTTGTCTCACAAACTTATTTTTTAAAACAATAAAAAACTTTAGCGTAAAGAGCGAATCCTTAAGATTTCAAATATATCAGTTTCATCAAGTTCAGCTGTACCGATAAAAAGTTACGCGCCGGAGGAAAATTGCCTGGTTTTCGAAAAAGGGGGGAAACACCCTCTAAAACTCATAGAACTTTAATGAAAAACACACCATCAGAGAACCCTACTATAGAAGTTAAAAGCTCCTATCTGGAGACTCATTCGAACGGAAATTAAAAGTTCTAATGTCCTTTTTAAGTAAGCCAAAAAAAAATGGAGGGCACCTAGGCCCCCTCCCACGCTAATTTTTTTTCCCAAAGTCATCCACCGTGACTTCGGAATTAGACAAACCCCGTTTATAGCAAGAGCCGGTGAAATTTACCCCCCCCCCAAAACTCTTACACTCTTTGTAACACGCAAGCTTTTCATTCAAAGCAGAAAAATACATCATGTTAGGAAAAGGCTTGTTTCTGAATGATAAAGAAGTGTTTTTCAAAACAATTAAAACCTGTAAACATACCTATGATGGATAGATTTTATTTACATAATAGAAAAAAACTTGCTTTGACGTGTCTATCAAATATAGTCGTCATATTCTTAAGATTTTTCTTTGTTGGAGGGGAGGGGGGCTAAGTCCCTCTGAAATTTGAATTTACTAGTAAAACATTTTTCTTTATTTTTTTTTGGGGGGGGGGGGGGAAAAAAAAGAAAGAAAAGTGTAATAACATTGAAAATTTAAAAATCCATTGTTTTCAAAAGTTAAAAATATATGGTGTAGTATAAACAATGTCTTAAAACATAATGAAAATTGGAATGCAGTGTAGGGACATTATATCGGTTTTTTTAATTGAGTACATTATACCATGGCAAGTTTTTTTTACAAAACCGACCAATCAAGTTATTATATTGGACTAACCACCAACTTTCTCTAATCGACTGACACACAAAAAATCTATTTCATAATAAAAAAACATGTCTACCAAGCCATGTAGAGTTCATTGTAATAGGCAAATGACCCTGATAAGGCATATTACGCAATCACTCGTCGGATCCATAGGTGACTGCCCCGTGGTAAGTCATATTACGCAATCACTCGTCGGACTGTGTATTGCCTTACTACTGAGAGATTCATAATTTAGCGTAAAGAGTGGGGTATTGAGGAGGGGACAGCCCCTTTCATATACGGAATAATTTCTGTTCGTTTTAAGTTTTAATATCGCTCCTTACTTTCAGTTCAAAAAAACTTTTTTTTATTTAATTTCTGAATGTTTTTGAATTAGTTCAGCTTTGATTTTGGCTAACCGTACATGAATAATTATAACAAAATTTGCATATTAATTTTACTTTTTTGGCTAAATGGCTTTCTCGAAATTTTTTTCTGAAGTAACTTACGAATTAACTTACGTAACGAACTTCTATATTCGTATGTTTTATTACGTATATTAGGGAGTTCACCCCTAGTCGATACCTTGCTCTTAACGTTAAAGTTCAAATTTTGTTTGAATAACAAACCCCTGAATCACAAAGGCCGGTTAATTAGAATAGATAGCTCTTTTGAATATACTAAAAATAACTTTAGCAAAAACGGCGAGGTATTGACTAGGGGGCGAACCCCCTCATATACATAATAATTTATGTTTGTTTTAAATTTTTATCTTGCTCCTTACTTTCAGTTAAAAAAACTAATTTTTTTATTTAATTTCTGATCGTTTTTTAAATAATTCTGGTAAATCCGGCGCCCCTTCAGATAAATATCGCTGCTCCCAAGGCCACAGCCTCCCTGGACGGATCCTCTCCTGTAACCCCCTCCTCTGACACCCCCACCCCCATCAGAAAAGAATCCCTCCTGAAAAGATTTTATACTTCCCATTAACCAATACTGTATGTAAACAATGGGCAAAGTTCATAACTTCCAGCCCTTTCCCCGGGACCTTTGGGGGACTAAGTCATCGTCAAAGACATATTTAGAGGATTTTTGGCTTTGCTGAACAAAATGGCTACCTGTGAATTTTGACTGGAGGACTTTGGGAAAAAAATGATCGTGGGTGGGGGCCTAATTCCCTTCAATTTTTTGTACACTTAAAACCAGCACTATAACATTTCGTTACTTTTCGAATGAGCCCACTTAAGATATTATAGGACAACTGGATCGATACGATCAACCCTTGGAAAATAAAAAAAAAATAAACACGCATCCGTGATCTTTCTTCTGACAAAAAAAAAAATAAAAAAATTCCACATTTTTGCAGATAGGAGCTTGAAACTTCCGCAGTAGGGTTTTCTGATACGCTGAATCCGATGGTGCGATTGCCATTAAAGTTATATAACTTTTTGGGGGTGTTTTCCCCTTTTTTCAAAAATGAGGCAAATTTTCTCAGGCGCGTAACTTTTGATGGGTAAAGCTAAACTTAATGAAACTTATACATTTGAAATCAGCATAAAAATCTGATTCTATGCATGTGTTTATGGCTATAATTTTAGTCTTACAAGACTAAACTTAATGAAATGTATATATTTGAAGTCAGCATAAAAAGCCGATGCATTTGATATATCTACTGGTATCAAATTTCCATTTTTTAGAGTTTCGGTAACTATTGAGTCGGGTCGCTCCTTACTTACAGTTCGTTACCACGAACTGTTTGAAACACCCGAGGATTTACGTGTAGTCACAGATATTTTCGACAAAGAAATTACTGCATATCTTCCAGTGAACAGTAGAAAAGGCTATTAGTTGCCATCATGACACTAAAGAAACTACACGAAAATAGACACTTATTTTCCGTTCTAAGAACTTCAAAACCCCCACTTAGGAAGGCCATACTCAAACATGGTGTTGACAAAGAATTTATTAATCTAATATCTGAACTTCGTTTAAATTTATCTGGCGGCAATGTGCAGTTGCCAGAAGGTGTTCGACAACAGAAAAAGCAACATCGCTCTACTACTTGTGCCTTGACACACAAAAACAAAGGGAAAGATTTGCAAAGAAAACGTGTCCTTTAAGCGGGCGGTAGCTTTTTACACTTCAAAGAGAGGTGTTGATCAAAGAGAGGTGCTGTAGTTGCTCATGCTTTAGAAAGTATTCTTGAACAGGATTACTATAGAAAAATTCAATCGGATCGCGGTAGTGAATTTGTTAATCCTCATGTGCAAAAGATTATATTAAAACATAATACAACGCTCTATCATAGTCACAGTCTGATAAAGGCTGCATTGGCCGATCGATTGATAAGAACAATTCGTCTATTAATTTCGAGATATTGTACACTGAAAAATACTGCTGATTTTATTCATTATTTAGATAAAATTATGCAAATATATAACCAACGACTTCATCAATCACTTTCAAGTGGTAGTCCTCAGGAAGTTCATTGCAGTGAAAATACATTTGACACTTTTCTTAAACAATATTCCAGTGAAAAAACAAAAAATGTGAAGAAGAAATTCAATGTTGGCGATACTGTTCGAATTAATAGAATCAGCAATATTTTTGAAAAGGGAAATTATTTATGGAGCACTGAACTTTTTAAAGTGTCTAAAATCCTAGACACCAAACCCACGAAATATCATCTGCGAGACACCAAAGATGATGAGATCCTCGGTGGTTTTTATGAATATGAACTACAAAAAGTTAGAAACAGTAGTGAAATTTATCAAATTGAAAAGATGTTAAAGAGACGTACTTTCCGGGGCAAGAAACAGCTGCTTGTTCGCAGAAGAGGATAAAAATATGATTTGGTGCTCTGGTTGCGGCTGAACACACTGGCAATGATAAGTTATTTCTTGGCGACTTTCATGTCCAATATCTTCGACCCACTCTAGAATGATTTGGATAAAACAAGTGATTTTTGGACAAAAAACTCCCCCACTATCAAATTCGATGGCGCGTATAAAGTGGCTCTTGTCGACTGTATTCTCAAAAATACCTATGATATTCTGAGAAGAGATCACAAATATGATATAAAAATTAGACCCTATGATTGGTCGCCAGCCGTTAGCGTTCAACATAAAATTAAAAAGATCAATTGGATGGATCATCCATATATTGAATTACCATGCGAATAACTCACTCGTATGAATTGTTTATGTCGTTTTATCAGTAAAAGAATTTCCGCTCGTAAGAAAGAAGCATTTCATTTCAACTATTCAAAGGAAGAGGACAAGATCTACATTAGTTCACCCATTGCCAGTAAAAAGGTTATTCTCAATGATAATCTAAAATATGTTCTTGGCTTTAAACTTAAGTAATCAATGGTAAAAGTGCCGGAAACACTAATGTTATTTTTGCTGACCACCCGCCAGCCTTCTCCACGGACACTTGTGTATTTCTTTATGCTTCATTTGTTGAAACATCCAGAGTTGGCAAAAGCAATGTCCCCCTCCTACGAGTTCTTGAACGAAAAACCAATCAAGATCATATTCATAATTACAATATAAAGCATCTTCAGTATATCCCCGTAAACACTTCCTATTTGGAACTCTGCCAGTTAACACTAAGAACTGAATTAGGTGATCCTTTAGCAATATCAAAAGGTTTGGCTGTAATTACATGTCATTTTCGACCCATCGTTGTCGGTGTTCAAAACAAACAAGATGTCTAATAGAAATGTGGTATTCATTTGTCCTAATATTGACTGCTATGTTAATACTCTTGGCCCAAGACAACTGGGCAATGGAATGGACTAATACAAAAGTCGTTCATCAATGTCTGGCTATGGTCTTAGAAGTTGGTTTTCTAAGTTGTTTCGCTCTGCACTACCTCAGGCAAAAAAAAATATTGTTCCGGCTGCGACGAATTTCGCATCCACTACTGTGTACGATAGGGGCTTTGGCAAGGATTTAAAAAAAATGCTTCGGAAAATTTAAGGTCCAGTGCACGAGCCTTTGGCGAGCAATTGAAATCTCGACAAAATGGGAGAGGCTTAAAAAGGTTGAGAAACAATGCATCACTCATCAGTCTCTACTAAGGTCAGAAACGAAAGACATACCCCCTGTCAAAGAAAAGAAGGAAAAGGACAACACGTAAAATAAGCAGTAGAAGAAGAAGCCCTAGGAAGAGAATTGTTAGATCAAAACTGGATTTCTTTTCATAGACTGAACAATGGCATATCTACCTCATAAGGATTCTTATCCTTCAATCACTTCATCTTTAAATCTATTCAATTCACAAAATGTTGATGTGAGTGTAAAACATGGGTACTATGAACAATTTTATCCACAACAACCACTCTCTGATAATATCCACGTTCAAATTTATTCCCGTGAAGACTATTTTATGGACATGTCTTTGACATTTATAGATTTACATATGGTAGTCAAGAAATCCGACAATGGAATGCCAATTCGAGCTGATGGAATGTCCTATGAAAATTTTATTTTACATAATTTTTTTATTTTGGTGAGCACAAGCAACAATCTCTCAAATTATACAAGCTATATGCAGTTCATGTTGATGACACTCAAGTCATACACGGAATTGCGAGGCACCTCCAATTGATATGAATATATTACAGATACTGATAGTACAGATACACTTAAAAATGCTTCAACTAGTGAATTACATCTAGTTGAAAAATATATCATGAGATATTTCATATACCCTAATGGCTACCACCAAATATTAAAGTGGATATAAAATTGATGTTTGCTCCATCCAGTTTCATTTTACGAAAGGAACTTCCTGCCAATCAAGATGTGAACTCTCTCGTTTACCTTGACAATATTGTATTTAAAAAAGCATCAGGTTGTAAATTCCGTTGGTTTGACAGTGGGAAAACTGACAGCCCGGGAAATTAATATTAAACTACTTGTTCCTCATACAATCACCAATAAACGTCATATTACCACAGGCTCACGCACATTCACTGACTCATCCTTTATCAATGGCGAAATTCCATCAAAATTAGCATTGAAATTTGTAAAAAGAGCTAGTGCAATAGGATCGTGGACTGGCTGCCAGCATAAATTTGAGATGTTTGGGCTTTCATCTCTTGTCTGCAAAGAAAATGGAATCCCACTCTACAATCTATCTTTTGATAAAACCTACAAGATATTTTAGGAGTTGACAATGTAAACCCTAGATTATGATTTACAACTATTTGAAAATGACATAAAGGAAAACATATTCGCTAAAACACATGGTATCATTGTAATAGACCTGTCTGGTACTCAAGATCAGAGTATAGTACGAACGGGAGTTTGCGTTTAGAGTTTACACTTGCTAACCCTTTTCCTGAGAGTATATCACTAATCTCGTTAAATAACTTTGGAACCTAATGGGAAGTTTCTCCCGAGGGCAGTGTTCTACTAGACCTTGCACTATGAACACTATTCAAATAATCAGTGCAATTAATATGGAACCCCGCATGTTCAAATACAGATCCTGTTGTTTACCATCATACTTCCTTGTAAAAATTCAAAGTGCAAACAATACCCTAATCATTCTTAACAGCAGTCCGTCAACTGCGAATACCGGCCATTGGCTGTGCATCTTTCAAACAATGAAAACTATTGAATCTTTTTATCCTCTCGGCCTACCCTATACATTCTACACTCCATACGTCAGCAACTATATTGAAAGCAGTGGGAAAATTATTATTCAAAACCAGAAGAGACTGTAGGATCTGATGACTAAAAGTTGCGGTTTCCATACGCTACTATATTTTGTGTTCATATGTTACGGTTATACTTGCAAAGAGTTTCTCAACGTTCAAGCAGATATTTTAAGTCTAAACAACTTTATGGTGATAAATATCCTCTCACACCTATATAATATTGATTTTAGTGCCCTTCGAGGAAAGTGTTTTAAAAATTTATGTAAACTTGTTTTTTAATAAAAAAAAATGTATATATACAACAACAATGTCTTTATTTTCCACTTTAGATTTCTTCTTCTGTGTATAGACAAGTTTCAAGAACAACTAATGCTGGTAGATCATTTGAGTTCACTGTATATTGATCTTGATTGGCTGCAAAGTCAGGGTCACATTTTCTACAGTACTATTTAACTTCACTCGTGTCATATCTCTTTGTATAGTCAATGATACTATTTGCATTCATATTGTGATATTCATGTGTTTCAATTTGTCTATTTGAAGTAATATCACATACAGTGTTTTCAAGGGGTGAATCACATTGGGTAACAGCCAAATAAAAAACACTAGGTTTATAGTCGTGATAGGCAGTGTTGTCACAAGGATGACGTAGAAACCAAATCGTCTTGTAACCCCAACAGTTGAATCGTGGACCTGATTCTTCCTCCCAAAATAATTTAAAACCAAAACGACACCAATCTCGTAGAAATAAACTAAAATCACGTTTAGGTTTCTTCCAATCATACCAGGAAAAGTATTCTCCCACTGATCACATTTGTCATAGTGACAATTTGATCATAGTTGCCCTCTAGGGTGAGAGTCACAAATTTCTTCAAGACATGAATTACAGCCTTTAATTTGTACTGCATATCCTCTATTTAATTTACACGGATTGCATAATTTGCACTTTTCATTATACTCATCTATAATTGTACAATTCTCACATGAAGATTGTTGGGGTTCCACCCTTGTTTCTTTTCCTTTCAGATAAATGACCTGTTTTTGTTTTCTTAATAACATTTGCTTATAGTATAATTTTAAAAGACAGGTTAAATTCTCGTTGCTAAGTTGGAGGCGTCGCAATAAGTGAGCTTTGAAGTAAGTTCTATTTTTGTACCTCCTGATTTGGAGTCATTGAAAGATAAAGCTAAGAGGTATAATTGGGTTTGAATGGGGATGGAGATGATTGCAAGCGAAGGTCCACCCCTATGAACAGTGGTGTACAAAATATTATTTAAATTTAGTCTACTTTGAGACCCCGTATAGGGAGTCTGTAATTGGAATTTATAGATGCTATTATTGTGACCCTTTTGGAAGAATAAAAGTAAGGTATTTTCTACAAACTCTGTACTAGTTTCCGTAACCTAGGCAGGGTAGGAATAGAGTTACGAGATATCGGCATTATTATATTGACAGGTAGGTTTGTTACCTCCAAGGAGAGGGTTAGAGATTTTCTAGTCGTAACCCAAGGCGGGTACACTTGGCTTTAGAAAGTGGCCATTTGACCACTCGATTGCGTTATCATACCCTGGGACAGGATATACTGTAAATCGGGTAGTACCAAACCCGATATTTTCAGAACCGGTGTGGTAGACGTGGCTTCACATTATATTTTGGGGCCGGGGCTTTGCCCTTCAATAAGTGGTGACACCCGTATATTAACACGCCAGTAGCGTTATGGCGTACCGGTATAACACTGGTGCCGGTGGCGAAACACCACGAACATTGGTGGCAGCAGAAAAGGAGCTATCAGTAAACCTGATAGTAAAAGAAATCCGCGTTTTCGAAGAGACAAGTAATTTAGCCTACAAGATTAGCCTATTGTGGTTACATATAAAAAAAAATACGGAATCAATTAATAGAATTATGAAGATCTATTATGGGCTATGCCTTGTTAGATCATAATTGAAAAATTTACGAACCAATATATCGCGCAACTAATTAGTGTGCAAAAATATACGGCTAATTGAGTCGCAGCAGTTTTTCGCGAGAAACCGGAAGTTACATGGATAAAAGAATTTTCATTTAGACTGAAGAGGTAATTTCAGTTAACGGAATTTTGAAATTATGTCGGACAGAGATGAGATTAACTCAAGACCGAGAAGGTTGAGTGAAGCCCATAGAAAAAGTAGCAAAATAGAACGAAACGCTAATATAGAGGCCTTTGAGGGAGAGCACCGAGAATATAAGGAAAAAATGCAGGCCGAGGAAGATGAAATTAGAAAGAATAGAAAAGAGGAACGAAAGGCTAGAGTGGCCTATAAAGAAAGAGACAATATGTATATAGAACAAACGTATTCAGAAAATGAACTAAGAAGAAATAATGACTGACGAAATCAAAGTAGTCCGAGTAGAAGGAGCAGTGTTGAATCGAGATCCGCAGGGGCTCGCGAAAAAGTACCCAAATAAAGATGACACAACGTATATTAAATTTCTTGGAGAAAGAGAGGATAGACAGAAAAATTCATCAGGCCCGTATGGACAAAATTGAAAAAGATAGTCAAGCCAATGAAATACTTCATCAGGCCAGTATGTACAAAATTGAAAAAGATAGACAAGAAAGAGAGAAAGAAAGGATAGCTAGAGAAAAGAGAGAAGAGAATATTAGGATATATAGAGAACAAAAGGAGGAGGCTGATAGAATAGCCAGAGAACGAAAGGAAGAGGCTGATAGAATAGCCAGAGAAAGAAAAGAGGAGAATGATAAAATAGTTAGAGAGAAAGAAAAGAGAGATCACCAATAGCTTAAAAGAACTATAAGAAGCCGAATAGAACCCCGCTGGGGAATCCCAGGATGTGAGATTTTGTCACAACTTACTTATAGGCTGTCAGATAGCCATAATAGTTTATCTAAGAATCAATCGCGAGAAAATGAAAATTACCAAACATTAAACACTTTTACGAGAAAATATACAACTTCACTGACTACGGGGGAAGGTGGACCAGCCCATAAAACAAATTGGGAGGCTGCGCCACCCTATCGGAAAAAAGAAATGCTTGATAGTCAAAATGATGATAATCTGGTAAAAATTGATTTCTCGGAGCCTTTTTTCTAAAAATTGCCATAATAAAGAGGAGAAAGTAACCTATAAAAGAACGAATTGGGCTATAGCACATAATCAAGGAAATATTGGCGAGTTTGTGAAATCACATAAAATAGAAGGAAAATTAAACGGATAATTGACCGAAATGGGAATTGACTCAGGGAGTCAGCAAACTTTTGTGCGAATTGACCTAATTAAAAAGACGGAAATAGACCATAAAAATAATATTACAACATTGTGTTATTATGGAGATAAGCACCGAAGCCCGTCTGCTTGGGTAAGAATAGAAATTGCAAAGAAAGACGGTACGGTCCAGAGAAAAACGATAAAAGCAGGCTTAGTACCTACGCTAGCAGTGGATGTTTTAGTAGGAGGAGACTTTGGAGATATTGGAAATCCAAATTTCCAGAAAATGGAAAACTTGAGAACACTATTAACGAGTGTGAGACACCGAAAAATGGTTTGCCAATTTGAAGCGCTGATTGCACCAGAGAAAAATGAGACGAATTTTATTGTACGCACTTTTCCTCGCAAAGTTCGGGAAATTTTAGTACAATATGAAAAACAAAATGATGGAGTTCAGTTCCCATATGATAACGAAATATTTGTTTGTGCGGTAAAATTAAAGAAGATTAAAAGAGAGAAATAAGATATTAAGCGGAACTACAATAAAGAAAGTCAGTCAAAGATGGACACTGGATTCCAATTCAGATTTCATGACGATTTATTTAATGCTACTACAAAAGAAAAGAAAAATAAGATAGAGAAAAGAGATATTAAACGGAGCTACAATGAAGAAATGCAGTCAAAGATGGTGGAAACTGGAGTCAAAATCAGATTTAACGATGATTTAGTATTTTGCGCGAATGATAAAATTGAGAAAAGTAGAGATGAAAAGAGGAGTGTAAAAAAGAGACAAAATTTGAAAATATAGCCTGCAGTGGCGAAAAACGAAAAGTTGGATGGGCTGTGCCTTGATAACATAAATAATAGGGGGGGAAAAGAGGTCAAAGACCCATGGAGAATAAAACAAGATGGTTACAAAATAGAAATGAATGGCCTACAACGGATTGGGGGAGAGTTGGGAGATATGGAATGTCGAGTCGGATTGGAAAAACTTGGAAAGCAATCTGAGATTAGTATTATCAATCCAAAAGATATGTCGGTCCTTTATGAGGAGGAGGAATCCCTTGGGGAAAATCCCCTGCGGGAAGTCGCAAAAGATAGCCCTTTTCCTCAATGCACAACTGGCGGACAAGTTGTGATCCCTTTACCGAGATTTTGCCTTTCTGATCTGGAGTTCTTGGGGGATACTCTCCCCCAGTCACTTCATACTTCGCCCATACCTTTGTCCAGTAACCCTATTCATAGCTGTTATTCTTCATGGGAATCGACAATTAATTCCGGAAAACCATATTCAGTATCCAAGTTTCATCTTCAATTAACATCAACGCATAATCTTCATTTAATTATCCCAGGGGAGGGAACCCAGAAAAAAGACAACTCATGGTTCACTCAAATTTTTTCTTAATTCCATCTATCTTTATAGTTCTCTCAGGGCTTGGACGGTTCGCCTGTAAAGTATCTGAAAATATGTCAAGGAGCCCTTTCCTTTTTTATTGAGATGTGGGATTGTTTTCACAGGTAGAAATTAAGAGGCTAGTGCAGCCAATTTTTCATGATGGCTGGCATCATCATATGTGCCAGAAACTGATTCTCTGCTCCTCTCAAATATAAATTCGAGAGAGTGAGAAAATTTTTCGTTTTTGATTGTGCTACGCACAATCAGTGTCTACGAATCTTGGGGACTTTAACATTCAAAGCGTATTGCGGAGGCTATACGATTTACACCATGATGATCCTACAGTAGAGACGTATTGAATACGACTAATCTAGAGACAAGTAGTGAAAACAATGGCAGAGACACTGGTGGAAAACAGAAGGCAAATTGATTTGGTAAGGTTGAAGCTATGTCCTTATGTTCGCAAGGATGGACCAAGGTAGCGCATGGTTGGTCATTTACCTTAAGAGAGGAGGTGTTGGTGTTTTAATCCTGTTTCTTTTTTTTTCAGATAAAAGACCTCTTTTTTTTTTCTTAATTACATTTGCTTATAGTATAATTCTAAAAGACAGGTTAAATTCTCGTTGCTAAGTTAGAGGTGTCGCAATAAGTAAGCATTGAACTAAATTCTATTTTGGACTTTCTGGTTTGGAGTCATAGAAAGATAAAGCTAAGAGGTAGAATTGGGTTTGAATGGGGATGGAGATGATTGGCTGGGCCAAGCGAAGGTCCACCCCTATGAACAGTGGTGTACAAAATATTATTCTGATTTAGTCCACTTTGAGACCCCTGATAGGGAGTCTGTAATTGGAATTTATAGATGTTATTATTGTGACGCTTTTGGAAGAATACAAGTAAGGTATTTTCTACAAACTGTGTACTAGTTTCCGTAACCCAGGCAGGGTAGGAATAGAGCTACGAGGTACCTTCATTATTATATTGACAGGGAGGTTTGTTACCTCCAAGGAGAGGGTTAGAGATTTTCTAGCCGTAACCCAAGGCGGGTACACTTGGCTTTAGAAAGTGGCCATTTGACCACTTGATCGCGTTATCATACCCTGGGACAGGGTATACTGTAAATCGGGTAGTACCAAACGCGATATTTGCAGAACCGGTGTGGTAGACGCGGCATCACATTATATTTTGGGGCCGGGGCTTTCCCCTCCAATAAGTGGTGACACCCGTATATTACCACGCCGGTGGCGTTATGGCCTACCGGTATAACATTGGTGGCCAAAATACCACGAACAAAGACCAACTGCTAAGAGTGTACATACATTCAAGTAATATATCAATAAATTCAGTAAAAGCATTTGAGTCACGTCGTAAAAGCTTCATACAATAGTCCAATTGAGAATCATTCCCCATTATATTGTCAAGTGTTCCCTGAGAAAATATCTTCCGTTGAAGAGATAACTCGAGAAAATCGTCATCTAGAATCAAACATTTTCCATAAACACAAGATTCGACTTAATTCTCTCTTTCTCAAATTTATTCATTTTTCAATCCTAACACTCTCACTGCTGATTCTAGACTAACCATGATTCTTTCTACTTCAAGAATATTCGATAACCTACTTTAAAAAAAAATCTAACAAAAAGAAAGGGAATATTTTCGATTTCGAAACAATTTTATTGTGTGTCTGTATAATTACAACAAAAATATATTACACATATTCAATTACCGATATAACTTATTGTCCTCAATATACTTCACTATTGCATTTAAAGCACTTTGAAGTCTATTTATATGTGCTATATCAAAATTTGCAGCGAAGCATAATTGGTCCTCCGATTTAAATTTTGTCAATGTTAACACGTATCTTGCATATACTTCATCCCATTCAAGACGAAGCCGTGATCCTCTTGTGATTTCTACCGCAATGTTTGGTACTCTTTTATCATTGCTGCTGCTACCAGCTCCACTATAAATTTCTAATAGTGTAAACATTCCACTCTTTATTGCAAATATATCTCAATAAATGAATATAGGAGTATAGTCAAACTGTTCTCTTCTTGAATTCTATTCTCACACTAATAACAACTGTATTGAAAATCCTTCCTTGTATTAGTTGCGCTTGCTAAGACCTCTTGGGGACTATTGCGCAAATCCAATGCTGAAATTCCCAAAAATCTGCTCTGATGTCACTTCGCCCAGTTCTAGCTCTGCGATTGGCTTAGAAAGAGGCATGTAATCTTGTACCGGTTGTATTCAATAAGCGTGAGGCTGTGCTGTCACTTCGCCCTGTATTGAATAGGCACCCCCTACTGGCAACTAGCTCCCCTCTCATGCCTTTTTTTAGCCCAATGTTATCTGATCAAAATTTTGAGATAGCCATTTTCTTCAGGATAGTTGAAAGATCAAATAACTATGTCTTTAGGAGTAAAATGAACCCCCTCCCCAGTCCGTGGGGAGAGGCCTATAAGTCATGAAATTTGCCCATTGTTTACGTATAGTATTTGTAGTTGGGAAATATACAGACATTTTTCGAAGAGGGTATTTTGTGCTTGGGGAGGATTTCCATAGGAAGAATATTCCCTGGAGAGGAAAATTCCGGGGGGGGGGGGCGAATTTTCCACGGAAAATTTTAAACTGGGGGATTTGACACAATTTTTATACAAAATTCTTTTTTTGTCTTACGTTTTCTTTGCCAACTAAATTTTTCTACTACTACTACTACTAATGATAATAATAACTTACCGCAGCACCAAGTCAAACGAGGCCAACACAGCTACGCAGGCTCCTCCTCTATCCCAATCTATTCAAAGCATCCCTCTTTACACCCTCCCAGGAAGTTCCCATTTCCTTTAAATTTGTCTTTATGACATCCTCCCACCCCGGACGAGGACGACGTCATTTCCGTTTAGCCCTAGACGGTTGGCAAAAAAGGAAAATCTTCGGCAATCTGTCATCCTTCATCTGCACAACGTGCCCTAGCCACCTCAACCTTTCTTTCATTATAGCCCTAGAATTCGGGATTGAACCACATTTTTCGTAGAGCCTGCTGTTTGAAATACGTTCAGTCAGCCGGGTACCCAGAACAAACCTTAAGCAATTTCTCTGGAAAATATCTAGCAAATCTTCATCCGCTTTTCGGAGCGCCCATGCTTCGCAGCCATATTTGACCACGGTCTTCACAGTAGCTTCTAATAGTCTAATCTTGGTTTGCAGACATATCTTCCTATTCTTCCAAACTTTTTTTTTAACTGTGAAAAAACACCCTGACCCTTTGCTATTCTACTTTTAACATCTTCACTGCTCCCACCATCATTACAAATAATACTACTAAGGTTAGTGAAGCTGTCCACCTGATCAATGTTTTCGTTACCCAACGTCACCTTTTTATTTTCACGTATTCCTAGCCTTAGTGACTTAGTCTTCTTAACATTAATTTATAAACCTATTCTAGCACTCTGAATTCGCAAAACCTCTAAAAGTTCAATCATTTTGCTCATACTTTCATCTAAGATGCTTAAATCCTCAGCAGGGACGTAGTTTGGGGGTGGCAGGGGGGGGGCAGTTACCCCCCAATAATGTGGAAAAAAATATATTATACATCCAATGCCCTTTGACTATCCAGATACTGACCCCTCTTGCCCCCCCCCCCCCAATTAAAATGCTAAAGATTCGCCCCTGATCATCAGCATAATCTAAGTCCAGGAGACTTTTTCCTCCCCATTTGATTCCATGGTCTCCCATTGCCTTTCCTGTGCTCCTTAAGACCAAGTCCATCAAAATAATCCATCTAAAGGGGGATAGAACACAGCCTTGCTTAACTCCTGATTTAAAACAAAACCAGCTGCTAACTTTAACCACAGCAGTGTTATTCTCGTACATGGCACTAATCACTTTAATGTATTTGTCTGGTATATCATATAAGGACAAACCCTTTGCTAAAACTCTAATATCAATAGAATCGAATGCTTGCTCATAATCTATAAAACTGAGGACCAAAGGTGTTTGACAACTCAGGCACTTCTCAATTATTAACCTAAGAGAAAAAATCTGGTCAACATATCCTGTACCTTTTCTAAAACCGCAGTGTTCTTTTCTTAAAAGTTTGTCTACAGCATCTCTCAGTCTAAAACGTATCATTTTACTAAGTAATTTGATACCTACAGAAACCAGACTAATGCCTCGATAATTACAACATTCACTCTTATCACCTTTCTTATAAAGTGGCTTAATTAAGGGTTTCCTAAAATCCTTAGGTACTTCACCTTTCCAAAAACCATATTCATAATCTTCAGTAGCTTATTTCTAACCTCAGAGCTACCATATTTAAGAAACCTGTTTACCACACTATCAGCACATGGAGCCTTATTATTTTTTAATCCTTTTAGTACTGTCGCTAATTCCTCCTCACAAAACAAATCTTTCTTATCATCCAAGGTATCACAAACTTTTTCTTTCTTCTTTATATCGTTTCCAGTTACTCTATCACGGATTACCCAATTATCAAAATGTTCCACTAATCTTTCTTGAACTCTTTCTTTATCACTAATTGTGGCCCCGTTCCTATCTTTAACTGATACAAGTCCGGATTGACAACTCCCCCTCAATTTATTGACATACCAGTGCAATATTTTTCTATAATGCCGTCTAGCTGCATCTTCTAGATCCTCGGCAATTTTATCCATGGCCTCCACAACACACCTCCTTAGTTCATATTTTAATCCTTTCTCCACTTTATTTACATTCATTTTGTTTTCATATGATCTATCACTCTGATCATTCTTGTACAAGTCCCTTCTCCTTTCTATTAAACATAAAGCTTTTTTACTAATATTCTTAGCTGTAGTACTAGCTTTCTTCCCTAAGACACCTTCAGCAACTTCACATATTATTTTTCTAAATTATTCCAACCATCTTCGGCATTGTCAAATTTTAAACTCTGCATTATAGTATCCAACTGTTCCTGGAAAGTTACTCTCAGATTCTCATCCTGGAGTCTACCAACGTCATAGCTTCTCGGGAGGTAGTTACCCTTCCTATATTGCAGCTTTAGGTTAACCCTTGACACTACTAGATGGTGATCTTTACTTTTAACATCAATAACGGCACTCCTATATATCCTAGTATCTTGTATTGATCCTGTCAGTCTTCGGTTTACTATAACATAATACCGTAGGCTATTGGCTATAACTAGATTGTTATACCTACAAAATTCTAGAAGTATGTACCCATTATTGTTTTCTTTTCCTACGCCAAATTTACCTAGGCTAGAATACCATCTATACCTATTTCTACCGAACTGGGCGTTAAAATCTCCTAGTAAAAACATCATATTTCTACCTGGGACCCTGTCTATTTGCTCCTGTAAGTAAAATTCATCTGAGTCATTAGTATCTCCGTCAGTCGGTTCTACAGGAGCATATACTACTACAACTGATACCCTGAATTTTTTAGTCATAGAATGAGCCATTGGTATTCTATTATTAATACCTTGCCAACCTAAATAAGACTTAGCAGCTTCCTTATTCATCATGAGCCCTGCTCCCTGTCTATGTACCCCATCCTTCCTGCCTGAGTGAACAAATTCTATGTCACCTAATTTCATGCTTCCTACCCCTGGGATATGAGTTTCTGAAACTCCTTATAAGTCCAGTTCGAATCGTCTGAATTCGTCAGTCGAAATGTCGATACGATAGTCTTTTTTAACGTCGTAACATTCCAAGTTCCAATTTTCAGGTTCTTTAAATCATTGAAATTATTTTGGCCCCAGGAAAAGCAATGATCCTGCATACCAGAGCAGGACGGGGATCACATATCTTCTTAAGTCTACATGGAAGTGCTTAAGCCGGCTTAGAACCGGACAGCAAGAAGTCCCTGGGATCTCCAGTATGAAATGAGGCTTTCTGCAATCCTGGTCCCATCTTGGTCGCAACACAGTTTTCAGAACTTGGCGATGCTCTTCTATCAACAAGAGTCGAAATCCTGCACAGACAATCTCAAGCCTATTACCTCCGACTCATTATATATTCATGCCTACAAATATTATGCTACTACGGGGAGGCAGCCCATAGTAGATAAATTAGCTAGGAAGAGCTTTTTCAGTTCGAAAGTGCCCGTCAAAATAGACCAAGCCCAGAAGAATTGTTCATTAATCAGAATCCCGTGCGAATGCTGTGTCGTTTACTAGGCTATAATTTCCTCGAGGGGCAGTAGTATGTTACCTTATACTTTGGGTAGATTATGTTCCATCCTGTGCTATTTGCCCACTTTACGTTCCCTGGCACCTTTCCATGGCAGATTACCAAGGCAGATTATCAGACTGGTTATTAGGAAAGGTTTTTTAGGGAAAGCTGTCAACCACCCATGTGTTATCCACAGTTCCATTTTTGAAGTCTGTGGAAACAGTTTGACGTGTTCGGTGAGATTATGTTCCTTGGCGTTTGATAGACATTTGCAAAAAAGGGGTAATTAGTGATTGGATAATTTTTTAACGTGAAATCTCTGAATAAAATTTTTTGGAGCATGTACTTGACGATAGATAAAAGGGTTAAGGTGATGAGCAATTACGAGCAAGGATCCCCCCACTGACTCCTGGCAGTAGGCTAAGCATATTAAATTACTGTACTGTGGGTTAGGTAACATGATTAAACATACTTTTACAATCGGAATTCATTGATTGACATTTGCTAAAAAGGGTTAATTAGTGATTGGATAATTTTTTAACGTGAAGGGTCAATTTTGGAGGGAAAACCAAAAATACTCAGAATCGAAAATAAATGGGATCTGCCTCAAGGGGAAGGCTCAGAGGCCCTTCGTTACCCGATTTCTGAGGGCAGGGGAGGGGGTCAATTTTGGAGGGAAAAACAAAAATACACAGAATCGAAAATAAATGGAATCTGCCTCAAGGGGAAGGCTCAGAGGCCCTATGTTCCCCCACTTCTGTGGACAGGGGAGGGAGGGGGAGGGGGGTCAATTTTGGAGGGAAAACCAAAATACTCAGAATCGAAAATAAATGGGATCTGCCTCAAGGGGAAGGCTCAGAGGCCCTTCGTTCCCCCGTTTCTGCGGGCCGGGGCGGGGGAGGGGTCAATTTTGGAGGGAAAACCAAAAATACTCAGAAGCGAAAACAAATGTGAGCTGCCTCACGGGAAAGGCTCAGAGGCCCTTCGTTCCCCCCTTTCTGCGGGCAGGGGAGGGGGGGGGTGAAATTTGGGGGGACAAACAAAAATCCACAGAATCAAAATTAAATGGGACCTGCCACAAGGGCAAGGCTCAGAGGCCCCTCGTTCCTCCTTTTCTGAGGGCAGGGGATGGGGGGGGTGTCAATTTTTGAGGGAAAATCAAAAATGCTAAGAATCGAAAATAAATGGGATCTGCCTCAAGGGCGAGGCTCAGAGGCCCTTCGTTCCCCCATTTCTTAGAGCAGGGGAGGGGGGAGGTCAATTTTGGAGGGAAAACCCAAAATACTCAGAATCAAAAATAAAGCGTGGTCTGCCTCAAGGGGAAGGCTCAGAGGCCCTTCGTTCCCCCATTTCTGAGGGCAGGGGAGGGGGTCAATTTTGGAGGGAAAACCGAAAATACTCAGAATCGAAAATAAATGGGATCTGCCTCAAGAGCAAGGCTCAGAGGCCCCTCATTCCTCCATTTCTGAGGGCAAGGGTCAATTTTTGAGGGGAAACCAAAAATACTCAGAATTGAAAATAAATGGGATCTGCCTCAAGGGCAAGTAGTTCATTTTGAATTTCTTTCATTGAAATGCAAGAGTTGGAATATTTCAGTAGTGTTTTGTTGTGCTTTACCTTGTCACAGTTACATTCTCTTAATTTTTCAAAGTTCATTTTGAATTTCTTTCATGAAATGCAGGAATTAGAATATTTCAGTAGTGTCTTGGCGAGGTTTACCTTGTCACAGATACACTCTCATGATTTTTCAAAGTTCATTTTGGATTTCTTTCGTTGAAATGCAAGAGTTGGAATATTTCAGTACTGACATGTTGTGCTTTACCTTGTCACAGTTACATTCTGTTGATTGTTCGAAGTTCATTTTGAATTTCTCTCGTGACATGCAAGAGTTGGAATATTTCAGTAGTGTTTTGTTGTGCTTTACCTTGTCACAGTTACATTCTGTTGATTTTCATAGTTCATTTTGAATTTCTTTCATTCAAATGCAAGAGTTGGAATATTTCAGTAGTGTTTTGTTGTGCTTTACCTTGTCACAGCTACACTCTCATGATTTTTCAAAGTTCATTTTGAATTTCTGTCGTGAAATGCAAGAGTTGGAATATTTCAGTAGTGACTTGTTGTGCTTTATCTTGTCATAGTTACATTCTCTTGATTTTTCGAAGTTCATTTTGAATTTCTGTCGTGAAATGCAAGAGTTGGAATATTTCAGTAGTGTTTTGTTGTGCTTTACATTGTCACAGTTACATTCTGTTGATTTTCATAGTTCATTTTGGATTTCTTTCCTTGGAATGCAAGAGTTTGAATATTTCAGTAGTGTTTTGTTGTGCTTTACCTTGTCACAGTTACATTCTGTTAATTTTCATAGTTCATTTAGAATTTTTTTCATTGAAATGCAAGAGTTGGAATATTTCAGTAGTGTTTTGTCGTGCTTTACCTTGCCACAGTTACATTCTCTTAATTTTCAAAGTTCATTTTGAATTTCTTTCGTGAAATGCAAGAATTGGAATATTTCAGTTGTGTCTTGTCGTGGTTTACCTTGTCACAGCTACATTCTCATGATTTTTCAAAGTTCATTTTGAATTTCTGTCGTGAAATGCAAGAGTTGGAATATTTCAGTAGTGACTTGTTGTGCTTTACCTTGTCACAGTTACATTCTCTTGATTTTTCTAAGTTCATTTTGAATTACTGTCGTGAAATGCAAGAGTTGGAATATTTCAGTAGTGTTTTGTTGTGCTTTACCTTGTCACAGTTACATTCTGTTGATTTTCATAGTTCATTTTGAATTTCTTTCATTGAAATGCAAGTTGGAATATTTCAGTAGTGTTTTGTTGTGCTTTACCTTGTCACAGTTACATTCTCTTAATTTTTCAAAGTTCATTTTGAATTTCTTTCGTGAAATGCAAGATTTGGAATATTTCAGTCGTGTCTTGTCGAGGTTTACCTTGTCACGAATACATTCTCATGATTTTTCAAAGTTCATTTTGGATTTCTTTCGTTGAAATGCAAGAGTTGGAATATTTCAGTAGTGACTTGTTGTGCTTTACCTTGTCACAGTTACATTCTCTTGATTTTTCGAAGTTCATATTGAATTTCTGTCGTGAAATGCAAGAGTTGGAATATTTCAGTAGTGTTATGTTGTGCTTTACCTTGTCACAGTTACATTTTGTTGATTTTCATAGTTCATTATTTATTTTTTTCATTGAAATGCAAGAGTTGGAATATTTAAGTAGTGTTTTGTTGTGCTTTACATTGTCACAGTTAAATTCTCTTAATTTTTCAAAGTTCATTTTGAGTTTATGTCGCGAAGTGCAAAAATTGGAATTTTTCAGTAGTGATTTGTCGTGCTTTACCTTTTCACAGTTAAATTCTAATGATTTTTCAAAGTTAATCTTGAATATATGTTGTAAAATGCGAGAATTAGAATATTTCAGTAGTGACTTTTTGTACTTTACATTGCCACAGTTACATTCTGTTGATTTTCATAGTTCATTTTGAATTTCTTTCATTGAAATGCAAGAGTTGGAATATTTCAGTAGTGTGACCTTGTCACAGCTACATTCTCATGATTTTTCGAAGTTCATTTTGAATTTCTGTCGTGAAATGCAAGAGTTGGAATATTTCAGTAGTGTTTTGTTGTGCTTTACCTTGTCACAGTTATATTCTGTTGATTTTAATAGTTCATTTTGAATTTCTTTCATTGAAATGCAAGAGTTGTAATATTTCAGTAGTGTTTTGTTGTGCTTTACCTTGTCAGAGTTACATTCTC
This sequence comes from Artemia sp. Qi Xiang Cuo, assembly GCF_049724085.1. Taxonomy (NCBI): domain Eukaryota; kingdom Metazoa; phylum Arthropoda; class Branchiopoda; order Anostraca; family Artemiidae; genus Artemia; species Artemia sp. Qi Xiang Cuo. Next base: position 54,872,974 of record NC_142798.1, on the reverse strand, counting down.
TTAATTTTTCAAAGTTCATTTTGAATTTCTTTCGTGAAATGCAAGAATTGGAATATCATTTCTTCAACTGAAAGTAAGGAGCAACATCAAAACTTAAAAACGGACAGAAAATAGAGGCTGTTAAAAGCATATTGAGCCTGTTCATGAGACACCAGTGACAATTGTGTATGATTCAAAATGGAATAATGATTATTCTACTGATTACGAACTAAAAGAAGACAATAACTCCATTATCAAGAGAGAACATGGTGAGCTATTCTATGGAACAGATTCAAAATTTCCAAAGTTAATCATTGATATTAATAATGTATCATAATAAATTTTGTATTAATATTCTACATAACATTATTTCATTAAAAATATTACATTGTTATGTGTTCATTATTTTTTAGAGTAAGCAAGCATATCAAGCGTTTAGAATGTCCATTAAAACATCAGAGATGTAAGAAAAGGAATTTGCGTACATCTATTGTCAGACACACTATTTCCGTAAAATCTGAGCTATTAAGGGTTTTTTGACCGTAACTCTAGTTTTCTGTAAGAAAATTATGGAAAATACAATTCTCTGGTTCAAATGTGAAACTTAAGTCTATTTTTGGATCGAAAAATAAAACTATTTCCTTCAAATCCGAGCTAATAAGGGTTTTTTGACCGTAAACTCTAGTTTTCTTGTAAGAAAATTATGGAAAATACAATTCTCTAGTTCAAATGTGAAACTTAAGTCCAGTTTGGATACTCATAATGATGAGGAATGATGGTTTTAATTCACTATTTTTTTTTCATAAAACAAAATAATTTTTTTTAAACTTCGAAATTATACAACTCTATTTATTTTTTATCTTTTTCTTTTGTACATACCTTAAAATGACAAAAATCTTTCTTGAATTCACCTCTTGGATACACAATATAGAAATTATAAAAAAAAACATAATTTCCAGACTTCATTTGCATGCAAGAGATACCGAGAGTTCTATGACTCCTCCCCGCAATGAATTCTAAGGGTTTTATGACTCCTCCCCAAAATGAATTCAGATGCTTATAGGAGTAACCCTCCTTAGCCATAACTCCATTCGACCTTGAGCGAAGGTATAAAAGTTTGATGATGTATTTCTCTTCTTAACAAGTACATTAATACCTTCCAAGATGATAGGACTCTATGACACAGAATTTTTCGGTTTGAAAAAATCATCTTGTGGTGTCATATTTGAATGTGCATTTTTATTATTGTCAATGGAACTTGAAGAAATTGACTGTTATCATTGGATAGTAAACTACAACATGTATGAATATGATAAAAGCTTGTGGAGTACTACATTACATCGTATAAACAGACTGGGATTCTACTATAGAGTGATTACAACACTTAATAATAGTAGCCAGGAACTGAGAAATGTTCAGGAGGAAGTCAGTGAAATTTGCAGCTTTTTCGGGGTTAAAGCACTCCACGTAAAGGGTAATGTACCTACAGATAAATTTTTAATTCAAAATTGTGACCCTAGGAATCCACTTTTCAATCTAGAAGAATTTAACTGTCCTAAATTTGAAGGGGTTTATCACCGTCCTGAAGATGAGGTCAGGTTCTTCGCGCACTGGATACATAAGGTCATAATTGATCGTGATAAATGCATTAGACATGGTAAAAACTATTCCATATCATGGGACCATCGTTTCTGGATGTTTAAGAGTGAACGTGTGTATGACTATGTGTCATAATATAATTTTGTATTAATATTCTACATAGCATTATTTCATTAAACATATATTATGCATTACATTGTTATATTTTCATTATTTTTAGAGTAAGCTAGCATATCAACAGTTTAGAATGTATATTAAAACATCGGAGATTTGAGAAAAGGAGTTTGCATACATCTATTGTCGGACACATGAGGTAACGTTGACAAAATTTAGATATCAGAATGAATAAATTCTTTATCAACATCCGTTGTTGGATATGTCATTATGTCATTATGAAAAAATAATAATTAGGTAAGTAAGTAAGTAACAAACTCTTTCTTGAATTCACCTCTTGGATACACAAAGAAGACATTTCATTCAGAAAATATGAAAATATTTGTAAGTAAGTAACACACTCTTTCTTGAAGTCACCCCCTGGATACACAATACAGATACTTTATTCAAGAAATTATGAAAAAATCACAAGTAAGTAACAAACTCTTTCTTGAATTCCCCATTTGGATGTACAATACAGAAATTTAATTCAAGAAATTATGGAAAAAAAAAATGTAAGTAAATAAGTAACAAACTCTATGCTTTTTCTGCATCAATTGTCGGATATGTTGAATAAAATATGCAAAGTCGACATAGCTTTATTTAATTTTTTAAGGTTAATTTAGAAGAGGTTACGTGCGCGCACGTAAGGTAAAGGTAAAGTAAAGCACAACAAAACACTACTGAAATATTCCAACTCTTGCATTTCAATGAAAGAAATTCAAAATGAACTATGAAAATCAACAGAATGTAACTGTGACAAGGTAAAGCACAACAAAACACTACTGAAATATTCCAACTCTTGCATTTCACGACAGAAATTCAAAATGAACTTCGAAAAATCAAGAGAATGTAACTGTGACAAGGTAAAGCACAACAAGTCACTACTGAAATATTCCAACTCTTGCATTTCACGACAGAAATTCAAAATGAACTTTGAAAAATCATGAGAATGTAGCTGTGACAAGGTAAACCACGACAAGAAACTACTGAAATATTCCAATTCTTGCATTTCACGAAAGAAATTCAAAATGAACTTTGAAAAATTAAGAGAATGTAACAGTGACAAGGTAAAGCACAACAAAACACTACTGAAATATTCCAACTCTTGCATTTCAATAAAAGAAATTCAAAATGAACTATGAAAATCAACAGAATGTAACTGTGACAAGGTAAAGCACAACAAAACACTATTGAAATATTCCAACTCTTGCATTTCACGACAGAAATTCAAAATGAACTTCGAACAATCAAGAGAATGTAACTGTGACAAGGTAAAGCACAACCAGTCACTACTGAAATATTCCAACTCTTGCATTTCAACGAAAGAAATCCAAAATGAACTTTGAAAAATCATGAGAATGTAGCTGTGACAAGGTAAACCACGACAAGACACTACTGAAATTTTCCAATTTTTGCATTTCGCGAAAGAAATTCAAAATGAACTTTGAAAAATTAAGAGAATGTAACTGTGACAAGGTAAAGCACAACAAAACACTACTGAAATATTCCAACTCTTGCATTTCAATGAAAGAAATTCAAAATGAACTATGAAAATCAACAGAATGTAACTGTGACAAGGTAAAGCACAACAAAACACTACTGAAATATTCCAACTGTTGCATTTCAATGAAAGAAATTCAAAATGAACTATGAAAATCAACAGAATATAACTGTGACAAGGTAAAGCACAACAAAACACTACTAAAATATTCCAACTCTTGCATTTCACGACAGAAATTCAAAATGAACTTCGAAAAATCAAGAGAATGTAACTGTGACAAGGTAAAGCACAACAAGTCACTACTGAAATATTCCAACTCTTGCATTTCACGACAGAAATTCAAAATGAACTTTTAAAAATCATGAGAATGTAGCTGTGACAAGGTAAACCACGACAAGACACTACTGAAATATTCCAAGTCTTGCATTTCACGAAATAAATTCAAAATAAACTTTGAAAAATTAAGAGAATGTAACTGTGACAAGGAAAAGCACAACAAATCATTACTGAAATATTCCACCTTTTGCATTTCAAAGAAAAAAATTAAAAATGAACTATGAAAGTCAATAGAATGTAACTGTGGCAAGGTAAAGCACAACAAAACACTACTGAAATATTCCAACTCTTGCATTTCACGACAGAAATTCAAAATGAACTTGGAAAAATCAAGAGAATGTAACTGTGACTAGGTAAAGCACAACAAGTCACTACTGAAATATTCCAACTCTTGCATTTCAACGAAAGAAATTCAAAATGAACTTTGAAAAATCATGAGAATATAGCTGTGACAAGGTAAACCACGACAAGACACAACTGAAATATTCCAATTCTTGCATTTCGCGAAAGAAATTCAAAATGAACTTTGAAAAATTAAGAGAATGTAATTGTGACAAGTTAAAGCACAACAAAACACTACTCAAATATTCCAACTCTTGCATTTCAATGAAAGAAATTCAAAATGAACTACTTGCCCTTGAGGCAGATCCCGTTTATTTTCGATTCTGAGTATTTTTGGTTTCCCCTCACAAATTTACCCCTGCCCTCAGAAATGGAGGAATGAGGGGCCTCTGAGCCTTGCTTTTGAGGCAGATCCCATTTATTTTCGATTCTGAGTATTTTCGGTTTTCCCTCCAAAATTGACTGAAATATTCCAACTCTTGCATTTCAAGGATAGAAATCCAAAAAGAACTTTGAAAAATCATGAGAATATAGCTGTGACAAGGTAAACCACGACAAGACACTACTGAAATATTCCAATTCTTGCATCTCGCGAAAGAAATTCAAAATGAACTTTGAAAAATTAAGAGAATGTACTGTGACAAGGTAAAGCACAACAAAACACTACTGAAATATTCCAACTCTTGCATTTCAATGAAAGAAATTCAAAATGAACTACTTGCCCTTGAGGCAGATCCCGTTTATTTTCGATTCTGAGTATTTTTGGTTTTCCCTCCAAAATTGACCCTTGCTCTCAGAAATGGAGGAATGAGGGGCTTCTGAGCCTTGCCCTTGAGGCAGATCCCATTTATTTTCGATTCTGAGTATTTTCGGTTTTCCCTCCAAAATTGACCCCCCTCCCCTGCCCTCAGAAATGGGGTACCTAAGGGCCTCTGAGCCTTCCCCTTGAGGCAGATCCCATTTATTTTCGATTATGGGCATTTTTGTTTTTCCCTCCAAAAGTGACCCCCCCCCCTCCCCTGCCCTCAGAAATGGTGGAAGGAGGGGCCTCTGAGCCTTGCCCTTGAGGCCGATCCCATTTATTTTTGATTCTGAGTATTTTTGGTTTTCCCGCAAAAATTGATCCCCCCTCCCCTGCCCTCAGAAATGGGGGAACGAAGGGCCTCTGAGCCTTCCCCTTGAGGCAGATCCCATTTATTTTCGATTTTGAGTATTTTTGGTTTTCCCTCAAAATTGTCCGCCCCCCTACCCTGCCCTCAGAGATGGGGGACAAAAGGGCCGCAGAGCCGTGCCCGTGAGGCAGAACCCATTGATTGTCGATTCTGAGTATTTGTGATTTTCCCTCCAAAATTTACCCCCCCCCTCCTCAGAACTGGGGGCACGCAGGACCTCTGAGCCGTGCCTATGAGGCAGATCCCCTTTATTTTCGATTCTGAGCATTTTTATTTTCCCTCCCAAATTGACCCCCTCCCCTGCCCTCAGAAATGGGGGAACGATGGGTCTGTGAGCCTTGCCCTTTACGCAGATCCCTTTTATTTTCGATTCTGAGTATTTTTGGTTTTCCCTCCAAAATTGACCCTTCACGTTAAAAAATTATCCAATCACTTATTACCCTTTTTTGCAAATGTCAGTCAATGAATTCCGATTTTAAAAGCGTGTTTAATCATGTTACCTAACCCACAGTACAGCAATTTGATTTGTGTAGCCTACTGCCAGGAACCAGTGGGGGGATCCTTGCTCGTAATTGCTAATCACCTTAACCCTTTTATCCATCGTCAAGTACATGCTCCAAAAATATTTTATTCAGAGATTTCACGTTAAAAAATTATCCAATCACTAATTACCCCTTTTTTGCAAATGTCTATCAAACACCAAGGAACGTAATCTCACCGAACACGTCAAACTGTTTCCACAGACTTCAAAAATGGAACTGTGGATAACACATGGGTGATTAACAGCTTTCCCTAAAAAACCTTTCCTAATAACCAGTCTGATAATCTGCCTTGGTAATCTGCCATGGAAAGGTGCCATGGAACGTAGTGTGGGCAAATAGCACAGGATGGAACATAATCTACCCAAAGTATAAGGTAACATACTACTAGGGGCACCACTCTTCAAGTGGGAATAGACTTGACCGCAAGATCCCCAGTCTTGCAGGTACCCCGAAAGGGTCGAGGCAGCCCTTTGCAGAGACCGTTGTCCATTGATCTGGATCTTACGCCCTGCCGCAGTTTTCCTCCTACAGAGGATCCTCCCGCGATGGTGTTCTGCATCACCATGTAATTTAACTCATTACTGGGAGAAGGTTTGTGGCTCATGGGACGTGTGGACACATCGGTGGGCCGTATTGAGTGTGCATTTGAGGGGCCTTCTTCCTCCTCCGCCTGTATTTATAGCCCTGAGCGAGGGTGCTCAGTTTCTATTATGGACCCCTAGGGACAAGGTCCCTCCTTGGTCCGTGCCTCCTATGGAGGCACCCTATATATATTAGGGCATTTCCCTATCGCCACCTGGGGACACGCTGAATGGCCTGGGGGAGGCTCCTTAAAGCTGCCAAATGGTAAATACACTCTGTATACTAGATAAATGGTATGTATAACCTATAACTTATAATCTATAACCAACTTATAACCTAAATCATGTTCTAACCTATACTCTTTATAATAACCAACTTCTAACCTAAATCTATACAATTTATCATATATAACCTATAACTTGTAATCTATAACCTATAATCAACTTATAACCTAAATCATGCTCTAACCTATACTCTTTATCATGTATTGTATAACCTATAACTTATAATCTATAACCTATAACCAACTTATAACCTAAATCACGTTCTAACTCCATTTGTTTTACATTATTTCCTTCAGAAGAATTTTAAATCTACACTGTTACCTCATTTAAGCACTCCTACTCACCAGCAACGTATTAATTGTTATCAAAATACCTTTTTTTAGATATTTAATACCAAGGACACCAGCAATTATATTGACTCCCTGGAAAGGTGTAAAGAGGGAGGCCCCGAGCAGACCGGGACGGAGGCGAAGTGCGCGCAGCCGCGCCGGCCCCAGGTGCCCCGGTGAGCTACCAGCAGTAGCAGCCACAGCACCCACATGTTCTTATTCCACCCCATTCCATCATTAGAGAAAGTTCAATAGCTGTAAATTACCCCTTTGCGAAACCCAATCCCCATCCTTGGGTAATTTCCCGGTTCAAATGACATGGGAAAATATTTGACATGGACATTAAATGTGATAATATCCTTTAAAATGGCCTTTTTTATAGCCCTGTTCATACAACACAGCCTTTCCAAGAATTTGGATTTTTTTAGGGTGGGGAGGAGGTTCAGCAGGGAGAAATATTTTCTCATACCATTTGAGCCTGGAGATAAGAAAAGAATTGAGATAAATCCGTGGGCTTTGATGATGGAATATAATGGCTTTATTTTTCTTCGTTTATTTGTCCAACATTCTATTTAGGCTGACAAATTTCAATATTTTCCCTTTTTTATTTTTCAAGTTAGAAACACTAGAAAAGTGGATATTGCACCTGACGACACCCTTTATAAAGAACTTATTGATAGCCCCTTTCATCGAACACTCATCCTTTCCAAGAATTTTAATTTTCTTAGGAGGGGGGCGGGGAGGTTCAACAACGAAAAATATCTTCCAATGTCATTTGAGCCGGGAGGCAACCCAAAATCAGAGACTAAATTTCGCAAAAAAGTGATCTACAGCTATTAAACCCTCTCCAGTAACAAAATAAAATAAGAACACATAAATACCGCAACTGCCACCACTACCAATTATCCGGGGGCTATTTTCTGCGTGTTTTGATTTCCGGTAAAAAAAAAATTTCCACAGAAGGGGGCATTTCCGGAGTGATCGAGAGGCCGATTAGATATTAAAGTCTTTTTCAAATGAAAGTATGCTAAGAATAATTTTTCAGGCTGAATCGTCCGCAAGAAATTTTACGGGTGGGGGAGGAGGGGGGGTGAATTCCAGCGAGGATGGAACGGTCTTGAGGGAGTTAAGAGAGGGGGGTGTACTTTACGTTGCATGGAATTTCCACGGAAGAGTCTCCCGTGAGGGGGGTGGGGGGTATATTTCATGGAGGGTGAGCCAGATTTACCAGAATTATTTGAAAAACTATCAGAAATTAAATGGAAAAATAAGTTTTTTTAACTGAAAGTAAGGAGCAGCATTAAAACTCAAAACGAACAGAAATTATTCCGTATATAAAGGGTCCCCCCTCCTCAATGCCTTGCTCTTTGCGCTAGAGCTAATAGTACTTTTAAAAAGCCTCTTATTCTAATTAAACGGCTTCTGTGTTTCAGTAGCCGTTCTTGAGGAGGGGGCAACCCTTCATATACGGAATAATTTCTGTTTGGTTTAAGTTTTAAAGTTGCTCCTTACTTCCAGTAAAAAAAACTTGTATTAAACTTGTATTAAGGCATTAAAAGCAATAAGAAGAAAAGGCACAAGAGCCTTGGCCTCGTAGGCTGAAGGTTACTTGGTAACTTTATTGACCGATTGTGACACAAAAATGACACGAAGAATCCCACAGCCTAGAAATAAAATGCATAATTATTGGAATCATCTTATAGGTGACGAAACTTCAAATGCTATAATCCATCTCTTCAATAAGTTGCCAAGTAACCAGTAAAGTAAAACCAGAGTTTTCACACAATTTCAGTGCGAAAAATATTGTCTAACCTTAACTAAAAGACTTGATTTTTTTTTTTTTTTTCACGGAATTTTATTACGGCTGCAACTGCTTTTGGAGGTTAGTCCAACTTACGAGGTTAGTCAAAAGCAAGTACTCATACAAATCTCTTTACTCGGGAGAGGGAGGGGGGTCATTGAAACTACAAGACAGCCCCTTGGTTCAACCACTGGTCTCTCCTCCAGCTATACACGCTAAATAGCTATAGCATATGACGTGTTGGGCATTTTCAAAAGATTTTATGCTAGCACTTGTCTAGGAAAAATGAAAAAAAATTTAAAAGGATGGAATCACTGAAAATAAGTTTATTTTTCTCTGTTTAATATATCCGACTAACTTATCAGTTTATAAAAGCGTTACAAGTCTTATCTGTGATGCGCAACATTGCCTAAATTAAAACTTAACATTTTTAATTGAATTCAAGCAGCTGATAGGCCAGATGGAATGTTAAAGGACCTTAAAATAAGCGATTAAATACCGAGAATTTGAGCACACCTCCCGGGCACACCTGATGTGTGCCCGGGAGGTTAACAGGGTTACCATGTTGGCTCTCCCAGGCCACAACTGACGGTCCCAAGTCCGCAAAGTGGCGAGGGTTGGTCGGCAGGCTAATAACCTGTCACCGTAAAAAAAAAAAAAAAAACAGTTATTACTGAATCAACGACGAATGGCCTCGGAATTTTGACCGATCTTGAGATACTTAACCTTGAACGCCCCCGGACACAATTTTTGACTACGAAAGATGCTTTCCGAATTGGATTTTGGAATGTTAGAACGATTAACCCAGATACTCAGCCGGGTCGGATAAATAATATGATGAGAATCCTTGATAAGTATCGGATAGATGTGGCTGCACCATCCGAGGCACGAATTCCACAGTTTGGGACCCTTGAGTGCGAGAATTATCATGTGCTTTATTCTGGGATAGAGCATATTAAAGCGGCTGGAGTGGCATAGGCTTTAAGTGGTGCAGCAAAGAAATGCCTTCTTGATTGGGAACCAATCAACTATCGTATCCTGAGAGCGCGTTTTGCGACTACTCTGGAAAATTTGACGTATATAGCCGTGTTTGCACCAAAAAAAGAAACAAGCGACTCTGATAAAGACACTTTCTATCAGTTGCTTAGTGACGTCACAAATAAAGTTCATAGCCACGACATATTGGTTGTGTGTGGTGATTTTAACGCGAAAGTGGGCCGCAACCAAGATTATGCACCAACGGTGATCGATTCTCATGGATTTGGTGAAATGGCATGACGGTGATTGATTATTGTGTCACTAATGACATTATTGTAGGAGGTATATAGACTCTCCGAAGTCTATGTGACCACCCTTTCCAGAAACCTTAAATGTTAACAATGGGCAACTAGTAAAGCTTATACACCTTGCTCTGAAGGCCGTGGGGGGGATGAAGGGCGTGGAGGGGGGCTGGTTTTCCTCCAATCACTTTCGACAACTAAAAAGGGCAGTTAAACTTGCAATTTATAATCCAATGAGCCCCCTCTGAAGTTTATACGACCACCCTTTCCGTACAAACCTTATATGCCCCAGGGGCATATTTGATTGGATGTATTATGGGAAATGAAGGGTGTGTGTTGGAGGGGCTGGTTTCCCTCCAATCACTTCCGACTATTAAAAAGGGCAGTCGAACGTGCAATTTATAATAGAATGAGCTCATTTTGAAGTTTCTATGACAATTCCTTCTATACGAATTGCCCTGGTAAAAAAAATACATTGTGTCCACATCATTCTTTACTTACCAGCACTATTGCGATACCTATGATTTAATAAAAATCTCCCGAAATATTAGATGTTCAGACAAATACTGTGACAGTTTGTATAAATATATTTTATGGAAGACTGAATATAATCCAAAGAATAATTTTCAAAAAAAAAAAAAAAAAAAAAAAAATAAAAATTTTCAACAAAATAGACGAATTAATAAGTCGAGCTTCAATTTTGCATTTAAAGACTATTTAATACCTTGTCTGTTTTCTAACTGATTCCCAATTCTGAACAAGGGCTCAAAGGAAGACATACACCTTATTATTGACCCTATTTCAAGTCAACGCCTCCGTGCGGATTAATCATTTTTCGAAATCGTGGTGAAACGCGGTGTTTTGCGGTGTTTTTGCCCTTTTTCTAAAATTATGCAAATTTTCTTTAAATGATGAATTTTGATAGATCAACCAATGAAAGTTAGATATTTGCTATCAGAATAGACAGCAGATTTCTTTTATGTGCATATTATTATCAAACTTTCGGACTTATTAGAGTTTCAGTTTCTATTGATAAAAGTAAAGGTCGTTCTTTACTTGACGTTCATGACTATGAACAATTTGATGAAAAAAGATGCCAAACTAAGGATCAAACTTGACCCGTGGGAAAATTAATCCAATGTAATGTAGTAGGAAACCATAAATGTTATTTTTTCAAATTTACGAGCCCGTTAGGTAGTTCATCTTATAAATTATTGCAACGTCATGGCCAGACGTCTTAAACTTCGGTTTTATAATGACTATAATTTTCAGATAATGTCCACATAGTCCATAGTCACATCTGCCGATAAGAAAAATATAAATTCCATGAACGATCAGTGTTCTTCGTGCAATTTAACATCATAATTGTGCCAAAAAACGGAAAATTGAATGGACGATAATTCGGTATGAAAAGCCAATGTCAGCAAAAACATTATCCCAAGGAGTTTTTACTAATATCATATATTTATACCTTCTGTCAGATTATACTTACCGATAGGAACAAAGCTGTTCCGAATTTTCTTTTTTTCTAATATCAAAAGAATCTACCTCTAGTCTTCACTTTGATAAGTTATTCACGAAAATTATACTCAAAGTTGAACATAACCTAATTGTACTCTCACACTGCGCCGTGGAATCTTTCATCATAGAATAGCTTACGACTACGCTTACGACGCTATACCAGGTAATCTTATGGAGTTTCATCCATAACATAGACATTGTCAAGTAAACTTGAGATCTACATATAATTTTTCGTAATTTTAGCTCATGTTACGCTTTGAAGAAGTCAACATTGTAGCAAGAAAATGAAAGTTTGAAAATGATTTTATGTGTTTAATCAAGTTTAATACAATTCAATTCAAAATAATTGATACCTTATACTTCTGAGTTTTGCGATTGTAAGCTCTGAGCTGATAAGAAAAAAATTGGCCCTTTTTGGAACCCATTTTACGGGGGGGGGGGGCCCTGCCTCCAAATAATTTGTTTGCATTAGCTCACCCTTGGTGCAGGGACTTATAGCTGTAATTTTAAAACAGACCAGGACAATACATTTTCCGGATTATTTCAGGGCTCTATATTTAGAGAGCTCAAACCCCACCTAAAAAAAACAAAAGAATTTTCCCCTCTTTTTCTGAGAAATCTAATGTGTGGATTGAGGTCCCCTTGGTTCAAGGACTCGGCCCAATAGCCCAAGGATATAAGTTTAAAGACAATCAAAAAATGGTTCTTTTTGTGGGGTCCATGCCCCCAGGCTAAAATTATTTTTGTATATTAGAATTACCTTGACCAGAAGAATTAAAATTTTGAGTTCCAAGCCACACAGAAGGAAAAAGGGGCCCCGTTTACGAGGGAACCAGTATTTTTTTTATGTTCTTTGCGTCCTCTTAGCCAAAGAATTTAAGAATAAAAGCTGCGACACAATGAAACAGTTTTAAACAAAACACAACTTAAAAACAATAGGGGAATTTTTTTTTTCCAAGACAGTGCAATCTAAATTGATGAATATATCGGCCCTATGTCCAAAGGCCGTCTTCAGCAAAACATTAAAGAAAAAATATATATATAAACAACTTATATTAAAATACGAAGTTTAAAACTAAAAATGCTTTTAAAAAACTTTGAAAAAAGCCCCAGTACTCTTACTTCAACGAAGTTCAACCAGGACTGATAAATAAAATGACGAGAGAGGTTGAATTCATTCAAACGAAATAAAATGAAATTATTAACTGCAAGTTTTCAAAGCTAATCTTGCTTTTTTAGCAGCTAGTCTTAAAGGCCTTTTTGTAACGGGTTCAATACTATTGTCAATTGGTTTAATAAAATATTTTGTTAGATAATTTTTAATTAAATTCGAGTATAAAGAATTTAGTAAATATTCCTCCTAGTCCCCATTTAAAGAAGTATTATGATTTATTTTGAGTCTAATTTCGATTGATTCCCTGATCACCTGTTTTATCCCCAAATCATTACTAATGAGAGAAGATTTTTAAAAAGTATTGTGTGACTGGGATTATTAAATATATGGCTAGCTAAAGCAGAATCAAATGAGTTATTAGAACTAGTAGCAATTAACGCTTTGTCCATGTCTTCTCTATGCTGGTGTAACCGTTATTCTAGATTCTGATGAGTTCTGCCAACGTAGTAATTGCCACAATCGCATGGTATTTGATAAACCCCTCTTTGGCGAGTAACTGGGGTTTTATCTTTACTGGAGTTTAAGAAATTTGTGATTATAAAATTATTGGTGAAAACAAAATACAGATTGTTTTTTGTGTAAATATTTTTTATTTTTGTGGTAATTCTTGGGATGCACAGAAGATAGATTATATTAGAGGGTTCTTCCGGAGCCTCACATTGTGAAATATCATTGATTTTACGAAAATGTCTTTTTAGTCTATGGTTAATCGTATTATTGACAAAAGGAATGGGGTATCCGTTGCCAAAAAGAATATCTCTGATAAAATTTATTTCTGCTTTTATGTATGAATCAGAGCAAATGTTCAGGGCAGCGGTCAATGAGAGAAGTTACAACTGCTCTTTTAACTTGTGGGGGGTGATTTGAATTAAAATGAAGATATCTATTGTTTTGTGTTGGTTCTCTATAGATATTGAAGTCAAAATTATTAGTATTACGGATAATTAGCACATCTAAAAATGGTAGTTTATTTTCAAATTCAATTTCTAGGGTAAACTGCAAATTTCTATCATAAGTATTAAGATGATCTAGGAAACCCCGAAGTTCAATTTCCCCATAATTCCAAAGTGAAATTACGTCATCCATGTAACGACACCAATATACATGTTTAAAAAAATAAGAATTTAATGCCCAATTTTCAAGGTTCTCGACATAAATATTTGCCAGTAGGCCGGATAAAGCTGCTCCCAGTGGTAACCCATTTATTTGTTGATAAAAAGAATCACGAAACTGAAAATACATTGAAAACTTACTACAAATTTTAACAAGATTAAATAAAACTTCACCATCAATCCCTGTCGCTGAGTCTTCGATTAATTGACAATTTTCTTCTATTTTGGTTTTTAATAATTGCTCAGAAGTAGCCACATATATATTCGTGTACATGGAAACAATATCAAAACTACTGACTATTGTGTTTTCCGAAATACTTGTGTTATAAGTTTTTTAACAATTTCTGTCGGATTACTGATGTAGGAATTTTGTGAATACAGCAAAGGTTTGAAAGCTGTGCAAAGTCATTTTCCAATATTGGAAGCGGGGGCTTTAGTACATGCTACGATAGGTCTTAGGGGAATACCTCGTTTATGCAGTTTTGGTAAGCCGTAAAGTTTTGGACAGAAACTACCACGGGGGTAAAATTTGTTGTATAATTGTGGTGTGATTTTACCATTCTCTTTTAACTGTTTTAATTCATTTATAATATTATTAGTAAATTTATCAGTAGGATCATGAGTGATCGGTTTATATGTACTTGTGTCTTTTAAAAGTGAAAAGATTTTGTTGTCATAGTCTGCCGTATCCATGACAACGAGTGAGTTGCTTTTGTCTGCTTTGGTTATTATAATAGATGGGTCTTTGCGGAGGTTAGATAATATTTTTATGTCGTGCAAATTTTTTTCCTGTGAAAGTGGTAGGAGACTTAGCCCTTTTTTTTGGCTATTATAAAGGGTATTTATGAGACAAGACCTAACTTCATCAGGGTTAGAGACAGATGGGTAGGCTAGTATTTATGCAAAGTGGACTCTAAAGAGGAAACTATATCCACCACGGGAGCTTCTTTCGGCAGAAAAGAAAATTTTGGACCTTTTTCCAGTGTTTCGATTTCCTGGGTTTCAATTGTTCTAGAAGAGAGGTTAGCAATAGCGGGTCCAGGAGTGAATCTTGGAGAATAAATACGGTTTCTCATCGAAGATTCCTCTCAATTTTTCCAATTTTGTATATAGTCGTTCCTTTGACAAGTGAAAATCATCGCTAAACAAATTCCCTTCTAATCTAACAACTTGAGAAAAATCAACAGTGGACAGGTTTTCAAACAAAAAATTTTCGAGAGATTTTCTTTCTGAGGAAATGATATGTCTTTTTTGCTTTTTGTCCTTAATAATATGGACTAAGGTTTTTAATTGTAGTGTATGAGCAAATTGCCCTTCTTTCCGGGTATTTAGATGTAGTTTATATCTTAACGACTTTGGAATAAGATTTTCGTTTCTGCAGGATTCTAAAATTTTTTGTTGATTAATAATATTTGCATGTTTATTACCTAAACTAATAAAATAAAAAATATCATAGGTCAACTGCTCCCAATAAGCTAGACGCAAATATTGACGAAGACCACACTGCCTTTCCATATCAAACAAAACACAACTTAAAAACGATAGGGAAATTTTTTCAAAACAGTGCAATTTAAATCGGTGAATATTTCGGCCCTATGTCCAAGGGCCGTCTTCAGCACAACATTAAAGAAAAAATATATATAAAAACAACTTACATTAAAATACGAAGTTTAAAAACTAAAAATGCTTTTAAAAAACCTTTAAAACAGCCCCAGTATCCTTACTTCAACGAAGTTCAACCAGGACTAATAAATAAAATTATGAGAGAGCATGAATCCAGTCAAACGAAATAAAATGAAATTATTAACTGCAAGTTTTCAAAGCTAATCTTGCTTTTTTTAGCAGCTAGTCTTAAGGACCTTTTTGTAACGGGTTCAATACTATTGTCAATTGGTAACGATCCCTGAAAGCTCCGAATCAATCCCACTGATTTTAAACCCTTTTTTGAAGACATAAAGCTCATCAGATAACCAATAATGACCATAAGATTCACAAGTTATTTAAGAAACAGAAGACGGTACAAAAAGTGTACCGCCACCTAAGGATTCACCAATCACTTACTTTATTTATGGCAGGAATCAAGCGTTTCAGCCTCATTCGGCATCGAGGATCTCTGAGACTTCTTTGATCTATGGTGAACGATTTACTTTTTTTATTACAAGCTCCACGGTTCCATCACAGATGATGATTTGCCGCTAGTCCTGGTAATTACCTCATTTTCCAACACTGAGGTATTTGTTATACCTTCTCTTGAACGGGTCAAGGGAAGGATTTTTCGGGATTACAATTATTCGAAATTATTAAAGATCTCTATTATCGTGAAACAATAACAGATAATTATCAGTTGTATAGGTAGTTGGCCCACGCAAGATACGAAAATTATCGAGAATCGGCACACTCCATAAAACAAAAGCAAGTCCATGACCTAACACTTATAATCAGTACAGGTGGTGGTGATCCACAAAAAACCCTCGGGCCACTGTGGCGTGGTACCAATCAAACTCAATCTCTACACGTAAGATCTTCCACTCTTTCGAAGCTGACCGGACCGTACCAGCAGGGACGTAGCTCCAGCATTTTTATTTTGGATTTGGTTCAATTTTTGTCGTTTGTAAAACCCATAGCTTGTAAAACTGGAAAGTTCCAGTAACGCAACTTTCCAGTTATGCCAATTGGATGGGGAGAACTGAACCCTAAAGCCTGTAAAACACTTTCCCTTTTGTATCTTTGTAAAAAAAAAAAAAAAAACTAAACCAAGAAAAATTAATCGAACAGGTTTTTCCTTGTGCAAATCAGGATATGGGGTATGCATGGCCGTGGGGGGACTGTCTGCGGGGAAGTGGTGTATACATAAGAAACCGTTTTTATGTCTAAAATTCATTTTACCGAGCGAAGCCCTGCCCCCTGGTATTACAACTATAAAACAAGCAGAAATAAACTCCTATAATGATTCAAACTTAAAACGGTGCCAGAACAATGATTACAAGGTTGGTGTTTTTTTTTTATTATTAACAAACCAGGCAAAGAAGAGATTAAGCGATTATTATCGAAATTATGATTTCTGTATAAAACATTAACTATTCCATAACGTATCTTGGGACTTTTTATTTGTATATAGGTATTTCTACAGACGTGGAAATTTTATTTTGGGTTAGGTTCTATTTTGTCGTTCGTAAACCCCATGGCATTTATTATAACCAACCAACCATTAAAATAAAATTTTCCAGCCTCTGTAATTACCATAGATGTCAATTGGGGAGGGATAATTGACCCCCTGGAGTTTGAAAAATACCTTCCACTTTGTCTCTTTGCCTTGAATCTAATGTGTGGATTGAGGTCCCCTTGGTTCAAGGACTCGGCCCAATAGCCCAAGGATATAAGTTTAAAGACAATCAAAAAATGGTTCTTTTTGTGGGGTCCATGCCCCCAGGCTAAAATTATTTTTGTATATTAGAATTACCTTGACCAGAAGAATTAAAATTTTGAGTTCCAAGCCACACAGAAGGAAAAAGGGGCCCCGTTTACGAGGGAACCAGTATTTTTTTTTTTTATGTTCTTTGGGTCCTCTTAGCCAAAGAATTTAAGAATAAAAGCTGCGACACAATGAAATAGTTTTATTTGGAACTTATTAGAGTGCCATTTTTGAGAGACGTGTCCAACCAAAAAAAAAATTTGTACATTAGGTTCATCTTGGAATAATGACTTACGGCAATAAGTTTCAAACCAATTAGGGATAAAACGATTCTTGGGCCGTTTCTGGTCCCCCAAACATCCTCCCTCTCCCCCAATAAGATATGCGATCCTATTGGCCCGTAAAACGATCCCTGAAAGGTCCGAATCAATCCCACTGATTTTAAACCCTTTTTTGAAGACATAAAGCTCATCGGATAACCAATAATGACCATAAGATTCACAAGTTATTTAAGAAACAGAAGACGGTACAAAAAGTGTACCGCCACCTAAGGATTCACCAATCACTTACTTTATTTATGGCAGGAATCAAGCGTTTCAGCCTCATTCGGCATCGAGGATCTCTGAGACTTCTTTGATCTATGGTGAACGATTTACTTTTTTTATTACAAGCTCCACGGCTCCATCACAGATGATGATATAGTCATGGTAATTACCTTATTTTCCAAAACTGAGTTATTTGTCATATATTTTCTTGAACGCGTCAAGGGAAAGATTCTCCGGGATTACCTCTGCCGGCAATCTATTCCATGTGGCAACCGATCGCCAGGCGAAAGTCGTTTTCAAATATTCTTAGCGGAGAATACCCTGCTCAAAATAGTTCGGACAAGCTGTACTTCGGTGAGTTGATCACAAAGGCTTTGCTCTATCAGGAACGAGCTTCGATAGCTCCCCTGATGGAGGGTTATACATGTACTTGTAGAAAACCAACATGGACGCCCCATCGAGGCGTTCCTGGATCAAACTGTGAGGTTTTAGATTTCGAACTGCTCGATTTTGAATTTGTTGGAGTGGAGCGATGTGGCTTTTTGGTGCACCACCGAAAAGAGGACATGCATATTCCATGAGAGGTCTGATAGACCAAATGAAAAGTGGCAGAGTGGACTCATCAGGGAGAAAACTTTTGCATCTTAGGATAATTCCTAACTTCTTGGAGCAAAAGATTTAATTTTACTAAGATGTTCAGTCCATGAGAGATCCGAGGAGAAATTAACTCCGAATAGGCGAAGTGTATCAACTAGCGTTATTGCCTTTCCCTTGAAGACGAAATCAGGATGAACCTCATACTACGCACCTTAGAAATTAGGAGCTATTTCGTGTTCGATGCGTTAAAACTTACAAGCCATGCATCTGCTTACGCCTCAATTCTCTCCAGGTCAGCCTGAAGCTCCATGTGGGGTTCGCTGGGATCTTAATTTTTTGAAATTGATGTTTTTGTTCTCGTGTCATCCGCAAAGTGGTGAGCCTTCTTCACAAGGTTGTCCCATAGGCCGTTCATGAGCAGCAAGAAAAGAGTTGACCAAAGAATACTTCATTGGGGTACTCCTGATAAGACTGGGTGTTCTTTTGATATGAAGCTGTCGAGGACAACTTGCAATAATCGTTGGCGAAGAAACTCAGCAAGCACCTCAAACAGTCGACCATCAATTCCGTAGGCTTTCAAGTTTACAGAGAAGTCCCTTGTGCCATACACGATCAAATGCTTTTGCGATGTCAAAGAAGAGAAGACGAATATCGTGCCGCTCAGAAAGGTGCTCAGCTCACTCTTGATACTGTGCAATCAGACGGTCTAATGTACACCGATTTCTGCAAAAACCGTAGTGCGTGTCTGCCAACAACAGTTGTGACTCAAGGTATTGGTAAAGGGTCTTATTAATGACGCTTTTAAAAACTTTACCTATGCAGGACAGCAGACTTATTAGACGATACGATCCTACATTAACAAGGTTGGACTCTGCCTTTGGAACAGGGACCACATGAGCAATTTTCCCGGCTTTCGGGAATGATCTCACTGCAAAGCATTTTCTCTACACAGAGGCGAGAGGACCAGCAAGTTCAGGGGCACATCTTTTAAGGATCAGATTTAGAATCGTGTCAGGTCCTGATGCTTTGATGACACCCAGCTGGCATAGCATTCTGAGCATCTTACTAATAGTTATGTTAACACTGGTGATCTTTGCATTTGTTCGTGGCGGAAAGGGGGGAGGGGAGACTCTGTCTTCATCAAGTTGGGAGACCTTTTAAAAGGTTTGTGCAAGAGCATCTGCCTTTTCCTGGTCTGACTGGATCATCGTCTTTTCAACATAAAGCAAGAGAATTGATGTTGGTTTAGATGACGGTAGAGCTTCTTTGACGACCCTCCACCACCGCTTTGCAGGGGCAGTTTTCACTTTGTCTCCAAACTTGTGTTTGTAATCAGCTGTAATTTGACGTGCAGCCCGGTCCTCGTCAGATTCAATCGAACGCCATTTCTTGTGAGCCTTCTTTCTGGCCCTGGTTGCCTTTCTACAACCAGCATTGAACCAAGGCTTATCTCGAGATGAGACTTTTACTGTTTTTGATGGGACGAACTGCTAAATTAGAGAGAAATTAGAGAGAAATTCATTTTTATTAAATATCAATATTCACAAAAAAAAAACATATCAAACAGACCTACCACGTGAAAATCTATACAGATTTGTTTGTGGCAGGACTCACTATTTTACTCACTCATATATATATTGAAAAAGAAACTTACTCACATATATAATGGAAAAATAATAATAACAATGAAATCAAATAAATAAATATAAAGTAAACCTCATGGGAATTGCAAACCAATCCTTACACAAGACAAAAGACAGAATACAGCCCCCCCCCCCCCTCAGCCATCCCTATTCATTAAGAAATTCTTTAACCTATTTTTAAAAGAGGACACACTCTCAGCCAGCCTAGTTCTTTCCGGGAGACTGTTCCATACCAAAAACCCACATGCCTAAATACAAAACTAGACCTAGCAGTGTGTCGTGTCTCATGTACTAGGTCCGCAGAATTCCTAGTATCATAAGAATGGTACGCAGAATTCGATGATAAAAATCACAAAAATAATAAGGTGCTAATTTATTTAAACACTGATACATAAAAATACCTGTCTGATATTCCCTCAACTGCCCAACTAAATCTTAAAATGGTGATAACAATCCAATGTACTTTCAGAATTTTCAAAATCACCGAGCAGGCGCAGTGCTTTATTCTGCACAATTTGTATCCGTTTAAAATTTACAACAAAATTACTTGCCCACACAGAACAACCGTATACAATGTAAGGACGAATAAGTGAATTATATAAAATTTTCAAAACTGAAACAGGAAAAACATGTTTAAATCTACGAATCAGTCCTAAGCCCCATATAACTTTCCCCCATACGATTTCAATAAGTTTTTGGAAATTTAAATTACAATCAATCTGAAAACCAAGATACCTTGTATCAAATATCTGCTTAATCTCTGTACTATTAAAATTACCGAAACCGAAAACATTATCAATAACTCCAGTACTAATAAAAATCACGTGACTAGTTTTACTCACATTCACTGCTAAGCAACTAAGACTAGTAAAAATATGTAGTTCAACAAGTACTTTACTTGCTTCTGTAACAAGCTCACTCAAAGCCTTTCCAGCAATCGTTATAGCTGTGTCATTCATAAAGGATGTTATGGCAGCATCAGGAATATAAAACTGTAATGTGTCAAAATAAATTAGATATAAAAGCGGACCTAACACAGAACCTTGCGATACTCCATATAGTACGGGACGAGGTGAACTGACAATATCCCCCACTACTACATGCATTGATCTACCATACAAATACGAACGAAACCAATCAATCGAATTTCCTTTTATGCTTAAATGTGACATTTTATCTAACAACAGCCCAAAATCAACAGTACGGAAAGCTCTTTTAGAATCAATAAAATAGTTAAAGAATTAGAATCACTCTCGAATACAATATTTAAAAAATCAAGATGATAGTGCAATGCGTGACTAGTAGAATGATATTTTCGGAATCCAAAATGCGTGTCACATAAAAACCAAAGCCGATTAAGACAGGAATACAGTTTCTTATGAACAACCTTTTCAAACATTTTGAGAACAGTGACAAAATCGATATAGGTCTCAAGCTTAACATTTCTCTGTTGTCACCACCTTTATGTAAAGGTATAATTTTTGCTTGTTTAAAGCATCTGGGAACTGACCTCTTTACATAGATAGGTTCACCAAGCATAGAAGACAAGGCAAAACGTAAGCGGCTACATCCTTAAATGCCTTAAGGCTAAGACCGTCAATTCCTGCAGAAATCGACTTTACTGTTTTCAGTGCGTCCTCGAGATCAGATTGAGCGCAATTTACGAATTTCATGGAACGACCTTCCCCACGATCATCAATAAACAGCTCAAATTTTTTAAATGGCCTCTGTAATCGCTTTTTCGTAAAGTGCCATTGCTTTATGTGGACCTTCTTTTAAAAATGTACTCCATGGCTTTGCTGATTAGAAGTTTTACGGATCATCCCGGTCTTTGCAGTGATACTGCCAGATGATCCACTCGTGCTTTAAATGTGGAGGTATTTTCATATTTCAAAGAACTATATCTGTCACATGGTTGCTGGCAGAAGGGTAGCTTTCAACACTAAAGGAATCTGAATGATCGGTTAAGAAGAGATAAAGCCGGGATGATCCATGGGGGTCAATATAAGAGTCAAATTCAACAAGCTGTTCTAGGCTATAAGCAAGACTCAGGTCTAGCAGAGCTACGCCTTCCGCATAAGTCGTACGACTTTTCAGTCAGTGGCCATGATGAATGTTGAAGTCTCCCTGGATTATTATACCTGATTTAGGGAACTTTTGCTTCACAAATTCCAAGCAATCTTCCAGATGTTTGGTGATTTTCATCTTTGGTGCATAGACTGTATCAATAACAAAAACGATTTGTTTGGTAAATCACTCAAACAAATCAATACTGCCAGCTACTCCGCGAATGAGACCTAGTGGGTCCATCAGTGACCAAAATTTCTCAACATTTGGAGCCTATGGACTCCAATAGGTTCGCAGTCTAACTTGACTAGGTGCCACCGATTTATTTTTATCCTCCTTGACGTCTCTTTTATCACCTGAAAGGATTTGGACAAGGATTTGGCAAGCACGTACTAGAGTTGCTTCCGTAAGATATGGCTCAGAAATTTTTACCGCCGTTCTTTGACTGTGAGACCAGCGTCTCTCTTAATACATCAACATTTGCTGTATTTACATACAAGACTTACAGTCAGGCGGATATGTTCCGAGGATTTCTCCAAAACAATTATGTTCAAACTCCTTCTATGGGACCATATTTTGCAGCCGTAAAGGAGAATGCTACGCATTAATGTCATATGGATTCAAACTTTCGTAGGAACAGGGATGTCGTTCTCCACAGCACTACCAAAAGATCTTACTAGCTCTTTTAAAGCCAAGGACTATCTGACACACATTATGGATGCAGAATAATGTCGTCACCCAAGAGAAGACAGTGTAAAAGCTAGGATATACTGAGAAAAAGAAGAAAAGGGACATTTTAATGGATATTTGATGTTAAAGCATCTTTTCTGGCTGCGAAAAAAGACGATTTTTGCATTTTTTGGCCATAGAATATGCTTCAATCATGCCGTATATTGAGATGTGATGGCTTCACTACGTGCTTCAACTATCAACTTTCTTCTACTAGTCTGTAATATCCATCACATGATAAATTGATGTACTTTAAATCCCTTTATGTTTAGGTTTTGTCTAATCTAAGTTATAATATCCTCATGACACCAAAGTATTCAATATTTAAACTTCATCTAGTCTTATATTAGCAACCATGTTTCCGAACAAGCATGTAAAATAAGTTCAATTAATGAATTTCGGATGTATTCCTTCACAACAAAAATCGTAATGACATATTAAATTTCACAAATTTTCAATGTGATTGCCGGAAATGACCGGTTCTACCAAACAACAAAAATAGGAAAGAAGAAAATAAAAGGGACAGAAGAACAGAAGGAGATAAAGAGAGAGATACTCATCTCAAGTATACCCTGATTATGTAGTTGTTTTATAAATTATTGACTAACTCTTATCTTCATATTCTGTAAACGATCGTCTTCAAAACAACGATATAGAGCTAAATCGATGTATAGTTTAATTTCGCTTCTTTTCCTCACTCATTTAAGCATATTTCTATTTTTGAGGATTTGTCAGCAAAAGAAGTACTCACAGAAGATGAGTGTTTTAAACAAAGACCCAAAACTCGTATCACTCTTACATCTCTGACCCCTTAAACAAATGTACGAAATATCAAACAATTTATTTCAAATTAATTTATTTTGAAACGTTTATAACACTGTATTCACCGTAAGTGGAGCACTAAAACAAAGTGATCAAAAAATGTAAAAGCTAAGATGAACCGTTTGTGAACACAAAAGTTATAGTTTCATTCAGTAAAGCGGTTATAAGTCTCATTTCGTAAACCGATTTTAGTTTTCATCAAACATCCCATCCAAGAGGGAACTATGCACCACCCTGGGAGCCGCCTGGGCGGACAAAAATCACGAACGGTGGCCAATACTAACCACTAGAGTAAGGGCAAGAGCTATAATTTTCCTTTGCAAGTGTAGACATCAAAACTGGGAAAACACCTTACTTAAACTCATTTCAACTACATTTCCGTTTTGAGCTACATTATATAAATATTTGGCTTTAAGCAAAGGATTTGCCACCCATTCAGGTATTTTCACTAAAACCAACTTAAGCTTGAATTTACACTCCGATCAGCACTAGATCAAACCAAAATTTGTGCTTTATGTGAAAGACTTAACCTCTGTCTCACTCCTTAACTCCAAATACTCCTATTTCAGAGTCATCATAACCAGCCCCCTTGCTTTTAACGCTTTAGATAGTCGCCTGGTTTGAAAATTACGGCCGCAGGTAATTTATGCAATATAACAAAAATTTTCATACAATATTACTTTTTAGATCGGGCAGCTTTTTTATATGGCGTCCATCGAATACATGTCGGATCAACCGTGATTTGTGGTCGCTTGAAGTGTTCTGACCGAATTAACTCTTCTATAATTTTGCCTGTGACACAAATAACATGTTGCCCTTTCCAGTACTTCACCAGGTTCATAAGCTGCATCGTGTATATAATATCGGCTTCTGTGATGCTTGTTATCTCACTGGAAAGGAAAATAAAATTTAAAAATAGAAATATCAGTAAAAAAAATACTTTTTTTATAGCAAGATTCCAGGTGCAATAACAACATCGATGTATAGCTAAACTGGGCAAATAATTTTTTAACCATTACAAAAGGTCGAAACTCCTGTAGAATTACACGAGGAGGGAGTTTTCCGACTGAGAGTGCGGTCCACATTGAAACTAGTCACCTATCCAAGCATGCCTGGACCACTACAGCGATGTTGCGAGAAGTTACTCTCGTCACTTTAAAGGTAGAAATCTTGGGTGAAAATGTCCTCAGATGGAGAACAAAGTATACACTTAAAAAATAACATTTTTTTTTTTTATCTCTCGAGCAGATTTATAATATTGTGTTGGTATGTTGGTAGATGGAAGGTGTGGTAACCCGATGCAAAAGTGTAATGTAGAGTATTTTAGGAGTAGCCACACAAGCCCAGAATACTGGGCTTCGTGCTTTTTCTGTATATATTAGCTATGTATTAAAGATCTCCATTATCGTGAAACAATAACAGATAATTATCAGTTGTATAGGTAGTTGGCCCACGCAAGATACGAAAATTATCGAGAATCGGCAGCACTCCATAAAACAATAGCAAGTCCATGACCTAACACTTATAATCAGTACAGGTGGTGGTGATCCACAAAAAACCCTCGGGCCACTGTGGCGTGGTACCAATCAAACTCAATCTCTACACGTAAGATCTTCCACTCTTTCGAAGCTGACCGGACCGTACCAGCAGGGACGTAGCTCCAGCATTTTTATTGGCAATTTTATTTTGGATTTGGTTCAATTTTTGTCGTTTGTAAAACCCATAGCTTGTAAAACTGGAAAGTTCCAGTAACGCAACTTTCCAGTTATGCCAATTGGATGGGGAGAACTGAACCCTAAAGCCTGTAAAACACTTTCCCTTTTGTATCTTTGTAAAAAAAAACAAAAAAAACTAAACCTAGAAAAATTAATCGAACAGGTTTTTCCTTGTGCAAATCAGGATATGGGGTATGCATGGCCGTGGGGGGACTGTCTGCGGGGAAGTGGTGTATACATAAGAAACCGTTTTTATGTCTAAAATTCATTTTACCGAGCGAAGCTCTGCCCCCTGGTATTACAACTATAAAACGAGCAGAAATAAACTCCTATAATGATTCAAACTTAAAACGGTCCCAGAACAATGATTACAAAGTTGGTGGGTTTTTTTTTATTATTAACAAACCAGGCTAAGAAGAGATTAAGCGATTATTATCGAAATTATGATTTCTGTATAAAACATTAGCTATTCCATAACGTATCTTGGGACTTTTTATTTGTATATAGGTATTTCTACAGACGTGGAAATTTTATTTTGGGTTAGGTTCTATTTTGTCGTTCGTAAACCCCATGGCATTTATTATAACCAACCAACCATTAAAATAAGATTTTCCAGCCTCTGTAATTACCACAGATGTCAATTGGAGAGAGAGAATTGACCCCCTGGAGTTTGTAAAATACCTTCCACTTTGTCTCTTCGCATTGAAAAACCTAAATTTAGAAAAATTACACATACTCTTTTTCTTCTATTGTGAATCAGAAAGGGGGTACGCTTTTCCGGGGGGGGGGGAATATACGTCGTATACCGTTTTATGTCTGAAAATTACTTCACCGAGCGAAGCTCGCTCTTCTAATACTCTATACTTGCTTAAATAACACAAAAATAAAAATGCTGGCGTAGCCAATACGACTAAAGCCCTGCTTCGTTTGACAGGTGTACGGCATGTTAGTATAATTTTACATTGACTCTGCAATTATAACAGGTAAGTGACGGAATAACTATGTAATGTTTGGTCTTTAGGCCAACTATCCATTAGTGTAGCATTTCTCAATAATTCTTTCACAAAAACTTGACAAAAGTGTTATTCATTTTATAGAATGCTCTTTCGCAATGGAGTTACTATGGTTCATTCCCAAAAAGATTTTAACTTAACTCATTTAAAAAAAAAAACAAAAAAAAAAACACGGTCACTGAAATGTGAGGCACTGGCTTTTTTTTTCCATTCCTCTCTGATCGAATCCTTTATTTTTTAACTTTATATGTTTTGATTCGAAGTTTACCATATATATTAATATTTTTTTAATTTTTATTAAGCTTTAAAATAAAATTTTGTACTAAGACAATCCGTTAGCAGCCTTTAGTCATCTTAAGTTCGACAAACTTAGAAAAGAGCAAGTACCTTGTTTCTTCCTAGCGGCAAGGATTTGTTTCTTGTTCACACGTATGTCATGTTTTCCAATTACCGTGCCCTCATTTTCTCCAAAACAATTTTGAATAATAACAGCTATTAAAATAAAGCTCCAGTCTGCCAGACGCCAAAACGAAATTTAGAGAAAAAAAGTAATTAAAGATTCTTTGTAACGGATTTGACATGCTAGAGACAAGTTTTTCAAGCTATTGGCAATATTGCTTTTGTAAACAATGCCAAATCGGAATTAAATAGCTGCAGATACGTACCAAAATTGAAGCTCCATTATTATGGATGAATGAAACCAATCATCGAGAAAAATTAGGTTATCTACACTCTTCATGTTTGACTAGAAAAAAAAAACTGGAAAGGTTTGTAAGATTTTAGCTATAATAAATTGATAGGTCAAACTTATCTTCGCCAGGCTGCTATTGGATTATGTCTGTATGGTCTGGTATTCCCATCTTTACAGTGAACTTAGGAACGAAATTTAGTCTGTCCAGAAACGTTCACTCAGGATCGTCTACAAAAAGGGAAGAAATCCCATACTCCTTTCTTCTTAAAGCATCGTGCCTCACCATCTTAGAAGAAAGGATGAATGGCAAATGCTTGCACTTTGCTCGGCCCGCCATTTTCAAGCCCTTGCCTAGCGGCAAGCGTGCCGCTTATCCGCACTGAGGATATATTCCCAAAGTTTCACACTTGAACTAGCTCAGACTCCGTCTCCTACACTTGAAATAGCTCAGACCTCGTCTCCTACGCTTACCCTCCCCAGTTGCCCCATATTTCTCACCGATTAGTATTGTAACGAGTTTCGAGAGTTTTATCCCCTTTGTCACGGAACACCTTAACATGTCTTAATATCTTCCCCGAAATTAATAGGGTTCCTTTATCTCCTTTATTTTCGCTCCTTTGTGACACCTTATCGATTGATCACAAAGTAATTCCAACGAATATAAATCAGGATTCAGTCCCTTTCCCCCGAAACGTCCGGATACTACGAGATTCCCATACATTCTTGTATTTTTCGTATATTTCACCCGTTTAATGGATTTTGAGGAATTAAAGCAATGTCTTTGCGTTGCATAGATAAAATACCCTGTCTGATAGAATACTACTACTACTACTACTAACAACTCACTGCAGCACCAAGTCGCCTGAGGCAAACAAAGCTACACCCGCTCCTCCTCCATCCCAATCTATCCAAAACCTCCCTCTTCACACCCTCCCAAAAAATTCCCATTTATCGTAAATCTTTCCTTACGACATCCTCCTACCCCATTTGGCACTGTAAAATTTTTTTTATTTCCAACATAATGTTTTGCTCGAATTCAAACAAGTCAAAAGAAAAATCCAATTTTCCTGTTGGAATTGTGACTTGCCTATTGAATTCAAACAAGTAAAAAAAAAATCCAATTTTTCTGTTGAAACTGTGACTTGCTTATTGAATTCCAACAAAATTATTGAAATTATTAAGATTTATGCCCTTTTCAGCAAAAAAAAAGTAATTTTCGACGCAAATTGGTCATATTAATCAAAATGCTTTGGACTTCAACACTATATTGAAGTTTTCTTGAATATAATTTTGAATTTGACTATGGTGCCATTTAAAGTGAATTTTTGTACAAATGTTCTTATGAACGTGCATAAATTCATGTATAAACGTTTTTAGTTTATAATTAATGTTTTGGAGCAATGAAAGAATATAATATGAATTTTTGAATCACTTACGGCTTATGGAATAGTTACAGTGTATTAACAAAAAATAAACAATCTTTTTTTTACCTATAAACAAAAGACCGGACTTATTAAATGTTAATTTCATACTTTACGGAATTATTTTTGAAGTATGATTACTTGGGTTTTCATCTAAGATTCATCTACGGTCGACGATTCCACTAAACTTCATGATGAGCGGAAAAGTCTGCCTCTGAGTAGGAGAAAGACCTGTCCGGGCTTGTATCTGAAACTGGTCATTAAGGACCATTCCTGGCAGCCACTGTTGCCATATTGGCTTATTTCCCTCCAAACTGGCGTATTTTGACGGTGACTGGAGGGAAAATTCTGAGCATCCCGCCAGGCGTAAATCTTGGTGTGTTTTTAGCGTGAAATACTTTATTTGGAAGAAATTATTTCCTTATTTGGATCCAATTACTTTTTGCCACGTAACGAAGCTGTAACGTCCAATAGTATCGAAATATTCTTTCCTTTCATAATAATTGTATTACTATCTATTTCGAAAACCAGACAAAGAAATTTGGCATATATGAATATCATTTTCCCCTCGTAAGACTATAAGAGCGTCACTTCTTGATTTTTAACAAACTTGTATTGAGTCTAGGTAACACGATAGGACCGTTCTTTTGTTCTAAGATCTCACATCATTTTGCAAAGATTTCCGTTCTTTTAACTCATCTTTGTTCTAAGATCGTACAGCTCACTGATCTTAGCAAAAAGTGTGAAGGACGCCATCTTTCTGCCATACAGAACAATGATTAGAGAACTTTGATGATAAATTCATCATTGTTCTTAGACTGCTGATCAGAACAGAATGATGAAAGACGTTTGCAAAAGAATCGCAAGAAGATGTAAGATCTTAGTACTAAGATTTCACTTTTAAGCGTTCTTTGTCAAAGGATGAAAGATCTTAGCACAAAGATGAGTAAAAGAACGGCCCTAATGTCATTAATCTTTGTTTGTCATTCGGACTCGGACCCCACAAGCACACTATTTAGTTGAAAAAATTCAAATGGTTTGTTCTTGAGTATGAACTAGAACTTTATTTTGTTGTGAGTGGAAGTTTTTTAATTTTTCCACACCTTTTTTTACTTTTGAAAGATGAAGCATAGCTACCTAATATACAGTAACCTAGTGAGGGTCTTATTAAGGGTTATAGTATATCCCAACTTCTCTATGTATGGTTATAATACCTATAAAATAATTTATGGCAACTATATAAATAAGCTCCTCTGTCGGAGATTTGGGGCTTTGGTATATAAAGAGTAAAGGTGCAGATTAGTGGCTCTCCACGATTAAGTATTTCCATCCCGTTTCTCTCCAAATGGCACTTACCTTTGGTTTGTTCAAATGGCTCAAAATTCAAATGGTTTGTTCTTGAGTATGAACTAGAACTTTATTTTGTTGTGAGACGAATTTTTTTTTACTTTTTCCATACTTTTTTTTACTTTTGAAAGATGAAGCATAATAAATAATATACAGTAGCCTAGTGAGGATTTTATTACGGGTTTGAGGATATCCCTACTTCGCTATATAAGGTAATAAGACCTATAAAATCAGTTATGGCAACTATATAAATGAGCTCATATATCGGAGATTTGGGGCTTTGATGCATAAAGGGTAAAGGTGCAGATTAGTGGCTCTCCACGATTAAGTATTTCCGTTCCGTTTCTCTCCAAATGGCACTTACCTTTGATGATCTTAGAAATTCTTCATGGTATTAAAGTGAAACATTCAAAATTGATCTGCAGTTCATATGGGGCAGAAGGAAAGTGTTTCGAGCCTCACGCCTTTTCTAATCCTGATTTTTACTGTTTTAAAGACTTTTAACTTCTGTTTCTTAAATGGGAAAAAAATTCGCCTGTGTCTGTCGGCTAAAGTTCTGCTGAGATCACAGGAATTATTGTGTCAAAACATTTAGCTAACTAAACAAATAGTGTCTAAAACCACAGCATAAGCTAATATATTCAATAATTGTCTGTCTGATTTAGGAGAATAGGCTAGATTTAGGACTAAATACTTTATCAACAAAATTATGTAAACTACAGCAACGAATTATGGAAAGGGGGCCTCCCAGACCGCATTATATTAAATACGTAACTAACCTAACCAAAATACCCACTAAATATACAATTAAAATATTGCTAAAATGTAGTTTCCCACCAAGCTAAAGCTAATATTTTCTGGTATAAAGACCATGGAAACCGGTTATTGGCTCATGTTTGCGATACAAGATCTTGACTATGGTGGCTATAAGACAAAAGTAACCTGGTTCCTTTCCTATGAGTCTACATAGGCCACCCTATTATGTTTTTCGTATAAAGTGGAGCCAAATTTTTATTTTGTGAGTATATTGTGACCGTTGTGCTCTTTTATTTCCGCCAGTGGTCGGTATCGCTAAATTTGGCAATTTGTTAGAAGATTCCTTATCCGAACTGAACACTATAATAAAAAAAACTTACTTCATAGAAAGTTTATAATTGTTGGGAGTTCAGAGTCACATCAAGTATACCCCCCCCCCTCGCTCAATTCCGAGATATAGCGCTAGACTATACCCTATTTTTT
The DNA here is from genome assembly GCF_049724085.1 of Artemia sp. Qi Xiang Cuo. Taxonomy (NCBI): domain Eukaryota; kingdom Metazoa; phylum Arthropoda; class Branchiopoda; order Anostraca; family Artemiidae; genus Artemia; species Artemia sp. Qi Xiang Cuo. The sequence goes on along the minus strand of NC_142798.1, from coordinate 54,842,023 downwards.
TAAGTGGGTGTTATTTGGTATCGTGAATAAGCTTTTGACCACAAATAAATAACTCTAAATTTAAAGAAAGGTAGCTCGAGTGGTTGCCCACTTAATGAAACCAACCTAGTGTTCATCCTCAGAGTGCCATATATGCCGCAAAGTTCTGCCAACCTTACACTGTTCTTCCGCGCATGGCGTAAAGGTTCAGAATTGGGCTTCTTCAGAAGCAGAAAAAAAACTGACCTAAAACTAACCCAATTTCAGCTAGCGGGCAATGCGTGTGTCGCGGCACAAGCCGCGACACGCGCAAATTTTTTTTCGACTGTAGCACTGAAAATCGTTGTGAAACACTCAAGCTTGGGAAATTTTAGCACTTTAGGAACTGACCGTGATGGCAGTCAGGGTTTTCCAAGGTTCTGGCGTATTTTTGGCGTACTTTTCAAAGAGTCTGGCGTATTTTTGGTACACCTTCTGGCAACACTGCTTGCTGCTGTTAGAACATCAAACTACTTTATTGTTCACCTAATAAACAAGATTGTAGACCTAATAAATTGAACAACGATAGTAATGGAAATACAATTAAAGAACAGGATATCCAACAAACAAAACAGAAATCCAATAAGGATCTTAAAACCCAACATGTTGTGTCTGAAAATTCAATTCGGGTATTGGAATCCAACATTTTTGTTTCTCAGCAGATTGGATATTCAGTAGTAATAATGGAATTCCAAAATAGTCTCTAATATTCAATATAAGCTGTTGAAATTCCAATTTTGCTGTTAATAAACATTACAAACAATTTTTGTAGAATCACAAACACTTTTTTTTACAGTGGGGGACGACCTGCTTTTTGTTAGGCACTAGACGGTTGGTCGACAAGGATAATCTTTGGCAGCCTGTCACCATTCATCCATTGAACGTGTCCTAGCCATCTCATCCTTTCTGATAAAACAGAATGAAATATTTGTGCAGAAAATTATTGTAACAGTGTCATGAGCACTATGTTTGAAACAAGACGAGACAAGAAGCCATTGCGAACCAGTAAAAAGGTAGACGGAAATACAGTCAGCATTGGAGTCGGGCCATAGCATTCGCATAATTAGTCATCCACCAGATTTCAATATCAATAATTTTATTATAGCCCTGTAACATACATATATGCCAAATTGAAAGCCACATTCTTCAGCTACGCCGTCAATTTTTTTTTCTGGGTTTAAATGTTAAAATCCTCAAATAAAAGGCTATTGAAAAAAAGATTGATTTTTGTTCGGCTACATTATAAATTTCAGATGTCCTTTTGGTTTGGACACGATGAAATGATGGAATCTCAACACTTATAGCTCGGTTGTGAGGTGGTTCAAATTGTTGATATGTCCAGCCAAAATCAAATGCCATCACCCCCTACCGTATTCTAGTGACCGGGATCGACCTAGTAATTAAAATACTTTACCAGTTCGTAGTCTGTAAGATGCGGATTCCGGCTTCAGGCTTGCCTTTAATCATAAGTTACCTCTTTTTTTTGCAAAAATAAACAAAAGATGTACCTTGGCAACTTAATGAGAAAATTTTACCACAGCTCTCATTCCACTCCAGGGAAACATGCGGGTAATGGTCAAAAATTTAGGCCAGTAATTCTTCGAGTAGGGTATAAATTACATGTGCACAACATACAACACACTTTACCGAACAGTTTTCTTTTTGCACAAAAAAACTTCCAATGTGGTAAAGCTTTCTAATTTAGTTAATTATTAATTTAGTAAAAATATATAAAACGCAAATATGAAGTTTTGAAATACCACTTTTTATTAAGATAAGGAACATATCCTGCCAAGTTCTGTTTAACAGGAAATTGAGAAATTACCACTCCCTAGCGATTACGTGAGAAGGCGTGGTTGATAAAAATGTATAAAAGATACATTTTATCGGAAGGGGTGATCCGATACTAACTTTATGCCAGACTAACCTCTGGTCCATTGTTTTTAGAAATACCTTGGAACCTCGTCATATCATTGTAAGTGTCTATGTATCTTATTATATATTATTGTAGTTTTTGAGACTTGTGGTCTACTTGGGACAGCCAGTCCTAGCAGAAAGTATATATCCGATTATTATTAAATGATAAATGAAGAAAAGTATTGCATTTTAGACAACCTCTCTACAATCTACCTTTAGTCCCTCGAACATACCCAGTTGGTACCCCTCATTAGTTCGGTCATAGCCTAAGGCACGCTACCAAAGTTTAAGTACCTTAGGGTCAGAGTTTATCTCCCCTATAAAGGGAGAATAAAGGCATCTACGACTACAACACTCAAATACCATAATAATACACGTCACAACACCAATGCGGAGAAATTAGTAGCTCAAGCAGCACTGCCCGTTTTGTACCAAGGCCGATGAGTTAAAAAGTTGACAGTAGAATTTTTTTCTGATATTTAAGATAAAAGGACGATTTGGGGAAACTTACTTTCAAGTTTGAATACTAGCAACTTTTGATAGTATTTTTAAAACATTTTCAGACTAAATCATTTTTTTTGTATCGTAAATTTGACCTTTTACAGGGGGGTTTCCAATTGAGATTATTCCTCGTTTCCTCCGAAAGAGGGATTTGTACCTCTATTTAGAGAAATAAAGGAATCACAGAGGAACACTACTGATGACTCATTTACAAGGCTGCAACATATTGAAATATATATATATTCTATACAGAGAACTCAAATGAAAAATGTGGTCACATACTGAAGGAAAGATTTTAGTCATTTAATTTGCATTGCTAATAACAACAAAATAAAACTGAAGTTCCATATATTAAAAATTTTGTCACCAACGTTCTTCAGTCTTTTTTTTTCCATTTTTAACATTTATACAAAAGTCTCAGCTTGGAAAAAATCATTAAAGAAAAAACCAGTACAGTGTTTGATTTTTCTTTTTTCTATTTTTTTACACGTAAAAGACACAAAAGCAACAAACTGGCGTTGTCCATGACAAAACTCAATTGGAATAGAACCTTTATGCTTAATACGGCCTATGAAGGAAATAATTCAAGAAAAGTGGAAATTCGAGAACTTATTCTGGAAGTATTTCTTGTTAAACAACACTTTCTCTGAACTACATCACTAAATCCTCTTCTCTGAAATTTTTCTGTGCAAAAAAAAAAAAAACGAGTTCTAACGGAAAAGCTGTGACAATCAAGGGATTTTAACAAAACTAGATCATTGAAAAGTGTATGTAATTTTCTTGCGCAAGCAGCAGAAACAAGTTTCTTAGTTGATCCTGATGAATGATCTGGATAAAACAAAGAATACCATTCTGGAGAACTAAATTAAGTTTTTCAGACCGATTCCTAAACAGCAAGTCCGCATGAGCTAGTTTGATGGGAACACACGTAAATAGTTACGCGTGATGAAATACATTTTCTACTATTACTACTAAAAACTCGCCGCAGCATCAAGCCGCCCGAGGCCAACACAGCTACGCACGCTCCTCCTCCATCCCAATCTATTCAAAGCCTCCCTTCTTACACCCTCCCAAGAAGTTCCCATTTCCCTTAAATCTTTTCTTAAGACATCCTTTTATCCCATCTAAGGATGATCTGCTTTTCGTTCAGCCCTGGACGGTTGGCCGAAAAGGACAATCTTTGGCAATCTGTCATCCTTCATCCGCAGAGCGTGCCCTAGCCATCACAGCCTTTCTCTCAAGTGCTCTAAAATATGTTAATCGATGTCTGAATACGGTTCTCGTGTAACGCAGCCCACCTTTTAAATTAACCCTTGGTCAACTCAACCCATGTTTAACTCAACCGCCGTGGAACTCAAGCTCCGTTAACCTCAACCTCAATGAAACTCAACCCCCATTTAATTCAACCATTCAACCTCTGCAATAGGCTAGGTAAGATAAGCTGAATAGGGGGTAAACATTATGGTCGCTTTTCCCACACTGCACCCCCCCCCCGGCTTGATGGTCCCCAGATATCAAAGGCGGACCTAGAGCAGAATCTGGAGGGGGGAATAATTAACCAAATCGACATGTTTATTTAAAAAAAAGGATAAAAAAGAGAAAAAACAAATGAGGGCGCCAGAGAAACCATGGGGGGCGTCCACCCGGCACCCCCTCTTCTGGATCCGCCACTGCCAGATAGGTACATAACAAAATAAGGTAAATATATGGCCACTCTTCTGACAATGCACCCCCCACCCCCTGATGATCCCCCATATAGCCCTAGGATATATATAAATTTTTTTTTTTTTACTTTTAAAAAAGCATCTTATTGTTCTAATTAAACGACCCTTGTGTTTCAGGAGTCATTATTAAATAATTGGGACAAAATTCAAACTTTAGTGTAAAGAGTGATGTGTTGAGGGGGGGACAACCCCCTTTATATACATAATAATTTCTCTTCATTTTAAGTTTTAATGTTGCTCCTCACTTTCAGTTGAAAAATCTAATTTTTTTATTTAATTTCTGATCGTTTTTTAAATAATGCCACAAATAAATAAACCCGCATCCGTGATCTTTCTTCTGGCAAAAATTACGAAATTCTACATTTTGGCAGATAGGAGCTTGAAACCTCTACAGGGTTCTCTGATACGCTGAATCTAATGGTGTGATTTTCATTGAGATCAGTTGACTTTTAGGGGCTGTTTCCCCGTTTTGAAAAAAAAAACAGGAAAATTTTCTCAGGCTCGTAACCTTTAATGGGTATACCCATAAATTTCATAAAAATTATATATATATATATATATATATATATATATATATATATATATATATATATATATATATATATATATATATATATATATATATATATATATATATATATATATATATATATATATATATATATATATATATATATATATATATTTCATTAAGGGCCGAACATTTTGAGAATTTGCTTAACCGAGATAGAGTTACAGGAAAAAATATAGAGGAAAAGGAAAAAGTTTATGATACCTTGGATGTGAAGGAAAATTTGTTTTGTGACGAGGAAATAACAACAATACTAAAAGGGTTAAAAAATAATAAGGCTCAAGGTGCTGATAGGATGGTAAACGAGTTTCTTAAATATGGTGGCTCTAAGGTTAGAAATAAGTTACTAAAGATTATGAATATGATTTTTGAAAAAGGGAAGTACCTTACGAGTTTAGGAAAGCCTTAATTTAGCCACTTTATAAGAAAGGTTAAAAAAGTGAGTGTGATAATTATCGAGGCACTACTCTGGTCTCCGTAGGTAGTAGACTACATAGTAATATAATACTTTTTTGACTGAGAGGTGACGTAGACAAAGCTTCAAGAGTAGAACACTGTCGTTTTAGCAAAGTTAAAGGATGTGTCAACCAAATTTTCACTCTTAGGCTAATAATTGAGAAGTGCCTGAGTTTTCAAACACCTTTGATCCTCAGTTTTATAGATTATGAGCAAGCGTTCGATTCTATTGAGTAAAGGTTTTATCCTTGTATGGTATACCAGACAAATACATTAAAGTGATTAGTGCTATGTACGAGAATAACACTGCTGAGGTTAAGGTAGGAAATTAGGTTAGCACCTGGTTTTGAATTTAATCAGGAGTTAAGCAGGGTTGTGTTTTATCCCCCTTTATATGGATTATTTTGATGGACTTTGTTTTAAGGAGCACAGGAAAGGCAATGGGAGACCACGGAATCAAATGGGGAGGAAAAAGTCTCCTGGACTTGGATTATGCTGATGATTTAAACATCCTAGATGAAAGTGTGAGCAAAATGAATGAAGTTTTAGAGGTTTAGCGAGTTCAGGGTGCTAGAATTGGTATGAAAATTAATATTAGGAAGACTAAGTCACTAAGGCTAGGAATAAGTGAAGATGAAAAGGTGACGTTGAATAATGAAAAGATTGATCAGGTGGGTAGCTTCATACCTTGGTAGTATTATTAGTAAAGATGGTGGGAGCAGTGAAGATGTTAAATATAGAATAGCCAAGGCTCAGGGTGTTTTTTCACAGTTAAAAAAAAGTTTGGAAGAATAGGAAGATCAGTCTGCAAACCCAGATTAGAATATTAGAAGCTACAGTGATGACAGTGGTCAAAAATGGCTCTGAAACATGGACGCTCCGAAAAGCGGATGAAGATTTGCTAGATGTTTTCCAGAGAAATTGTTTAAGGATTGTTCTGGGTACCCGGCTGACTGACCGTATTTCAAACAATAGGCTATACGAAAAATTTGGTTCAATACCGCTTTCTAGGTCTATAATGAAAGAAAGGTTGAGGTGGTTAGGGCATGTTGTGCGGATGAAGGACGACAGATTGCCGAAGATTGTTCTTTTCGGCCAACCATCTAAGGCTAAACGGAAAGTAGGTCGTCCTCGTCTGGGGTGGGAGGACGTCATAAAGAAAGATTTAAAGGAAGTGGGAACTTTGTGGGCGGGTGTAAAACGGGAGGCTTTGAATTTATTGGGGTGGAGGAGGAGCGTGCGTAGCTGTGTTGGCCTCTGGCGGCTTGGTGCTGCGGTGAGTTGTTAGTAGTAGTAGTATTTCATTAAGTTGAGTCTTATAAGACTAAACTTAATGAAATTTATATATTTGAAATCAGCATAAAAAGCCGATGCATTTGATATATCTACTGGTATCAAATTTCCGTTTTCTAGAGTTGCGTTTACTATTGAGCAGGGTCGCTCCTTACTTACAGTTCGTTACCACGAACTGTTTGATTTGTATTAAGTTAAGAGAGGTATAAACATATGTTTACGGAATCATTCAAGTCAAGCAAGAGAGAAAGCGGTAGAAGCAGGAATATGAAACTGACTTCCCAGGCACAACTATAAGTTGTAGATCTACGCCTGGAAGTATTATTTGTCAATGGCAACATTTTGTCAAGTTCACGTAAAGTCACTTTCCAGAAGGAGGACAGGGGAAACCTGAGAATGAAAATAGCGAATTCTTCTAAAATATGTTCCATGCAAGCAAACTGATTATTATACAATATGTGGAACAATATTCCAGACTAAATAGCAGCAGATGTTTGAGAAGTTTTGACATAGTGGCAGCCAAAGCAGTGAAACAAAACTATTTGTGGCCCCTGAATGCACTTTTCCTGTATAGGGGGCAGGGTAACCACATTGAAGAATCATAAAGTATCATTTGATTCAAAAACAAAGAAAAATAATTGGAAGAAACGGAGAAGCAACCTCAATATAATTACCTAAATGGACCTTCAGCTGTCAGAATAGGCATAAGCATCCAGACCATCCAGCTGAGATTGATTTTAGTTTACAAATTGGTGGTAATATAAATGAGCTGGATAATTAGGTGGATTAGGTCACCCAGGTCAAAAAAAAAAAATGAATCTTTGACACAATTTGAAATACGGTTAAAATGATCGTACAAGGATAGACATTTATCAAGCGAGAGAAATTACCCCTCACTACTGATGGAAAGGGACTAGAATTACAGGTTGAAGCAGAAATCTCCAGCCAAATTTGACTCAAACATTTCATGGATTATTGAGACTGCATCCACCGAAAGAGCAAAATGATATCAGGATTCCCAAAGTCAACGAGGACGGCCTAAAAAACCACGATTTCTGTGATCCTCACAGATCATCGAAGACAGAAATAATTAAGTTTCATACAATGGTTTTACCCGTAGAGACCTTCCAAGCACAATAAACTTATTACGAGAGTAACAAGACTGAGCAGAAAGATTAGCCGTTACTACACCAAAAATTGCAATAACAGAAATAGCATTACATGTGTCAAGAATATTCTGTTGGATCCATATGTGTACACACTATCACAGCGATTGACAATGTCTTTCTCAAATACAAATTCTCAAGATAGTCTGTCCAAGTAGATGCTAGGGAACTCCGCTTGACATGAACAGCAAGTAGAGTCACTACGAGGTTCAAATCTGTGTTGGACCCTTACATGCAGGGACATCTCTTCCTATACGATTACCAAAACGCTTCAGTCGTCATAAATACGGCACCATTTTTACCTCCAAAAAATGAACACCGTCAAATGTTGCACATCAACTATTTACCCTTGGCTGTCACGAGCAGTTGTTATTAACCAAACAAAAAATAAATAAAAGCAAGCTAGCCGCTACTATTGGTATTAGATCATTTTAGCCTAAGTTATATAAGATCAATTGCACCTGCTCACCCGACCTTTCCTGAAATTGACACTTTGGTTTGAAGCTATTCTACCAACCTTGATGCTGTTTTATTGAAACGGCTCATTCCTAAGGCTCCCTTTGACTGCGTGCAGTAAGTCTCAAATTCATATACGTGCAGTGTAATAGCTCTTATTCAAGTATACTAAAAATTAGTACACAATGCACTAATTATGGTTCACTCATGAGTGGCGTAATTGAAATATTTGTAACATATCCTTATCCTCGTTTAGCATCATAGGATGTACTACCTATATCTGCCATAGCTAAATACGGTCAAACATCTTACTCTGGTAAATATATGCAGTATATAGCCCAGATAGCCAGTCATATCTCAAGCAACGTAGTCATTTTAGATGCATTTAGTATTGGAAGAAACCCAATAAATTTGCATACATACGAAGGTTGGTCAGATCTTCTGAAAAGCAACCATGTTGGATTGTTTATTTAGGTGCATCTTGAAAGTCAAATTCGTTATACATAATGCTCACTAGAAAAACAGCAAATGGTTTAAATTTTTTCACAGAATCTGATTATGGACTAGCATATTTTTGTGAAATTTAGGAACTAGAATATTATTGTCCTGATAAGACCTCTAATAGCAAACGTTGAGATAAAAAAAAGAAATACTCCTTCCAGCTCCCTTGGGCTTACAGTTCAGCTATCTTTGAATAGCTAAATATTATCAGCACAAGGTATATGACTTTTATCTAGAGCTGTTCCTACTAGGTATGTTTATATTAAATATAAAAACCTATAATGTAACTTCATTAGAAGACGTAGAAGCACCAGGCTGAAATACAAGTTTTGTGGCAAATACATTATTTACCCACACTAAAATCTAGTTCTATGTGATAAGTGTAGAGTTGAATGCAAGAGCAGGCTTCAATGATTCGCCTTGTAAGGTTGAGCTTAGCATGCCTGTTAAAGTTAAAAGAGACATCAGACCGAGCGCAGTTACTTCACTTCCTCTGTTTAAAAACACTGTTGTCAGCCGTTAGAAAAGGTATTAACTAATTGCCTATTTAGGGATGTCTCTCTCGCAACTTCGCAGATGACATTCTTAATATAATTAAAACAGTGTCAGGAGTCAAAGGGAATTTTAGGATTACTAATGCTGAGTATAAGCGCCTTGGTCTTCAACTTAACGAGAGTAAGACTGAGTGTTTCGGCGTACAACACCCGCTCTGATTGCCTTTAAATGTCCATCTGCGGAACATGAGCTTCAAGCACAAGATATAATGATGTATTTTGGCAACCTAATCTGCTAAAATTTTAATACCACCCGTAAAAATTTCAATGAATTTTTTCTCAATATATATATAAGAAAGCCTGGTTTATTAGTTACACTAAAGTTAGAATTTAACCACCATATATTTGCGCCATCTTGGTCTCTTTTTCGCCCATGGATATTAAAGATATTATAATTTGTCTTTAAAGTATGCAAAATATTAGCTTGGACTGTCTCTTTTGTCTAGAACTCTTTGTCTTCACTATATGGAGTTGCTAATTTTGTGGTCATGAAGCAAAAGAGATAACAAGAGGTACTGGAAGCAGTTTACAGATGTAAGCACCTTCAAAACTGTTCTCTGCAGATTGTGTTTTTCGATTGATTTTTTTTTTTTTTTTTTTGACAGTATTTGTTTTGTTGTTTTTCTTTTTTATTGGTTACTCCATCAGTGTTTGTTATTAGTTACTCCATCAGTGTTCACATTTATGACGGACAATAAATCTAAACATAGATACAATTATATGAGCCGTTACGAGCTAAACCAGTTAACACCCACTCTTTATCTTAGTATTTCCTTAAGAAAATTTGTAAACCACTAGGATTTATGTCAAAAATGACAAACGAAAGTTACTCGTTGACGATCTGACTGACAACTTTGATGGATAACACATGAATGTTCTGAAGTAATTTTGAATCACTGTATAGTTAATTAGCCTATGTCTATATATCCAGGATAATATAAAAACCAATATATCTTTTTAATACAATTAATGAACCTAAGGGAGGAACATGACCCCTCTCTCACAGGGTGCCATTCAACAGAAACATTTTTTTTTTCTTTTAGTTAGGTTAGTAAAAAGGATGGCTACATTAATTCCAATAGTTTTCCTGTTTCGTGATTATTGACAACAGTTCCGTCGTCCCTCCGCCCCCCCCCCCCCTAAATTTTGAAACATACCTTTTTTGGAGAGCATTTTCATTGAAAAATTCCTTTTGTTTGTATTTCGCTGAAAAAATTAAAAAAAAACTGCCTGCCCTTAAATTTTGAAATATTAATTTTACCCCCACCTTTAAATTTTCTTGAATTAAAGCCACTGACTGACAAAATGAGCTTCTTGTTCTTTTTCTTAGATATTCTTGCAGTTTTTTTGCGAAACTTTTAGACATTTATAAAATCTGTTTTCAAAAAAGACATTTATTCAGATTCAGGGTGTTTTAATTTACGATCCTTCTTTTTCTGTGATTAAATGTCTATTGAGAGAAGCTAAAATTGGGCATACTACAAATTGGACCATTGAAATCGCTCTTAACCTTCAAATTACACACTTCAGAATTTCAGAGGAAAGGAAGTGAGGAAGAGAAAAAATAATAGATGAAACAGCTAAGGTCAAACATATTTTTAAGGCTCTTTTTTTAAAAACCGTTTTCGTTGGTTTTAAATTCGATAATAATAATAATAATAATAATAATAAAATATAATAACAAAATTATAAAGTGAAACCTCAGACCTGCCAAATCTATAATGAATTGATTCAGAATTAATTAATCGAGAATAATTAAGTTTGAATCTATAAAGCGATTCACGTTTGGCAGCAAGATATAATTGTAGTTAAATAATACAAAATTGAACTCTTGGTGTATTCTTAACTCTTATAGGAGCATGAATTTCAATCTTTTTTTTATTTTATTAATATTAAAAATCCCTTTCCACAAAATAAGTTTTTCAAAGAAAAGTAAAGAGCTGCATTAAAAAAAAGATGAGCAGAAATAAAGGCAAATAATTTTTCAAGCTTAAAACCACCATAAATTACTATCAATAAATAAAAGAAAACCCAAAGGGACAGAAATTACAATAAATAACCGAATCACATTCAAAACGAGCAGAAACTAAGACGAATAGGGCTGACGCCCACTGTGCCTTCCAAAGACCAGAATATATTTTGCACTTTACTGAAAATAATCCCTGTTTCGACCTTTATGATTCTATTTCTCATAATTATGCAAGACATATTACCATCATAACCAAAATTACTGAAAAAAAAAACCTATTACTGTGGATCGACAGTTTAATATACATATTGACATTCCTTCTTGAAAATCTTAATAAAATTGAATCTATTAAAGCTAAAAAAAAAGAGAAAATTTTAAAATATATTTTGTTTTCAGTAAAGTGCAAAATATGTTCTTGTTCAATTTCCAATCAAATGAGTTCCTTCCAACGTTTCGACGACAATTTCTTCTATATTAAGTGCCTTAATAAAAAAAAATGATACACTACCCCACTTTGCTCTTCACTTTGGCAGTGCTATTGCGCTGCCTATGATTGTATGGCGGGAATTTCAAACAATAACAGGAGAGAACAGGTTTTATCTTTCGTTGCCATACTAGAATTTCTATTTTTTTTTACACAATTCAAATGTATTTTCCTCTATCTGTAAGATCTTATTTTAATCCTTATGTGATCTTGGTGGTTCCATGGGGCTCTTTGGGATCAATTTATTGTAAAAAAAAAAGATATACCAAGAAAAACTACAAAAAAACTACCTTAGATCCCTTATGGAGAGAGTCCCGTTGTAGTCTCTGAGGATTTCTAAGAGAACCCAAGACCAGTACGATCGATAACTCAGCTTTCCAAGGTCAGACAAAGGTTTTTCTGGACTTCCCGCAACTTTTTCAATTTTTGAGAGTTCATAGCTGAAGGCAATCAAAAACTTCCCGTAACCTTTTCTTTGGAATGGCGGTAGAGTTAGAATACAAGCGACGTTATTTACTTCAGAAGACACTTTCTCCTGAAAAATAGCGGACAATTTTGGTGTCTGATGGAAAGAACAAGATTGAATACATTTCATCTCTCTTTTCTGCGCTGGATATGCGCATTAAAAGAACTAGGTTTATTAAAGGTTCACTGGTGCCAAAGATGTACTCATCAGCCAAAACTAAAGAAAATAAAAACATTATTCCACGGAGCTAAAGTAAAAGCTCATATTTCTAATCACAAATAGGCCTTTTAATATGTTGAATCGAGCAGTAACCTTCCCTTTTTCCCCACATTAATTTTCTGCTCTTCAGCCGAATATACATGCCATATTAACGCACTTTCTCGCTTTTAAAGCTTGATTTTTTAATTTTTCTGAAAAGTTCAATTATACACCAACTCCGACCCTAAAAAAATGCAATACGGGTGAGAAAACACAGGATTAGGGATAGCAACTTTGCTGTGACATCGGCATCTCTCTTGACTATTTATTCTTTTCACCACTTTACATTTGTTCATAGACAATTTCTTTTTCCTACTCGATAACTCGACAGATAGAGCCCTTCTTGCAACCATGCATTGTTCAATTTCATGTAAGATGTAAGGAGAAATTTTGTACCAATATTCTTTGTTCAGAGAATTGGCGAAATCTTATCCTTTTTCGATTCTGAATTAATTAGCAGTTTTCTCCTTATAAACGTGTTTTAGGATAATCCCCGTTGGGCTTAAGGCACCAAGAGCAGAGGGAGTCTTAAGGGTCGAAGTTGTAATTTTATAAATTTTCTGAAGTCTTAATAAATCCTCTCAGCTTTCGAATCGCTTCATAAATAGTTGAAATATTCCAGCGTGTTTTTTCTTTTTGTAGCTTTTGAATCTCATAAGAAGTTAAAAAAAAAAAAAAAAAAAAAAAACCCGGAGCCCCAGCTACGGCCCAAAGTGGCGCTAACAAAGTTGTATGGGCGGTAACTCTTCCTCGGACATCAGTTTTTGGCTTCTTGAGCAAAGGCAAGAATTTAACAATCAGATATGACAACAAGCTTGCAAAAAAAAATTGCTTGTAAATCAAGCATGCTCTTCAACAAACCACAAAAACATATTATAAAATAACCTTTATTTAAATTATGGTAGCTTACTAATCAGTCCAACACATCTTGTAGGAATCTCCCATGAACCAAGTTATTCAAGTCCAGTCTTTAGATTTATGAAATTTTAATGTCAAATACTTGATTGACTATTTATTTTACACATCCATAAGGGTATTCTTTAACATTAAGAATTTGTATAAAAAAAAAAGAAGAAAAAAAGTGACAATCAAAAACAACTTTTTTAGAGTCCTATTTAACGAAGCCCAACTAAAAAGCACTGAAGAACACTTTCGATACGCAAGTGAATGGGCAATCACTTAAACTCCCTGGACATTTTTTTATACCTACATTTACTCATTTTTACTGCATATATTAAATTTTCTCAGCAGCATATTTCAAATGCTTGATCAAATGAGTATATAAATATCTCTCAAGTTCTTCCAAGCGAGAAGACAGTTACCGGACGCTTCTTAGGTAGGAGTTAAATTCTGCCTAGCCTTTTTGCAGGCTTATTAGCGCGTATGCATTGTTTCCTGAGCTTTTTTTGAAAACGTCAAAAATTAGAAGATTCATAAAAGTATCTGAACGATTGCTTGAACAATTTTAGAAAGCATTCATGATAGTTTGTTAGAGCAGTGATGAGCGACCCTTTCAGTTCAAAACGCCAAATAAACTTTTAACGAGTACAAAAAAAAAAAAAAAAAAAAAATAATAACAACAACGAAGAGCCAAATTTAGGCTGTAAAATATAATCTATAAAAACGCATGTGTTGTTCACTTTGTAACCATAACCTTTGCGTAGAAATTAAACTAATGAAACACTAAATAAAATCTCAAATATCTTATCAAACCGGCAATTCATCGTAAACTTTTCTTTAGTGTATCCAGATCAAGACTAGATGATAAAAACTAATGATGTTTATTAAAAACTTTGTTCAACAGCTCATAACCCTTCTTAAAAAAAAAACCAAATGTTAATTAGAACTCAAAGGAGTTTCAACTTAAAATCAAATTTTAGGCAATCGATAACTGAATTTGTTGAATTAGTTCTAATATTTTGCGTTTGATTGATGGCAAATAAAATCTCTGACTGCGTACGTAGGACTACCGCACCTGACAGTTCAAATCCATTTCTCAAACTTCGTCCTCGAGTTATTGTCTCACATTGTTTCCCCTGGCAAAATACTAATTCTCCAAATTCTCCTAATTTGAAGAATATTACTACTAATATCTAATTAGTAGTAATACTAAACTAATAAAAGTAGTAATACAAAACTAAATTACTACTAATACCTATTACTACTAATACCAAACTATTAATGCTCCAAACTACAAATTCTCCCATAAGTAGCTTGACAGCAAGATGGAGTGTAATGCATATGATGGTAAAGTAGCAATATTTATCAGCCCCTCGTAAAACAAATTTCCTCGGAAATAAACTAATAACAAAATTTTAAAATACGACGGGGTAAAAAGTGGATACAAATTGTGTGGAGTACCTTCAATTTCCAATCATTTATGTTGACAAAAATTTCGTTCTTTTTTGGTGACTTATTTGGACTGTGGAACAAGGGTAATCGGAATGACAAAGAGTTTATCAAGAGCAATAGTTCGACGACGAAAGAGCCACATGCGGCTCATGAGCCACAGGTTGCCGAACGCTGGCCTACAGTATAGTTATTGCAAGATAGTGTTGCGAATATTTTATATCTCAAGACATTCAAACAGATTGCAATGCTGAAATAAAAAATATCTATCTATTATGATAGACACTTCTTCGTAATAGTAGAGAATTACCTTTATAATAATTTAAATATGTATAAAACCATTCAAAGTAATTGGGGAGATATCACTAATTTTGGACTACTTTAATTCTAAGTCCCTCAGTTACAACTTAATCCTACAAATTGAACTTGGGTTTGTTACATTTTTTTTTTTTTTTTTTATTATTATTATTTTATTTTCTTTTTACTCAAAACAGTATAAAAAGATGACCTTACACCAATTGAAACAGAAACTATAAGAGCTCCTTCTTCCAGTAATAACTGTATTAATCAAACAGTTCGTGGTAACGAACTGTAAGTCAGGAGCGACTCGGCTCAATGGTAACCGAAACTCTAGAAAACAGGTTTTTAATACCAATAGATACAAAAGAATCAGATTTCAATGCTGAATTCAAATATATAACTTTCATCAAGTTTAGTCCTACCCATCAAAAGTTACGCGCCTGAGAAAATTTGGCTGATTGTCGAAAAAAAGGGGAAAGACCCCCTAAAAGCTATATAACCTTAATGAAAATCACACCATCATATTCAGCGTATCAGAGAACGCTGCTGTAGAGGTTTCAAGCTCCTATCTACAAAAATGTGGAATTTTGCATTTTTTTGCCAGAAGAACAGATCACGGCGTGTTCTTTGCGTGTTTTTTTTTTTTTTTTTTTTTTTTTTTTTTTTTTTTTCAGGGGTGATCGTATCAACCCAGTGATCCCAAGAATATCGTGGGAGGACTCATTAGAACGGAAACTAAAAGTTCTAGTGCCCTTTTTAAGTGACCAAAAAAATGGAGGGCAACTAGGCCCCCTCCCACGCTCATTTTTTTCCCAAAGTCACCTGATCAAAATCTTGAGATAGCCATTTTGTTCTGCATGGTTTAAAATATGATAACTATGTCCTTTAGGATGACTTAATCCCCTGAAGTCCCCGGGGGTAGGGCTGAATGTTATGAACTTGACGCAATGTTAACATATAGTATTGGTTATAAGGAAGCATACAGACGTTTTCAGGGGGGATTTTTTCTGGTAGTAGGAGGGTGGGTGGGTCGGGGGTTATTTGGGAAGATCTTTCCATGAAGGGTTTTCATGGGGGAAGGGACATTGCTATGAAAAAAAAATCAGAAATTAAATATAGAAAAAAACATGTTTTCGAACTGAAAATAAGGAGCAACATCAAAACTTAAACGAACAGAAAATATTACGTGTATGATTGAGTTCACCCCCTATTCAATACCTCGCTCTTTAAGCCAAAGATTTTTTAGTACTTTCATAAGAGCTATTTATTCTAACTAACGGCCTTTGTGATTAAGAGGTCATTTTTAAAGAATTGGAATAAAATTCTAACTTTAGCTTAAAGAGCGAGGTATTGACTAGGAGGCGAACCCCCTATTATAGGTATTAAAAATATATGAATATAGAAGGTCGTTACTTAAATTAATTCGTAAGTTACCTATATTTATTACTAATAAAAACGTTCGTAAATAACGATTAAACAAATTTCGAGAAAGCCATTTAACCAAATAAAAGTAAAATTAATATGCAAATTTTGTTTTAATTATTCATGTATGATGAGCCAAAATCAAAACCTATATTAATTCAAAAATGTTCAAAAATTAAATAAAAAGAACAAGTTTTTTTAACTGAAAGTAAGGAACGACGTTAAAACTTAAAACGAACAGAAATTATTCCGTATATGAAAGGGGCTGTCCCCTCCTCAACGCCTCGCTCTTTATGCTAAAGTTTGCCTTTCTCACAACTCTTATTTTTTTAAACAATAAAAAACTTTAGCGTAAAGAGTGGGACAGTCCCTTTCATATACGAAATAATTTCTTTTCATTTTAAGTTTTAACGTCGTTCCTTACTTTCAGTTAAAAAAAAATATGTTTTTTTTTTATTTAATAACAATCTAAATCACATGCATATATGGAGATAGAATGATGATTTAGTATCTGTTTGATTCCTCAGCATTTGATCTAAACGGAGAACATTTGTTTGACATAAAAATTTTTTACTATCTAAAGACATACAAATAGATAATATGGCATTAATATATATGGGAATATTATGAGTTTCGTCGTTTCTATTATAAACTACGTCTAAAATAATCTCAAAAATGGTAAGAAGTCATTATGGAAGGCCTGCCTAGATTTCAGCAGGACCTAGAGGATTCTGGAGGCCAGGTTAAAAATGTACGAACAAATGTAAGCAAAGAATTTATTATGTAAAAAAAAAGTATCCAACGTTACTTTCATTGTTCCTTTAATGTTTTTACTTTTTTTTTATCTTAAGCGACTATAAGCTCAGCTTTTGGGAACAGATGGGTTCACAGGCTATTTTAGCTATGAATAATTCTGAGTACTGAAAAATACTTGATATTTGACGTTCAAAAATAGGGCAGGCTGATTACTTTAGCTTTAATAGTAGCACTGCAGAAGCAAATAAAAACAACATACTTTTGAAAAATACCCAACGACATGGGCTCCATAGCGATCAACTTCACAGCAAATGTAGAACAAGAAAGGTTCCACATCAAAATACAAAGTTTTGTGATCCAGGAATAGTTTTGCTAGTAGACAAAGATTTTGACAGTAAACCTTGTAATCAGAGCCATCTACTTCCCACATTGATATAGATCCTTTGCGATAGATTTCTCGTCCGGCAGGCTGACACCAATTGCATTCACCCTAACATAGAAATACAGTCATTTGAAAGGTGCTGGAATGTCATATGCATGCCTATACAAACCACTAGCACTACGGAGGTAGCATACCAAAAACTAAAAACTCAGAAGAAGCGAAAAACTAGTCTTAGTGGATAATACGAATTCCAGTGCTCACGGTGCATTTTATTTATTTCAAATTTGTAGAATTCAAAGAAAACCAACCGTTTTTTTCTTGTAAAGGTTGGATTTTGTACACATAATGGGATTACTACAAGGAAATAACAATATGAAAATAGTCAGTTCTTGCTTTGAAATCAAGCAGTCATCCAATATCAAAATATATTATCTCCAAACAATAGCTATTGAGTAGGATGCGCCATATGTGGCTATAATATATTCTCCAGTGATTGGTGACGTCTGCAAAATCTATAAGCGAACCTTTTTTGTTTAAGCAGTGTTTGACTTCAGATACACTTACTCAAGACTTTGGGTTTGCATGGAACCTTCTTTCATTTTACAAGGCAACAAGGACACTGTTCAAAATATAAATTGTTGTTTGGTATTATATTAAATTTAATGAAGCACACTTTTATTGACGGAGAGACTTACTTAACGGATCTCGACGGATATATTTAAGACGGGCCAATAATTAGACTGATCCATTTCTTGCATTTCGAAACCAAGCTCTAAAATCGGGAGTTGTTCTCCTTTATTTAAATTATAATTTTCGTAGACAATACAGTCTCGTAGATGCTATCTTATAGTTTATCTAGGAAAAACTATCGATCTAGTTGCTGGTTAGTATATCTTAATCTTATCGGAATCAGAGCCCAGCATGGAATTATAATATAAAAGTGTAGTGATTTTCATATCAGAGCCTAATGTCTGATTTCTATCAAAGACGGCAGTTCGGAATTTTGATGTTTATTACTGTAAATAAGGAGCTAAGATTGCAATTTTAGCCATGTACACTTGCAGCCCCCTTGACAAAAACTCCAAATTATAAATAGCCCATTTTACAATAATTGTGTTATAAGTAAACTTTAGTGGAACCATGTGCATGTTATAACTTATTGAAGTTGGAATCGTGAAATAATTTTCCACAGAATTGCACAACACCCAACCTCATAAGCATATATATGTTGTACCTCTTTTAAATTGTTATTGCTCACGAATTATTCAGGGAGTTGTTCTAAATGATTAGATAGTGATCCCAAACAAAAACACAGTTAGTATTTATTAAAGAAAGGACGCTAGGTTTCCAACAAAGGAAACCATTTGAGGGTGTTTGAAATCACTAATTACAAGAATGGGGCAAAAAAAAAATGCAATTTTAGCCGTAAGCTTGCATACTTTCAATCACAGTTGGCATTTGAGGTTTTTTTTTTAAGTAGGTGATTAAAAGTATACGATTTTAACAACATTATTGCGGACAGCACCCTTGACAACAGCCTTACAAGAAAATACCTGGTTAAAGCAAAGGCTTTATAGATCAATTTCTTTTCAACGTAAAAAGTATAGACATGTAGCACTTCTTTAAAAACGCCATCACTCATTGACCAGTCAGGGAATGGTCTAAAATAATCATAGGACTGGGCTAAGCAGTGATGTGTAACGAAAACAAGCGCGGCAAGTACATATTTCTTGTCGAGTGCCTAAAGCAGGGCCTTGTTGTCTTGGCCCCCCCCAACCTAATTTTTTAAGAAGAGACATCCTGCACCCCTTTCTTGGTGCAACTAAGACTTTTTGTAATCGTTTAAGGGTGAGCAGGGAGTACGGCATAGGCCCTGTCCCTCTAATTCATATTTAAGCTCATTTTTCCTTCCACAATTATTGATAAAACAGTGAAAGATTTTAAATATTCCGCCAGTAAACTAAATCAGGATTGGTCCTCTTTATTTTTATTATTTTTATGATTGGGTTATGATTTTTTTTTATGTCTTTTGATTTATTTTTTGATTATCTTATGATTATGATATATGATTTGTGATTATGTCTATGATTATTATGATTGTAAAAATTACTTTTTTGTTCAGTGTATAAGTTTTCTTCTCTTTTCTCTTTTTTTCCCCTTATGTACTCTGTCATTTAGGGGATCTGCGCCCTTTTTTGTTTTAACAGGTGACAGCAATTTACAACACACCGGAATTAAATTTTTAAACTTTGTTTTTCAAAGGGAATTAAAGACCGAATTTAAAGTTCAAGTGAGCCATAAATTAGCTTATAGATTAAACTTAGAACAAATAGAAAATACTATGAAAAATGATGTGTCGTTTTGTCCTCCCCCTCCCTCTTCCCTCCCCTTAAAAAATAATTCGTTTTTTATCATCATATGCTTCAACGATAATATGTTATTTATCAAGAAATAGATTCTTAAAACAATTGCATATACAATCAGTACAGAGAGAACTCTTATGTCCTTCCAGACTAGAAAAAAATAACCAGATGAAAAACGGAATAGCCAATGGATCATGAATCTCGAGGAGGAGGAGAAAGGTTTAGTAAACCGATATTTGGAAGGAGAATAGATAGTAATGAACGCAATAACAACATTACATTTTTTCGTTGCACAATATTAGGAAAATACTCCTTTAAAATTTGTATAATTTTATTTTCTTTGAAATAGGACGAGTTATTCTCACGCGGAAGCATATGGTCTCCTGACCTTTTCAGATTTCCACCCATAGAATGGACATACATACTGCGATGACACTGATTAGAGACACAACAGGTAAATTATTTGCAATTTGCGAAAAGACTACTACTACTACTCACAACCCACTACAGCATCAAGCCACTTAAGGCCAACACTAGTGCAGAAGCTCCTATTCCACCCTATGTATTCAAACCTTTACTCTTTAACCCCTCCAGCGACATTCTTATCTTCAAAGCCTTCATTATGACCTCCACCCCCTCCCCATTCGAGGGTAACCTTCTTTTCGTTTTGGACCAAGATGGATGGCAAAAACTTACAGTCTTTGGAAAACTAACATCCTTAATTCGTAGAACTCGACCTAGTCATATCAACCTTTCTGTCATTGTAGCCCTAAAAATTGGAATCAGACTCCATAGGATCAGTCAAACAAGTACCCAAGACTAACCTTAGACATTGACCAGGGAAAATATTTAGAAAATCTTTCTCAGCCTTTCAAAATGCCCAGGTTTCAGAGCCATTGTCGACCACTGTCATTACATTGGCTTCCAACGTTCTATTCACTTCGATCACTTATTTCCCTATTCTTCCAAACTTTTTCAATTCTCCCAGCGAGAATCTCCCAATACCTTTGCTCTTCTCCCTTTTATATTTTCACCGCATCCACCATGTTTACTTATAATACTACTCAAGTAAGTGAAGCTATCCACTTCATCCATTTTCTCGTTGCCTAACATCACTTCTTTGCATTATTTATTCCTAGTCTATGCGCCTTAGTCTTTTTAGCATTTTTATCATCCGTAACACAACATCAATAACATAACTTCTTAACATCTATAAAAATAATTAATATAAACAGGGATCAGATGTACTCCTGCCCATCACTTGATTTCACTTCGATTTAGACAATCAACTTATTTTCCATGCTATGAATTAAGGTGGAAAAAAAGGCTGTTAAAACAATGCTGTTCATCATGACTTGGACTTACCAAATGATATCGGTAGGTTTTTTCTAGTCTCATATACTTTAAGCAGTATTCACACACCCACAGTTTCGGTACTTTTCCGTATTCATCTGGATAAGGGCTAAAGTACCATGTGTCAATTTCATATTTTCCAATCTGTACCTTGTTTATATATTTGACTTTAGTCAAGGCTTCATGCTCTCTTTCCAATGCTGCTGTTGTGGGGTCCATGTCTTCCAAACTCTGTAATTAAACAAAACTTTAAAATTTAGAAACTTTTTTTTAACTTTTATCTCGTATTTTGTGAAACAAAAAACTATGTCAAACCGATTGCCGTCTGACTGATGGCCAAATAAGACCATCTGCAGGATAATCCAATAAAGGGAAAAAGGAAAATAAAGGGAAAGTGTACACAACGTTAAATGACCAGCATTCGTTAGCTACACGCTGCTTAATATATTAAAAATGTAAATTCCATTGAATAATGCGATACTTAAATAACTTTTGTCTGCATTACGTTCTTTACCAATTAATAAAATATAATTGAAAAGAGTCGTACATCAACTTTTATCAACTGTATCAATTTCTTCAAAGTAAAGATCCGTTTTCAAACCAAAAAAGAGCAGAAATAAAATTATATAATAATTATAACTCAAAACGAATATAAATTGCTATGAAAGAATTATATAACCAAAAATGGTTTGAAACTAAAATGAATAATCATGTAAAACTTGAAATGAACAGAAATCACCACAGTTAACGAGGACTACAAGTAGGGGGTATACATCCCGTATACCCTTTAAAGGCCAGAGTGACATTACGTGTCGCTCAAAACGATTTGTATTATTAGTTGTGAGTTTTATATTTGTTCTAACATCATTAACAATACAGTAGCAAAACGAAACCAAAAGGCTAACCAATGCTATAGATAGCTGCTACCGCAAATAAGGGTGGAAATACCCCCCTCTCAAACCTTCTAAAAGGCTTGAGCGTCACTTTCAATTTATTGAAAACCGTATGTATCTTGAACAGTGTGATTTTCATGATGAAAGAGAAGAATGCTTCTTAGAATACCTACATTTCTTTTAATGTTACTATTCTAAAAGGACGCTTTTTACCACAACTTTTTCTTTTGATTCCGTCTCATAAATGCAGGTAGAAAATTGATCTCTAAAAATGCTATTTAAATGAATATTGACAATTTTTTAGACTATCTGTTTAGTTTGTTAAAGTTATTTTGAAGATATTTTTAATAGCGAAAACAATAAAAGATTTATGATGGATAAAAATTTACTGCAGATCGCACTATAGAAACTATACTGACTCTTTAAAATATTATGGTATTTATCTACAAGACTTCTCTTGCAAGTCTTCCAAATTTTGTTTTTTCAATTTAATAATGATGAAAGAGAAACTATTCAGAATATAGTTTGTTTCCAATAAAGCACAAATGACAATCAGGCTTTTACAGGGTTTAGGAATGAATTGATCATTCATTTTTATTTCTGTCCGTTTCAGGATTCATCTAATATCCCATAGCAGTATCTGCAATCTTTTATCCTTTGTTTTGATGTCATTATTTATTTCAGTTTCTCGTCGTTTTCAGTTTCACAATTTGCTTATAGTAATCTATATTCTTTTTAAGTTTGAAATATTATATGAAAATATTTCTGTTCGTTTTATGATTGAATATGGCTCTGTACTTTTCATCAAAAACCTTTTTTCTTTGAGCATTTTTTGGTATCAATTTCCGTTCATTTTTTTATTGATGTAGTTTCTTTATTAGTTATTTGTGGGAATGTTTCTAAGCTTTTTCAGTTTTTCTGCTTTAAAACTATGGTTTTGGATTATAACTGCAATTTTGGGCAAAATTTAAATATTTAGTCAAAATATTCAGACAGCCGTGATTTCATCCAATAGTCATTAAGGATTGAAAATGCGCGTAAATTATGGTTTACTATGGGGCTGAAGCTATCCTGTAGATGCCCTTGGAAATACACGTATTTTAATCTACTATTTTATTAAAAAAAGAATCCTTACCTGTCCTCATGAAAATTAATAAGAGTGAGACTAATTTTTCAAATGTGCCAATGCTTTTCATCCGTAAAAATTCAAACATGAACCATCTATTGATTCGCTAAATTAACTACAGTTTCAAAGGAAATCTACAGGGAAGTTAAGCTATTTAACTCCTTACTATTTTTTGGCTTATTTTTGGCTGACTTTTTTTTCTTTTATTTGGGCGTATGCAATTTTCATAATCGGCAAAACTGTATATTTAGGTTTTTTTCAAAAATAATTGAATTCCTAGGTTGTTTTAAGGCAAGAATCTGGGGGGGGGGGTAACAAGGGCTCCAATAAGCAAAATCTTGGGGGGCCCAATGTGACAAAGGTGCCAATAATAAACCAAATTGACGAATTTATTCTAAAAAAAAGAGTAAAAATAGAAAAACAAGCGGAACGAGGATACCAGAAAAATCCTGGGGGCCAGGGAACCCCGCCCCCCCCCTGGATCCGCCAGTGTTATAGGCTGAAAAATTCCAATAAAAATCGGACACTTGCCTCACTTACAACCAACCAACATAAAAAAAAGAGAGACAAAGTCATAACCTATGTACATTACTGCTATATTAAGTGTAGAAACAACTTTTTTTCACTTTTTTCATAAAATAAATTTAAAGGAGTCATTGACGATACTGCTGAAAAGCCACCTTTGCTGCTTTTCGAAGCAACCTTTTGAGTAATATAATGCACAATAAAGTCGAATTCAAAACAACAAGAAAGTGCCTAAATAAGAGTGAGCTCCCCCCTCCCCTCCACATCAGGCTATATTAATATTTGAACTTAATGAACACAAGTTAAGATATATAAGAGATACAAATCAGAAAGAACAAAATACTAATCAATTTTCCAGGCCAAGATTTCTCAATGTAAGGACATTTTTTACAGTTATTTTAGTTTTTCCATTAAAAAAAAAAGAAACGATTCAAAACTATTAACGATGTAATTCGTATCTTAATGGGTGCAGTAGACAAATTAATTAAAATTCCCGCAATTAAAGCTATGATTTATTACAATAAAATACAATTTTCAAGGTTAGATAGGTAACAAAATTTAATAAAAATTGTGCTATTGCATAGACTGACAATTTCCATAAATTAACACTTATCAAACAAGTTGTCGGACTTCAGCACTGTAGAGAGATATAAACAGTACAATCATTCCCATTCTCAGCCATTAGACAAAGCCAAACCGACATGCAGCAGCACCGGAGAACATATAAACCAGAAAAAACATAAGCGACATTAGATTTTTTTCATAGGTAGGCACACGTGTGGCATCGGTACTCACAGCCTGAACAGCAAGAAAAGAAATAAGACGAATCGAGCGTCTAGGGGATAAGGAAGAATGTAATACGTTGAAGAAATAAAAAAAAGAAAAAGGAAAATAATTAGAATGGCTGTAACAATGCAAAAGGTAAAGATAACATTAGTTTGGGAATGGAGAGAAAACAAAGAATGAATTTATAAGGATAATCAAGGTAAAAAATAAGTTTTATTTGAACGATTCCATAACATGATGACTTTTGATTAGGAAATTTGGTGCTTTACATTAATATTTCAGTTCCATAGTTTTATCAATTTTTTCTCAAAGGGAAATTATGTGGTCCGGAAGAATGCAGACTCGCAGCTAAATTAAATTTCGTCACTTCCTTCTTCTTACGACAATTTTCTCAAAAAGCGAAGCTAATTATGCCGAGACAGCTAAAATGAGAGCTGAATGTAAAGAATCAAAAGAAACAAAAACAAAAAAACCAATAGCCTTCCTTTCTACAAAAAAGAAAATCCTAGAAATGCGCATGACTAAAATCATTTGTTTTGGCATCTGCAAAAGTCTTTTGCTATATCATATAGCTTAATAATTAAGCTACAGTAAATTATGCAAGCAAGGCGGATCTTGTGGATCTTGGTGGATTTTGTGAGGGGTCATACGCCCTCCCTCTGGCTCCAAACATGCCCTGGACAACAAAAGTTAGATTAGCAACTTGGTAACTAGAATGATTAAATAATTTTAAATAATCTTAACACAGTTCTGAAACATTCTAAGTTTTAT
Organism: Artemia sp. Qi Xiang Cuo; assembly: GCF_049724085.1. NCBI lineage: Eukaryota > Metazoa > Arthropoda > Branchiopoda > Anostraca > Artemiidae > Artemia > Artemia sp. Qi Xiang Cuo. The sequence continues at coordinate 54,816,663 of NC_142798.1, read as the reverse complement.
AACAAACTTGCACGTAACGCGAAACTGGAAAGACAATGAAAAGAATCCTGAGGGTTAACTTAATGAGTCATGAAAAATGCTTTCTTATGAGAAATTTTACGTAACTTGCAAGTTTGTGGCAAAATATTTACAACAATAATAACAACAAGCATTGCCTTATATACAAATACAATTTTTTTTATGTCCTTTAATTTTCTGAACAAAAACAAATTTCTAGAACAATTTTCAATTTTCTAAGACAAAAACAAAGGTCCAACGTCAAATTTCGAAGGGCATTTTTATGACCCCAAAAAAAAGAGTATAAAAGAAGTTCAAGGGAATATTTTTCGTTACAAAAAAGAAAAAAGTTTTGACGTCTTATGGCGTGATATTATCATCAAAATCACAGATTATTGTGCAGTCTAATAGATAATCTGTGTTAAAACTATTAGGTCCCCCCCCCCTTTGTGGTATAACATTTTGTGACAAATTTCAAATAGTTCCGCCACTTCGTGGAATGCTCTCCCACTATTTATGAAATTCCGGTTATTTCCCTGTTACAGTGTTGATTAGAAGTTAGCACTAGAAATTTCTGTATTTGCTAAAATTTAATCCAAACCCCCTTTTAGAAATCTTAGATAGGCCACTCAGTTCAGTCATAAGTCATACCTGTGAGATGGGATAGTGGCGAACCACTTCGCCGGTTCACCCCATTTCTTTCTGCTTTTACAATCATGAATAATACAAATTCGCATCATTATTCAAAGTTACTCGAGCTAATGAAAAATATACAATGGATAGTTTAAACCAAGTTTACAGAGAAAATGGGAGGAGCTTTTATACGCACCGAGACTGTAGTAGACAAACATTTTTGATTATGATCGCAAAGGTTTAATTTCTCTATAGTGGACTCCAGTTAGTATCCCAAAGCGTGTTCATTACCTCTTTTTCAAAAATTCACAACGTGCCCAAATAAATAATAATAGATCAATCAGTCCTTTTATGCTAATCAATTTTTTTTAAACAAAAGGACCTTGGCGACAATACTTTCTTGACGCCGTGATCCTCTTGATGCAACATTTTACAACTTTTAATTCAAAGAAACCTAGCACCACCTACCAAAAACAAAGACAGTTTCTTTGGTTTTACAATTAACTTTTCACTTTTTTTGTATATTCATACACTATGTAAACATGCTACGTTCATTGACTTTTTATCATTATCTTACTCTTTTTTATTAAGTATTCAATAACAACATTTGTTGTTGTTTGGCACTTACTTAAAAATTTAAACTTATCTCTTGGATATCTTAAATTGTATATGAATCATTTCATATCTAACCCAAAACGATATAAATCCTGTCTATGAATTTTGAATCTGAAATCGTTCTTTTTGTAAGATTTTATGTTATTTTAAGCTTACCTTTGCAGCAAGCCATTGCTGTATAATATAGATGACATAAGTGAAGTTTTGTTTTTGAATAAAAAGGCACAAATGTATTAAAAGAAACAAACTACAGCCTATAGTTCATTCTACAGTCTAGGTACTAAATTACCTGTTCAACGTGGTTAATTTCATCATGTTTTCTTTTCTGGTTTCTAGTGATTTTTCTATCACTTTGGTCTAATGAAGGATCAAATAAAACAGTCTCTAATTTTGGCACAATGTTAGTCTTTGAAATCAAGACAGCCTCCGTCTCTTTAATTCTGAAAAAGAACATAAATGAATTCTTTAAATTGGAAAGACAAAGTGGGCCCTCCAGGATCTATACATAAAGAATCTTAAAAGGTTAAAAACTTTCTATAACCATCTTAGAGCCCATCTTCTTATGATTTAAGCTTGAAGAGCAAGTAGAATCTCCCAGATGAGGTGTAGAAATACTCCTCCCCCAAGAACCTGTCTCTGCCCCTTTATATATGGATAATGGACCATTGCACTTTATATCATTAAAGTGCAATCAAGCGTATATAATTTTTTTCCTGTAAAAACTGTAGGTTTGAAAAAGCATGAAAATGAGCAGCCGTATAGTATATGAAGTTGAGCAGTCGTAAAGAAGTCCCTGTCATATCTTTTGATGGGTTTACGGAAGCCGAGTCTTCACTGAGGATTCTAAATTATTTATTATATCATTTTGATGCTAAAACCGGATGTAACAACGAATTTCGTTCCTTAGAGGCAGCTCAATAAATACAAGAGATTAATACTATATTTTTTTGCACTTACAATAGTCAGAAAGGGCCAAAACTTAGTATTAATAACAAATAATAAAAGAGATAAAAAAAAATATAGGTGTTATTAATCATAATTTGCTTCTTGTCACTCTATAATAGTTGGGACATAAACCCAAAGGCTAACCATATCATTTCATACAGAAAAAGAAAAACTTAAATTTTGAGAGATTTGTTCAAAAGGATCTGAAGGAGGCAAAGTCTCAAAAATGCTAATATGTGGCAAAATACTTTTTCTTCATTTTAGTAGCCTATATGGCGCAAAAAAATACTTCTGGTAATATACGTGCTCCCTAAATTGAAAAATTTGTTTCCCTCTAAATCATTACTTGTCTTCCCTGCCTTTTATAATGTAGATCCAAATCTACAAACGCACTCAGTGAAAGATTACCCATGCAATTTCTTTCAAGAACCCCTGAATATATATTCACTAAAAAAGATTAATCTCAGATGCAACTTTACTAATCAGGGGTCAGAGCAACGACCACCCCCTAGCTTTTTATTTCGCATTGTATTTGATCCTTTATTTGCATCAAATTTGTAAGCAGCGATTGGTTAATTAATTAGCCGTCTTGCAGATCAATTGAGCCTTGCAGGTTGACAAAACAATTAAACTTTGAGAGTAATTTTATCAATATATTCAACTAAAACAAAATTTTATTTTGGACTAGATTTTTGTAAAGTAAGTTTATTTTTCTTTTGTATAGTTCAGGGTTTTTATAATTTAGTTTTTTCTTTTTGTATATATTCACGAATTAATTAGGCTAAAAAGTAAGATGAATGTGAATCAGATTTTCATTAGACTAAAAAGTAAAATGAATGGGAATCGATTTTTCTTGTGTGAATCAGCATGGAGGGATTGCATTTCTGTTGGGGGGTAGCCAGATTCGTTTTTGAGGGGAGGGAGTACAAAAGGAATTTTTCGGGAGGGGGGTACAAAAAATTGCATACAAAATTAGTTTCTTCATTTTTGTTACATTTTCACGAGTCGAACAAACATTTGGGGGGGGGGGGGGGGGGGGTTAAAAGACTCCCCATGGATATGGCCTTTGGGGGGTATTTTCGAGAGAGGAATATGCTGGAAACAAGTTTTATGTCTAAAATTTACTTCACCAAACGTTCCACATTAAGGCCTTACCAGGGGGGGGGGGGTAGGTGGGTTTGAACCCCCCCCCCCGAAATGTTTGTCTGACTCGCAAAAACGTAACCAAAATGGATATAAACAAACTTTTTATGCATTTTTTTTAGTTTTTATGTGTAACCCCCCCCCCCCCCGAAAAAAAAATCTTTGAGTAAAACCCCTACCGAAAAAAAATCCTGGGTACGGCCTTGTCCCACTCAGGTGTGCAAAAGTTCCAAAGCTGCCAGTAGCAGAATTCCAAAAGCTGCCGAAACTTTAGCAGCACAACTTGATTTTCGACAGCTTTGCTTTGAGCAGTATTTTTAAACGTAGAATTTGCAGAAAAGTAAAAAATGTAACTGAGTATAGCTTGTAGTTAGAAATATCAAAAGTTTTCTGAATCGCAAATAACAATGTAATCTAATTCAGTGGCAAGCCCTATACTAGCCATAAATATCATATTCCATAATTCTATATGTACCATTTTATGAAAAGTAGTCCTACTGTATCATATTTACTCTAATACTGTTAGTTGGGTATAGTGTTCAAAGTCTGAAGTGCAATGTATATAGCTTACTGTTGTTACTTTATGGATGGATTTGTACACTCCAATGCTATTGGTATTATAGAAATAATGAATAGCCAACTGCATGCTTGATACTCATAGTACATGCTACAACTATAAAAAGCCCTTTGATTTTCTGGGAGAACAATATTGATTGACAGCCTGGTAGTCACATACATTATGAAATGAAGCTGTGATATTAGTTTTGCCCTAATCTAATCCCCAAAATAAACAGAGCAGGTACATTGTAGCCTGGCAGTTTTAGGCTACTAATCTACCACGTTCCAGATTTCCTATTACCTGCTTTACCTGTATGTACACCTCGATAGCTACCAGCCCTTGTAAGATTCTTTAGACTGACAGTTTTGAGAGAATTGGACTGTTCGTGCAAGATTTGGACAAATATTCAGTTTCAGATCAAGAGAAGTGGATTAAGTAAAAACTTGTCCACAAGGACAAAGGGTAACAACGATTTAAAAGTAAATTTTCACATAGCGACATTGAAAATCAATTACATTTTAGTTTGAACAAATTTCGAAAAGCAGCAGCGTGAGAAGAGATACATATATCTCGTGAGAAGAGATAAAATACCTGTTAAAAAAAGAAAATCAAAAACGAAAACAGCCATTTTTTTTTTTTTTTGCTCTTTTTTAGAGTTTTGGTTCCTGTTGGGTCGAGTTACTTACAGTTCAATACCACGAAGTGTTTGATCAATCTTCAAACACAGATATCAGGTAGCAGAGTAAGAAATAAAGACCAAACGTTTGCAAAAAAAAGTCTGAAAAATATGAAACTTTACGAGAAAACAATCGGGAAATAATAACCGAATTTTTTACTTTCGGCTATAATATACAATTTTTTACGAATCATGGTATGGGGTCGCTTCCGCTTTAGACAACTATTCCCCGAATTTGAATATAATCTATAGCTAAATTTTGTCTCATTAAGAGGAGTAGAGGGGAGGGGTTGCAATTTTTACGGTAAGAAGATATATTTAGGAAAAGTTCTGAATGGCAAATTCTACCAGTTCTTTTTTTTTTTAATTCTATTGTCTTTATCTCAGGATTAGCGTTCATACAGAGTCATTAATTGCTGAAGCATTGGAAGTTGTGGAGGTAGGCCTAGGCATTAAACAAAAAATTCCAATGCCTTAATTTGAGCAGAATATATATTCCGTAGAATAATTTTTCAACCTAAGTCTTATATTTTCAGACTTTTGAAAATTAAACAGAATAGCAAAAGAAAACAAAATTAAAACTTAGGGTCGAACAGTCTAAAATAACCCTCTTTGCATCGATGCTCAGAACTACACTGAACATAAACGTGTTCAAATGAAATTCTCTACCACGAGTCACAAGAGAATCTTTGATGAAATGGTATAGTCTTTATAAACATTATGCTTTTACTAGCATAGGAAGAAAGGTCAGTAATTCAATGATCTATGTCTGATGTTTTATGTGTAGTAAAAAATTGAGACAAAAGCTTTGGAAAGTAGTGAAAAAATTATGTCAAGTGAAGTGAAAGTGATAGTTACTATAGGGGTGGATTGCCAATAGTGATAAATCACTAGTGATGGCAACCTTGAGAGAAAGGGGATCTTTGAGGAACTGGGGGACATCCCCAAAAATTCGGGGATAGAGGAAGCACTGGTATTTTCAGACAAAATCTAACAACAAGTTTTACTAGGCCATGAAAAATACCAAGTAGCATTGCTATTGTGCTACCCCATATTTTGCAGGGCGGAGTACAACTTGTGTTTTGACAGCTTTTCTTTGAGCAAAAATTATTTTTATATGTAAAAATGGTATTTTCAGACAAAAGCTGTCAACAAATTCAAAAACTGCCAAGAAGCATTGTTACTATGCTACCCCACTTCTTGCGCGATGAAGCACAACTTGTGTTTTGACAGCTTTTCTTTGAGGAAAAAGTATTTTTATATATAAAAATGGTATTTTCAGACAAAATCTGCAAACATATTTGAAAACTGCCAAGGAGCACTAATACTTTGCTACCCCACTTTTTGCAGAGCAGCTTCCACTAATATACCCTTCTTTTGAAGGGCAAAGGATAATTTTGGTTTAAAATTCCAATTTCCTTCCACTTCTTGTGTATTTTTAAACTTTGTATTCTACCCCTCTATGGAGCCTCAACAACAACAGAAATGTGTGAATGGTAAAAACAGTAATATAAAATAGAAACATCAGGGTAGATATATCCTTACTAAACAAACATTATACAGTAAAATACAAGGAAAGAAGAAACTAGATGAAGGTTTAAGGGAAAAATGGTTTAGGAGCAATATAAAGAAGATGTTTGTACATGAAATAATTTCTGATATAGCTATAATTTCTCACAGTGAAGAATTGGGAGATCACACATTCTGCTAAGACTGATCTGATTGATTCCCCAGCTATCCTACAAGCAATCAACAGTTTTAAAATGATAAAGGCTAAACTATAGGACAAATGAAAACTTACCTACTGGCAGTAACCCATTCATCCAAACGCCTATTAAAACCTTCATAATGAACATAATATTCTTTTACTTTTTCGTTTTCATTGTATCTCTGTTGCAATACTTCTCCAGTTACTAGAAAATAGAAAGGAGAGTATATACAGAAAGTGTCCTTAGTCAAGTTTGTCAAACTTTGTCAAACATTAGCCAAATCTTGATTTTTATAGAAGAAACAAAAACTAAGGAGTGGTGTGTCAGGATATGATTTAAGGAGAATTATTGAGTTTAGTGATGGGATGGTGAATTTGAATCAAGAATCACTGATTTTTGAATGATCGAAATCATACTGGGATCAAGTAAATTCTCACAATTTTTAAAGATTCCACTCTGTACTATAGCTTTTTGAGACCAATAAATCATCTATTTTTTTAAATTAAGCTATTATATCAACTTTTCAGACTGGTTAATCAGTGCATCCAGGTTGTCAAAAGGGTGTATCAGAAATATCTCAGGAACAGCTAAAATAATTAAGTTGAACCTTTCGGGGAATTTTAAGAGGGAGGTTGAACTAAATCAAAGTACACTACGTGTATCAGGTGATCAAAGAGTGTATCTGCAATATCTCAAGAGCATTTAAGTTTAAATGCTCTAAAGTGTAAACTATTGTAATACTATTGTAGTGTAAACTATTGTAATGTATTATATGTAAAATGCTCTAAGTGTAAACTATTAAACAATGTTGAAAGGAGGGGTACCAAACTAGATCAAACCATGCCATGTTCGTCTCGTTTGTCCAAAAGGTGCATCTACAGTATCTCATGGACAGCTAGAGGTATTAAGTTGAAACTTTCAAAGGAATGTTGAGGGGGAATGTTGAACTCAATCAAAAGACATATTATACGTCCAGGTTGTCAGTATGCGATATTTACAGTATGTCTCAGGAACACCTAAGTTTATTGAGTTGAAACTTTTAGGGAATATTGAGGGTTATTTTGAACTAAATCAAAAGACACTATGTACATGCAGATTATCAAAATGATATCAGCTAAGTCAAATATTTCCAGAATTGCTAAGGGCATTACGTTGAAACTTTCAGGAAATATTGAGCAGGATGTTCAACCCAATCAAATGATATTTTGTACATCCAAGTTGCATAAACAAAATTGTTTGGGCGTCCCTGCCCCTGATTGTCAAATAAATGTTCCCTTTTCTCCTACATATAGATTTACCTCCAAGGCAATTTTTATTTGCGCTTTAAATTCTCTCGTAGAAAATAGCCTGCTTTCAATGGCACTTGAAATGTATTAGTTTCTCCAGAGAGAATATATTGGATTGGTATCAATATTCTATGTGAGTCATCAAAGGTGCTAACTGGATGTCTTCCCCTGATTCTTAATTTATAGATAATTTAAATTAAGTTCGGGGTTCCATTGGGCTGATTGGCTAGCGTCGAAACTGGTTGGCTAAAGAGGCGAGTTAACCTCTTTTGTAAAAAGGCTTTTTTTGTTAGTTTGTCTCAGGACAGTCAGGAGTTCATCTCTGCAGTTAGTTCAGTTGATGTAATTGTGCGTTGGATTTGATTCATTTGTCAATAAAATTGAGTTATATTTTCTACAACCGCTATTGATTATTTTCCAGGACCCGGTTAGGGTTACAAAGAGAGTATTTACAGGTTGCCGTCATTTCTAATTGTGACACTGTGGGCTGCAGTGCCCACACTAGTGGCATCATTCTGAGATTGGTGTTCTTACACTGATGGCAGTGACAGACTAATGGCACTATCAGAACACTGGTGGAGAGCCAAAACTGCGTTTTTGAAGATTTGGGCTAGCTCTAGTCTATAAAAAAAACACCTAAAAAATTAAAATACCTGGAAATTTAAAACTAATTGTTGTTTTTGAGAGCGGCTATGCCACAATATACTTAAATGATAAATAATAGAAAATTTGCTGGGCTTCACCTAGTTTCAATACTTGATAATTAAAGTATGACAGGACACACTACATAGCTTGCAAAATACATATGATTAATTGGAGTGTTGAAAATCCATAAGACTTGACGAAATGCAGGACTGAAAATAAAAGGGAATAAGTTGAACTAATTAGGGAATTGAGTTAGGCGTGAATTGATATTACGGGGTGAAGGAACGCGAAGAGAAAGTTAAAGTCGGATTATTTGTCAAGCGAATTTAGCAGACTATTAGACAGGGTTGCCATCCCTAGTGATTTATCACTATTTCTAGTTTTTTATGTTGTCAAGTGATTTTCTTCTAGCTAGTGATTTATAGTGATTTTTGTTCAAAAGCTAGTGATTGTTTCCTAAATCTAGTAATTTTTCAAAACATAGTGCGTAGATTCATGAAACAATCAAATAAATCATACAAGAAGCTAATTAATAAAAAAAAAACGCAAAATAGTGATTCACTATAGTTCCTAATATGTTCCAGATTAGCATTTATGCAAATATGCCATCTTTGAAACCTCTGATTTCCCACCATACGTCGATATCAGATATAGAACTCAGAGCGATATCATCAAGATAATAGACGAACCTAATCAATTGCAAAGTCGCAACAAAGTTCTATACTTCCTATTTCACAACATTTGCTCAGGTCGAATTTTTGTCTTCATATTTATTGTTTTTTTCTCTATAATCTGTCGGCTCTAAATTAGATTTTCTTCTGTTAAAACCTTTGAAAGTAGAGTGAATGGTGGATATGAATACACCTTATAGATCTTCAAATACAACAGAAATGGAGTCATTGAAAAATAAGAAGGTAGCATACATTAAATATAATTTTCTAAATGAAAAAAAGAAATAATTGAAAAAAATAATAGGACTTAGTGTCTTATTTTAATTTTTACTTCCAATATCTAATCAAAATTCCAATAATGCTCCAAATTCTCTTATTTGTAACTAATAAGCACAGTTAACATCCTATTCTTTAAGTTTTTGGATTTATGTGCTAACATATCAAACAGTTTGTGGTACCAATCTATAATAATGGAGTGACAAGTAACCGAAACCCTCAAAACTGAATTTTGATATCAATCGATATATCATCAGCTTATTATGTTGATTCCAAATATATCATATTCATTAAGATTAGTTTTACACAAAAAAGGCTAAAAAACTGCAAAATTTGCCTGAAAGAGGGAGGAAACCCCCACTAAAAGTCAAAGAATTTTAATCGAAATCAAACCATTAGGTTCGGCATACCAGAGAACCGTCCTGTAGAGGTTTCAAGCCCCTATCTGAAAAAGTGTTGAATTTTGTATCATTTGCCATAAGAAAAATCCCAAATGTGTGTTGTTTGTTTGTTTTTCCCAGGGGCGATTGTATTGAACCAATGGTCCTAGAGCATCAGGAGAGGGCTCATTTGAACGGAAATTAAAATTTCTGGTGTCCCTTTTATTTGGACAAAAAGATCGGACGGCAACTGCCCCCCCCCTCCCACCTCCCTTTTTTCCCAAAATTGTTTGATTGAAAGTTCAAGATAGCCATTTTGTTTGGCATAGTTGAAAGGTTCCAAAACTATACCGTTAGATTTAACATGACCCACGCAGGCCCTGAGGATAGGTCTGGGGATGAAAGTATGCTAAGGATAATTTGCTAAGGATAGCCTAACAAGGATAATGTACAATCTATGAAAACCAGTTTCATAGCCACAAAGACAAATAACAGGTGACAGAATGCATTGGACTTGTATAACTTGGGCTACATATTTGCACATTAGGGGGGTAGAGGTAAGGTTATGTTATTTTACCCCAGACCCCCATGTGCAAATATATAGCCCAAATTACATTATTATTACATAATATAATTATAATGTTAAATATAAACTAAAGTATTATATTTTCATCATATTTTGGCATATTTCATTAGGATTCACATAACTATACTTCTTGGCTGTGTTCCATATAATTAATAACTACCTTTTTCTTATTAAAGAAGCAATAAGCCCACTACTTATCGAAATTTGTGAAGGGTGGGATAAATTTTTTCCATAAAAATATAAAAAGGCCATTTTCAAAATTGTCGCTGGTGTCCCAGTAATTTTGCCAGCTCAATTAGAGTAAAAAGAAAACAGTTTCTATATTTTTTTTAAAAAAAACTGAGGTTTTGAATCGCCAAGGAAAAAAATTAAGAAGAAAAAGCAAATATTTTGATGAGATCACCAATAACCAATTTTCGGTGATCAGGGTATAAGCCAATGATACCAATTCTGGAAACTACAGGGAGGAAGCAAGAATTTTGTCATATTCTCTGCCTAAAGATGCAAAAAAGGCATTTTTCAAAATTTCAAGGGTAATTTCCCTTGAGAAAAAACAAAACGTCAATCTAAAGGTATATTTCCACATCTAGGGGGGTAATTTCTCCCTTTCCTGTAGGTACACCCGTATAGAACATGGTAAAGAAATAAAACAATTATTAATTACAAAGATAAAAAGTATTTATTTCTAGTGATTTCTATTCAATAATCTAGTGATTTATGTGCTAATTTAGTGATTTATTTTCCAAGAATCTAGTGATTTTTTTTTCATCGGGTGGCAACCCTACTATTAGATATAATCTTCTGTATCAAAGACTATAATACTATTTCGTAAGTTAAATGAGCGAGAATTTATCTGTTTTGTGGTTGGAAGGTGAGAGAGACATGTCCTGTTTGGAGTAATTTGCTTAATGGAGACAGTATTTTTAACGAATAGGTGTAATTTGCATTTGGAGTAACCAGTTAGGCAATTAGGCTAATTAGGATGAAAAAGAAATGCTCAGAGAATAAGATACGAATTACTGAGAAAAGTAGGAATTTTGGAGCGGCCGAATAGTCGCAGTGGTACAGGGTCAGGGTTACGGCACAGATCCCGAAAATCAATAAACTCGGATATAATACAAACAATTCATTATCAAAAACAAATTATTAAACAAAAAATAGAGGCTAAAGAAAGAAAAGAGGAGGCAGATAGAGAAGAGAGGAGGTCATTATGGAAACGAGTGCAGGGAGAAAATTCCCAAACGCCATAACAATTGTCCACAATAGAATCTAATGCATCAACCAATGAAAGACAATGCATATATACATTCATATATCTCGAATTTTGAAAAAAAAACGCTGCCCTAAATGGATGGCCATGGGAACACTGAGTGATAATGATTTGACCCTGCATCAACTACAAATCTCAAACTGCATTGCAGCACTACTAATGTATCATGCAAAAGACTTCCAAAACTTAAAAGAAGCAATTTTTAGCTGATTCGATTTATGTCTGGAACACTTCAACCAAAATTTCAGAGATGAAACAAAAAGAATTTCAGAAACTTGGAAAGAATTCAAATATAGCCTAGTAGATTTAAAACAAAATGGCTAGAATAAATGAATATACCATGATAGATTACCTGCATTATTTGAGAAACTTTCAGATGTTAAATAAATTTTTTTTTTTTATCTGAAAGTAAGGAATAACATTAAAACTCAAAATGAACAGAAATTTTTCTGTATGTGAAGGGGTCTCCCCCCCCCACAATACCATGCTCTTTAGGCGTTTCTTTACTCTTGACTGTGTGTCCCAGTTTTCTAAGGAACTGCTTCTGAAACACAAGGGCTATTTAATTTGAATAGGAAGCTTTTTCAAAAGTGCTTAAAGCTTTAAGTATTGAGCAAGGTATTGAGGAGGGGGACAACCACTCCATATACAGAATAATTTCTGTTCGTTTTTAGTTTTAATGTTGCTCGTTAATTTCAGTTATAAACACATTTTTTTTTATTTAATTTGTAATTGAAGAACCTAATTAGGGCTGATAATATCCTACTCTTTATACTTTGGACTCTATTCTAAATTTTAACTGGCTTCTTGTTATTTTTACTTTCTATATATTTCTTTTAACCAGCTCCAAAAAAAGAATTGACATAAATGTAACAAGGATTATTACTTAAATTATTTACATTTCATGCAATGCCAGTGCTACTAGTGGGACATTATCTCTATATCAGCATACTGCATGAAATGTCTGCAGCAAGTAGGATAAAGTGAATTTGAACATAAAGTGAACATTGAGCAGCAGCAAGTAGGAACATTGAATTGAAGTTATCAAGTATTTTGCAATAGGTTGCATCAAGACGCTGGGTAATTGTAGACAGAGAAAAGCCAAGACAGATAGTCCAAGTAATTGAGAGGCAAATGTTTAAATGGCTGGGGCACGGGTAAATGGCAGGAGTATATATATATATATATATATATATATATATATATATATATATATATATATATATATATATATATATATATACACAAGATCTTGTAGATCTTCCAATTCAATTTTTCTGAATTTGCTTAAACTTCACTTTTTTGGGACGTCCACTCCGTTCTTGATCATGCACATTTGTGCGGCCATCTTTAAATGCTCTCCCCCATTGTCTTACCATTCCATCACTCATAATGTTTTGTCCGTAAACTTGACAGATCTCACGACGAATATCGGTCGGTTTTACGTCTTTAGCACTAAGAAACCGAATAACAGCCCGTACTTTAGATTCGGCGGGACTCACGATTGTTGGAGGCATCTTAAACACTCAGTAAACAACGTATACAATGAAGAATCAGATTATAATGGCGTCAGTGCGTAGACAAGAGATGTAGATAACCAGCGCGCATGCACAGAACGCCAACCGTAGCGCTGCGGCGGCGGAATCGCAAAACGGTACTTACTTAAAAAACATGCCTTGTATATATATATATATATATCATCAGGTGGGTAGAGACCAAGATTTGCTTGGTGAAGGAAATTTTAGATATTAAAACAATATTCAGTGTACCCCCCCTCCTCCTCTGGAAACGTATACCCCCATACACTGATTGGCACAAGGAAAAGATTCAGTGTATTTTTTTTTTTTTGTCACCAAAGATGCAAAAGGGAAGTTAATTTTCAAACTCTAGGTGTCAATTTTCCCCCTCCAATCAGTATCCGTGGTCAAGGTTGGCGCTTTGCTGCTCCGTTTTAGCAATATCTTTGGAGAAATCCCCAAATAAATAACATCAGTCCAGTTTTTGTTAAGAAAAAAATTACATAGTGATAATTTATTGTGCCCCCTAGCATTGTGTGCCCCCAAGTCTGGGCTTAGTGGGCCTAATTGTATATCCTGGCCTGTCCCAGGCAAATTTTAATTAATCCAAGGTTTCTGCTGCAATGCTGCCAGCAATCATTCAGATTTTCTGGTTATTCTATATCAAACAATGCCTGATGGGTAAGTTAATAATTTGAAATTTGTTTTCTTTAATATTAAAAAAAATACAAATACAAATTACTGAAAAAAGTAGGAATTTGGAGCAGCTTAATAGTCGCAGTGGTACAGGGTCAGGGTTATGGCACGGATCCCAAAAATCAATAAACTCAGATATGATACAAACAATTCATCATCAAAAACATTTTCTACTGCTTGAAGAAAATGTGCTATTGAAGACTTAGGGCAGGCACATACCATCAAGAAGTGGGTGCATTATCAGAAAAAACAAGCATGATATTTGGAAAGAGCACAAAAGAAGGAATCTAATGGCACTACTCTGTTTGTTTTATAAAGTTCCCTTCCAAATAGAGACTAAAGTACAGTTTTACCATTTTTAGTGTTTCCCAGGCCTGTGGCACAGTCAAGAGAGAATAATCAAACAGTTTGTGGTAACAAACTGTAAGTATGGAGCAACCCAATAGTAACCAAAACTCTAAAAATGGAATTATGATACCTGTAGATACATCAAAAGAATCGGATTTTTATACTGATTTCAAATATATAAGTTTCATCAAGTTTAATTTTTCCAATCAAAAGTTACAAGCCTGAAAAAATTTGCCCTATTTTCGAAAAAAGGGAAACAGCCCTAAACGTTACTATTTAGCAAAGATGCTATTCAGTTAACTTCAGAGCATTACACAATACATAATAAACAATATATACACATCAAACCAACATAAAATTAAATACTGGTGCTCTGCAATTACCAAAATTGTCAGCAATGAGTTGTTGTAGACAAAAGTAGTGTAGTGTAAAGAAGCTTCTGGGTAGGTGATGATGAATTTCATATAAGCTTGTTTTTTTGCCAGCTTCACTACAAATATTAAAGTGCCTATCCCCCTTCCATTTCCCTTAATTCTCACACAGGAGACAAAATCTTGCATTAGAACTATGAGCTATTCCAAAAGCTATGTGCATTGTGTTGTTTAGATGCATGCAATTTGAGAATGGCCTCCTAGCATGCCAAAAAGTACACCCTTTGAATTGCCATTGTTGAAACTTTATACAGGAAAATTACAACCACTTCCTTGAACAAAAAAAAATCACTTTTTTGCATGGAAAACATTGATATATCCTTTTTTTCTCCTACTTTTCTTTTGTTCATCTCTGTCAGGGCACTGTAACATAGAAGAGCTTAAGGGCTTATTTAAAAGCTAATTCTTAAATATTATTAATAAATTTGACTCAATAAAGCTGCCATAAATTGCCATATAGTACTTGAAAAGTGCAATTTGGGTGACATTTTTGGAATGGAATGGCTGGACCAGACAGAAGGACATCTTAGAAAGACAATTATGGCTTGTTCAGGGCTCGGAATGATTCCTGCTCATTAGAAAAGGGACTTGGCGACCTGTCAAGAGACTTTTAGGGGTGAAAAAAGGGACCAAAGTGGGAAGGGATTTTGAATACCGTTCATGGTCAAAACATTCCTTTGCTTGTGAATCAGAAGTGGTTGCCAAGTCACCCTAAGAATCACCATATTCATGAGCCTTGGAGGGAACTTCCCTGGAGATGGGCAGTTGTATAATTTTTTCCATTTTCTTTCTGTTCAAACTTTTAGTTATGTTTATTTATAACAAAAATAGAAAACCAGCTTCAAGACTAGTATAAAGTAAACACAATCCATAAGACTTCAGCTTGCAAGCTAACTCATTCACTTCTTTGACTTCATTGAGAGATTGGTGAACTTGCTTATCAGGTCCAACTTCCTCTTTTGTATGTCCTTTTCTGCCTACTTTTTTTCATCTGTTTTGCTTTCTCACGTTTTCATGGCACTCTCTAGTAGGGAATTGACCAAGGCAATGTCCATGGAATCATTTGAAGCCACCACTCTCTGAAAGCAATTGGTGGCCTCTTTCAAGAGGGCATCAAATCCTAAGAGCAACAAACCCCTCTCTACATCAGTACTGCTTTACAATAATGGCAATGTGGTTTTTACAAGCTTTGACAAAAGTATATGCTTTTGCCCACCAAAAGCATCCATCATTGAGAAGATTTGATGCCAGTAATGGTTGATATATGATGGTGTTGATTCTACTGAGTTCTTGGCTTGCAGCAAAATCCACTAACTTCTACTATAATCAACAATTATTCCTACAGGAATTTCTCAAGGAAGCACAGCTATATCTGATAGACTGCTTGCTCTTTTCCTTTCTGTGGGATCCAGGCACCTGAGCACTTTGACAAGGCTATTAGATGAGATGGGGCACTTCTTGATCAACTGTTTGACAGCTGCCTTGAAATGCTTTTGCGCCCTTTGACGGGACCCTTGTCTTTCTACCTAGGTGAGTTTCTGAGCATCTAACACAAGCTCAACCTGCTCACCTACAATAGTGTCCTTCAAATAGTTGTCGAAGTTCTCAAGCAAACTGGTAGAAATTTCATCAGCAGACATGATAATATTAGGTTTCAGAAGACTTGCAAAAACAGTGAGAAGTAAGTTTGTCGGCTTGGCTGAAAAGTAAGCTTCAGTCAACCTGCTCACCTATAATAGTGTCCTGCAAATAGTTGTCAAAGTTCTCAAGCAAACAGATAGTAATTTCATCAGCAGACATGATAATGTTGGGTTTCAGAAGTCTTGCAAAAACAGTAAGAAGTAAGCTTCAGCTCAGCTTTGTGAATACATAAATTTGAGTTATGCAAGCATAGGCTATCTTTTCTTTTTAGGTAGCTTATAATCTTGAGGCAATTTGCTGATGATGCAACATTCATCAATTATTTCTTTCATGGCATGTAGTGCAAAAAAATACTCCAAGAGTGCTGGCCACTGATCAATCCAATTCAAGAGTGGTAACTGTTAGCCACATCCCATAAAACAGTGTCTATTCAAAAATAGTACAATTGATCATCCAAGGCTAAAAACCTGGAAATACAGGTTTTCAGCCCCCCCCCCCCTCCCCAACTCAAAAGTTTAATTTGAAATAAGCATACAATTTATTCTACAATTTAAAAATTCTCTTTGTCCATAAAACTCTTTCTTAACAACTAGTTTTCCAATTTTCAGCAACTTAATACTGATGGATCTGGAGGGCAAAAGTATGGGGGGGGATGGCAAAAAATAGCATAAATGTTGTAATACCTAGTTGGCAAAATTAAGTGTTGCTGGGAAGAAGTTATTAGTCAACTAGTTGGAAAAATAAAGTTTTGCTGGGGAGAAATTACTAGTCAACTAGTTGGAAAAGGGATTATTTTCTTGGGCAATGTTTCTTTCCAGCTAGTTGGCAAAATTAAGTTTTGCTGGGAAAAGTTATTAGTCAACTAGTTGGAACAATTAAGTTTTGCTGGGGAGAAGTTATTAGTCAACTTGCTGGAAAAAGAAAGTTTTGCTGGGGCAACATTTATTGTTATCTAGTTGGCAAAATTAATTGTTGCTGCAGAGAAGTTATAAGTCAACTAGTTGGACAAATTATGTTTTGCTGGGGAGAAGTTAGTAGTCAACAAGTTTGAAAAATTAACTGAAAATTCGAAGAATGATACCAAAATATTCCCCCATGAAAGAAACAGACATAATAAATGAAGGAACATACACAATTTATGTCACTTAAATGTAAGATAGAAACAAACAAAACTTCAAATATGCATCTGTTTTCCTCAAACAGACAGGAGGAACAACCCTCCAAGCTTTCACAAATTCAATCTCACTTTTAGGACCAGGTATAAGACTAATTATCCTGGGAATTAAAAAAAATCCCTGGCTTCAAAGCCCAATATATAACTCAAAATATATCTCCCATTAAGAGGGAGACAAGGAGAGAGATGGAAGTTGTAACACAATAGTAACAATAGTGATAATTAAATTTGAAAAAACATTTTATTAACATATTTTATGCTATTCAGAATAAATTCTAACTATTATTAGTCAACTAGTTGGAAAATAAATTGTTTTCTGGGGTAATGTTTGTTTCAGCTAGTTGGCTAAATTATGTTTTGCTGGGGAGAAGTTATTAGTCAACAAGTTGGAAAATGAAAGTTTTGCTGGGGCAACATTTAATGTCAACTAGTTGGCAAATTTAGATCTTTCCTATACAGATGGGCCAAATTTTCCCACTAGATGACTAAAATGTTTTTAATTATAAGGACATTGGATAGTACCATTCTATATAAGCTTATAAACTAATTTGTTCCAATAGTCAAAGAGTGGATATCCAGTCAATATAGGCCTAGGCCTATTTGCATAAATGTTAAAACATTAGGAAATTTAGTGAACCATTATTTCCAAGTTTTTATATAGACCTATGTTAAAAATGACCATGGACTAATTAAACTCCTGGAAGAGAAAAGCAAGTTTTAAATTAATCTAATAAATTACAGTTTTGTGTTTTGATCTGAAATAACCAATGAACTTCAATGAAATAATTTCTTCCCTGTCTTTTCTACTTCAACCTAGACAAAAATGGAGGGAATGGAGCAACAATTCGGATCCTTAGTGCCTTAAAGTAGCCTATAAACCTAGGATTACTGAATGTACTGGCAACTGAACAATCAAATTTCCAAAGCAAAAATTTAATAACATACCCCAAGAATTTTCGTTACGTAGTATTGAATACTTTTGCCCGATGACTGGGCTGGATTGTCCATTTGACATTTTGGGCATTGCAGAATACCAATTATTTTTAAATCATGAAGTATTGCTTTCAGCTTTTGAAATTTAACCTCTAAGTGATATTTCTTGCAAAGAATAGAACATAGATGTCAGTGTGACACTACCAAAGAAGAGATACCAAAAGAACAGATACAATTTGCTATCATTACTACTAACAACTACCTGAGGCCACTCAAAACCACTTACTAAACCACCTCAGGCCAGGAAACTGAACACTCTCCTCCTCCTTAACATTCTATTTACAACTTCTTTCTTTTTTCTTTCTTCTTTCTTCTTGGGTGTAATAACTAAGGAAAATATATTCTGTCATTTCACTAGTTTTGAATAAGATTTGGATATTTTTTGAAACCAGATTTATAATTGTGACTTTCCAAGTAAGTGAATATTTTTTTTTCCAGTTAAGAGGAGCCATATACTAGGAACCAGGTGTGTCTATTGGTGCGCACGCGCTGATTACGTGATTTTTGGCCGCGCAGCGTTGCCATTCTGGTTTGTGAGTTTGGTTTTCGGGCGAAAAAAAAGGTTAAAATCAGTGTGTGTATATGTTTATGTTTCTTCTGATTTAGTGAAGTCCTGTGGACTGCGTGGATCGCTTGGGATCAAGCAGAAGAGGGGAGAGGACCTGCCGAAAGTGCCGTATTGGTACCTGCCGGTTAATTGGCCATAAATTGCAGGGAACAGGCGAGTAGGTCTCGACGCTTCCCTTGCTCCCGGTGATCTCTTGCTCCTGAGGTTTCTCTGATGTTTCCTTGATGTAGATAGCGGTGAGAGCGCTTTGAAAAAGCTGCCTCCGACTTCTTAGTTTAGCTAGTCCAGTGCTATTTTTATCCGGATTCCTGCTGTGATAGTGAAAGTAACCAAAGACTTGCTGTTCCTGACTTTGCTTAGTGCAATCATCATGCAAATTAAATACGAAAAACCGGCCCTAATGAAGATTCAATCACCAGATTTATCAGTGGCACCATCTACCTTTTGTAACTTGTGGCTATTTGGACTCTTAAAGAAACCACCAGTGCGCACTGAGATAGCTCGCTACTTAGAGCCACCAGAGTGCTCTCGCTTATCGGACTGCTTGAATAAGCGGACCCACCGTGGCAAACGAGGAGGAAAAAGGAAACGCCAAATGAGAATCCCGGTGCATATCTCCCGCAGGAGAAAGACAAAGGACCGGCCGACGAGGACGAGTAACCTAGTCGTAATCCGTTGCGCTCCTCCTCACGATACTCCACCCCTATTTGTTCCCTGGTTTATAGAGAATGTTAACTGCAGTGCTTCGGAACCTACTCCTCCAAATTTGCGTCCGGAGCGATTCTCAGCAAAATACAAACTTCCGAATATGCTAATGTGTAACGCTCGATCTTTGAACAATAAAATAGACGAGCTGGAGGTGTTAATTAAGCAGAATAACGTACCCATTGCAATTATCAGCGAGTGTTGGGACATTACTGAGGAAACTGCACGGATTAAAGGTTACAGAAACTACCTCAACACTCGACGTGACCGAGGCATTGTCCGTCGCGGAGGTGGCGTAGGACTTTATCTACGTGACGACCTACCATCAAAACTGTTAAGTAGCCCCAATGATTCGAGCCAGGAGATTGTGTGGGTGGAGTGCAGACCGGCGCATCTGTCACGAAGATTCTCCTGCTTAATAGTTGCGTCAGTGTACTATCCAGAAAGTGCTGGGAACAGAAGAGAACTTATTGAGCACATACAAGTGTTCGTCGACAGAATGCGCCACAAGTACACTTCCCCTGCCTTTGTGATTACTGGCGATTTCAATCAGACCAGTCGTCAGTGGGTCTCAAGCGTTTTGGATATGAAACAAGTAGTGAACATTCCGACTCACCAAAGTGGCAGTACTCTTGACATGATCTTTACGAACTTGGCAGATCTTTATAACGCTCCCCGATCTCTAGGTCCCCTCCAGAATCCTGACCATTTTATAATTTTCTGGGAAGCACAAATAAGTATCCCACGACCGAAACGAACAAAACCACAAGTCGGCCCATCACAAGGTCTTCAATAGCTCAATTCGGTCGCTGGATTGGTATTTACGTTTTTGAGGACATTTGTGCAGAGGCCGATATTAATGTCAAAGTCAGCAAACTGAACAGCCTTCTGTTGGAAAAGTTCCATGATTTTTTTCCAATAAAAGTTATTACGGTTTGTGACACTGACAAACCATGGATCACCAGCGAACTCAAGCAGATGATAAAAACTCGCTGTAGTCTCCACAAAGCTGGAGATCAAGCGGCTGCAGCCAGTTTGCGTAACATAATTGTGAAGTTAAAAAGACTAGCCCAAAGACAGTATGTAAAAGAGAAAACAACGCCATTACTGCACACTGACCCTCATAAATGGCACTTCTCAGTCAAAACCCTTGCAGGGAAATCAACGCCAAAGGACCTGAGACTACTCAAAGATGACGGCACACTGACATCAGCTACTGAAGTGAACAAATTTTTCACCGGCATATGCACCACATACCCATCAATCACAAACTCAGAAATTGAGAGTATCATTGCTGACACCGGGACTGATGAGATATGTGAAGTATCTGAATATGCCGTCTTTAAGGAACTTCAGAAACTGAAAGTAAACTGTGCTTCTTACCCTGGTGAACTCCCTGTGAAGTTGTTACGCGAGTTCTCCATCTTTCTCGCAAAGCCACTCAGCTCTATTATTAACCAGTGTTTTCGCGAACTAGTGTTCCCCAGTGTTTGGAAGAGAGCTTATGTGCGCGTCATTCCAAAAGTGAAAAACCCAAAATCTTGCGACCAACTCCGCCCAATTTCGATAGTTCCGAACCTCTCTAAGGTAGCGGAATCATTTATATATCGTGAACTTATGTCACAAGTCCAGGGCTCTCTTGATCCATACCAATACGGGTGCTTGAAAGGTAGTAGTACAACTGTTTATCTTTTGCGTCTGTATCACCTTATTGTTGAATGGCTTGACCAAGGAGGCACAATTGTAGATATCCTCCTAGCCGACTAATAAAAGCCTTCAACTTGATACTCCATTATACTGCAGTAAACAATCTGAAGGCTATGGAAGCTTGCAGACATATTCTCTTATTAATAATAGATTTCTTACACAACAGACTATAGAGTGTATATGGTCTCTACCCGGGTGATACTGATTCGGAATGGTCTGAGCTTACGTGTGGTGGCCCACAAGGCACTAAACTCGCTGCATTGTTGTTCTTGGCAGTGATCAACTTCGTCCTTGCCGATTTTGACGAACGGTTCAAATTCGTAGATGACCTTTCCACCCTCTTAAAATACCTCATTGTGAAGTCTCAAACCGTTCCCCAGTTCAGTGAATCATTTATCGACAACTTTAGAGACCAGTGTTCTGAAAACAGTCTCCGAATCAACGTTAACGAAAACCAAAATTCTTCGATTTAACCCTCTCAAAAGGGATTTTCAGTGCCCCCCTCCACCATACCAAAGCGTATCGTCGGCAGTTATTCTCGGTGTTACGTTCAGCGTTGACTGTTCGTTTAGCCTCCACGTCCAAGGGGTAGTGAAAAAGGCGAACTCTGCCATGCGTACCCTTTTACTGATGCGAAGATTTGGTTTCTCAGTGCCGCAATTGAAAACAGCCTACCTGACATATATTCGCCCGATATTAGAGTATGCGTGCCCTGTATGGGGTCCACAGGTTCAGAACACTACCTATATAAGCGAAGTACTTGAATCAGTCCAGAAAAGAGCGGTGGAGGCCATACTGTCTGGTCAGTACACCGATTACGAATCAGCACTGTCTCAACTAAATTTGCCGTCACTTCACGACCGCCGTTTTCAACTTATCTGTAAATTTGGCCAGTTTCTTCTGACAAGTGATAAACACAGACATATATTACCCTCAATGCTCACAAAAAAAGTAACTACAAGATCAAAAGCAACAAAGCTAGCCCAGCCCAAGTGTCGCACTAATCGCTTCAGCAATTCGTTTGTGCCTTTTTATGTTTCTGTCTACAATAAGTGACATGTGTATTAATTTTTTGTGTCTTTGTTCACTTTGTAAATAATAGCGCGATTTAGTCGGGATTTAAACCCTGACTACGAAAGCTTTTATGTTAATAAATGATTCTGATTCTGATTACACCCTCCCAAAAAGCTCTAATTTCTTTTAAGTCCTTTTTTAATACCTCTTCCCATCCTCCTGGTCGAGAAATGACGATCTTTCGCTATATGTCATTCTTTATCAATAAAACATAAAAAAATCATCTCAATCTTTCTCTCATAATAGCTCTAAAAAGAAGGATAGAAATATACTTTCGTATGGCTTACTGTTTGAAACATGGTCAGTCAGATAGACAATCCAAAGGCCATTCCTTTGGAAAACAACTAGGAAATCCAGCCCGTCTTCTAAAGTTTTCACTTTTGTATTATTTGGACCTAAGGGGCTCGGCACACGTAGCTGATTTCGGGAACCGATTTCAGCAAGGGTGTATTCCACGTCGAGTGATTCTAATTAACGATGCTTAGAGGCGGGGCTTAGTGACGTTTTTCGGTGATTAATCATCATCAATTACGTTCTAGACAAGGATTGTACTAGGACTTTAGAGCTTAAGGCATGTAATTAATAGTATTTAATGATTATTGTAAATTAATCGTAATTAATGAAGATTAATCACCGAAAAAAGTCACTAGCCCCGCCTCTTAGCATCATTAATTATAATCACTCGACATGGAATACACCCTTGCTGAAATCGGTTCCCGAAATCAGCTACGTGTGTCTAGCCCTTAACATATTTACACCGTAAAGTATTTCACCGGAACAAAACCTAACCTATTTACCGACATAGCCCTAATTTACAAACAAATAAACCCAAATAATACAAGTCCAATGTATTCTATCATCCTTCACTTTCCTTTCTAGCTATGAAGCCGTTTTTTTAGATCTAACCCAAGCGTATTTCTTGAGTTTGTTTCGTTTAATTAACAAGTACCTCTTCTTGTTACCCAACAACACTTTTTCACCTTCATTTACTACTTGTGTTAGCAAATTGGTCTTCTTAATATTAATTTTCGAACCTGTTTTTGTACCCTGAAACCTCAGAACCTCCAAAAAATCATTCATTTTTGCTAGCATTTTCTTTAATGACACTTAAATCATAATTCGATTCTAGGAGTTTTTCTTTTCTATTTGATTCTAGGAGTTTTTCTTTTCTATTTGATTCTATGCTCTGCCATAGCCTTTGTTGTGTTTTTTAGGGAAAAGTCCATCAAAATGACCCACATAAACAGGAATAGAGTGCACCCCTCCTTAACTCCTGATTCAATATTAAACCAATTACTAATCTCATTTCCTATCTTAACCGCAGCAATATTGTTCTCAAGCATAGCATAAATCACATTAATGTATTTACCTAGTATACCATACAAGGAAACGACCTCGCTAAAACTCTTCAATCCACTGAATCAGACGCTTGTTAGTAATATATGAAACCGAGCACTGTAATGGTCTGATGATTGGCACTTCACAGCCATTGACTTAAGAGTGAAAATGTGGTTGAAGCATCCTCTTCCTTATCTTAAACCACACTGTTCGTCTCTTAAAACTTTATCTACGGCGTTTCTATGTCTAAAAAGTATCATTATGCTACTAAGTAACTTGTTTCCTACAGGAGCCAAGCCCCCCCCCCCTAGGCCCATCATTCCCCCAAAGACATCCAATCAAACTTTTGAGATAGCCATTTTGTTCAGCGTAGTTGATTTCAATATAGAAAATATATTTTTGAGGAGGATACTCCCCCACATCCCTCGGGGCAAGGGTTTTAAGTTTTACACTGAGGGCATATAAGAGCGATGTTGGCACAATGTACTATTTATTATTTTTTCCTTTAGAGCAGGGCACTCCATATGGAAGGGGTCGTCCTAGAAACTTCAAAAGGGGCTCATTCGATTGAAAATTGAGAGTTCTAGTGCCTTTTTTAATAGTCAAAAGTGATTGGAGGGCAACTAGCCCCCTCCCACGCCCATCATTCCCCCAAAACACATCCAATAAAAGTTTCGAGATAGCCATTTTGTTCAGCGTAGTTGATTTCCAGATAGAAAATATGTTTTTGAGGAGGACACTCCCCCACAAACCTCAAGGCAAGGGTTTTAAGTTATGCCCTGGGGGCATATAGGGTTTTTATACAAGGCGTTGTCGTAGAAACTTCAAAACAGGATCATTCAATTGGAAATTCGAAGGGCTAATACCGTTTTTAATAGTCGAAAGTGACTGGAGGGCAACTAGCCCCCCCCCCCCCATGCATACCATTTCCCCAAAGACATCAAATCAAAGTTTTAAGACCGTCAGTTTGTTAAGCGTACTTGGGAACAAGATAGAAAATATTTTTTGAGGCGGACATTCTCTAAGAGCTTTCAGGACAAGGGTTTTTAACTGTGCTCTGAGGGTACATAAGGTTTCTATAGAAGGCGTTACCGTAAAAACTTCAAAAAAAGCTCATTCGATTGGAAATTTAAAGGCCTGGTACCCTTTTTAAAAGTCGAAAGTGATTGGAGGGCAACCAGCCCCCCCCCCCACGCCCATCATTCCCCCAAACACATCCAAAATTTTTTTTGAGATAGCCATTTTGTTCAGCATAGTTGATTTCCAGATAGAAAATATATTTTTGAGGAGGACACTCCCCCACAACCCTCAGGGAAAGGATTATAATTGATGCCCTGGGGGCATATAAGGTTTTTATTGAAATCTTTTTCGTAAAGATTTAAAAAAGGGCTCATTCGATTTGAAATTCAAAGAGCTAGTACCCTTTTTAATAGTCGAAAGTGATTTGAGGGCAACTAACACCCCTCTCACGCCCACCTTTTCCCCAAACACATCCAATCAAAATTTCTAGATAGCCATTTTATTCAACGTAGTTGAAAGTTTTGGAAATTAGGGCTTGAAGGATGACAACCCCTCCCCCACAGCCCTCAGGGCAAGGGTTGCAAGTTATACCCTGGGGGCATATAAAGTTTTTATTGTTTTAATTTATAAAGTTATTTTCTACTTTTGTGGAATTTCTCATTAAAGAGCTTATATGATGAGCCTTTCAGACGAACTTTCTTAGCTAACTTCATTATCTAAACCATTATCCACATAACGACAATATGTAAATTCAATGATGCAATATTTATTTAAATCAAGCAGAACCAAAAAAGCAATAATAAGATAAAATCTACAGAGCATCATTGAATACGTAAGCCAAAATTCCCTTCCAACTAATTCAGCCAAAAGACATTGAGGCTAAACTAGCGGCGGTAAAAACCGCAAAACAACAACACTGCTGTATAATCCACTTTAACAGCCTTATCGTCTCCGAAGAAAACAAAATTGTGATTCTTTTTTTTCTTTTTCTATATATACTTTCAATTAAAATGATAATTATCTTTTTTCTTTCATAATTTGAATTCTATCGCTTATCTTACTAGAGAAAGGTAAAAAAAAAACACAATAACAATACTTCCAGATAATGTAAAAGTTGTCGAGGAGACAGCCTTCACACAAATAAACACACTTGCAGACGACAAGATCAACACACTTGATCAGCACATTATCAAACAGTTCGTGGGAACGAACTGTAAGTAAGGAGCAACTCGGCTCAATAGTAACCCAAACTCTAAAAATCGGAATTTTGGTACCAATAGATACATCAAAAGAATCAGATTTTAATTCTGATTTCAAACAAATAAGTTTTATCAAGTCTAATCTTAGCCATCAAAAGTTACGCGCCTGAGAAAATTTGGCTGATTTTCGAAAAAAGGGGGAGACCCCCTAAAAGTTGTAGAGCCTTAATGAAAATCACACCATCATATTCAGCGTATCAGATAACCCTCCTGCACAGGTTTCAAGCTCCTATCTACAAAAATGTGGAATTTTGCATTTTTTGCCAGAAGAAAGATCACGGGTGCGTGTTTATTTGTTTTTTTGTTTTTTTTTCCCAGGGGTAATCATATTGACCCAGTGGTCCTAGAATATCGTAACAGGGCTCATTAGAACTGAAATTAAAAGTTCTAGTGCCCTTTTTAAGTGACCAAAAAAAATGGAGGGCAACTAGGCCCCCTTCCACGCTCATTTTTTTCTCAAATTCACCTAATTAAAATTTTGAGATAGCCATTGTGTTTAGCATAGTCGAAAATCAAATAAATATGTCTTTTACGAAGACTTAATCCCCCACAGTTCCCAGGGGAAGGGCTGCAAGTTATGAACTTTGCCCATTGCTTACATATTGTATTGGTTATTGGGAAGTATACAGACATTTTGAGGAAGAATTTTTTTTCTGGTGGGGGGAGGGGAGGGGGCTGTAGGAGGGGGTTACTCGGGAGAATCTTTCCGTGGAGGATGTTTCTTTGGGGTAAGGGACATTTCTATGAAGGGGGCGCCGGATTTCCAAGCATTATTTAAAAAACGATCAGAAATTAAATTAAAAAAAAACAAGTACTTTCAACTGAAAGCAAGAAGCAACATTAGAACTTAAAATGAACAGAAATTATTACGTATATGAGGTGGTTCTCCCCCAAGTCAATACTTCGCTCTTTACGCTACAGTTTTTTTTAGTGCTTTCTAAAGAGCTATCTATTCTAATTAAACGGCCTTTGTGATTCAGGGGTTTGTGAATTAAATTTTTTTTTAACTTTTAACGTAAAGAGCGTGGTATTGACTAAGGGGAGAACCCCATCATATACTTAATAACATATACTTAATAAAAAAAAACAATAAAAAAAACAAGCGATACGGCTCAATAGTAATCGAAACTTTTAAAAACGGAACTTTGATGTCAATAAATGTATCAAAAGAATGGGCTTATAATGCTGATTCTAAATATATGAATTTTATTAAGTTTAGTATTACTCATCAAAGGCTACGAGCCTCAGAAAACTCACCTGATTTTTTAAAGAGGGGGGAAACATCTTCTAAAAGTGAAAAATTTTTAATGAAAATCACACCGTCAGATTCAGCGTATCAGAAAACCCTATAACATAGGTTTCAAGCTCATATCTGCAAAAATATGCAACTTTGTGTTTTTTGCCAGAAGAAAATAATACGAATATAGAAGTTCGTTACGTAAGTTAATTTGTAAATTACGTCAGAACCAAATTAAGAGACAGCCATTTAGCAAAAGAAAAGTAAAATTTTTATGCAAATTTTGTTTACTTATTCAATGACGGTGAGCCAAAATAAAAGCTGCATTAACTAAAAAACGATCAGAAATTAAATAAAAAAAACAAGTTTTTTAAACTGAAAGTAAGGAGCAACATTAAAACTTAAAACGAACAGAAATTATTCCGTATATGAAAGGGGCTGTCCCCTCCTCAACGCCTCGCTCTTTACGCTAAAGTTTAACTCTGTCTCACAACTTTGTTTTTTAAAACAATAAAACACTTAAACGTAAAGAGCGAGGCGGTGTGGAGGGGGCAGCCCCTTTCATATACGGAATAATTTCTGTTCGTTTTAAGTTTTAATGTCGCTCCTTACTTTCAGTTTAAAAAACTTGTTTTTTTTATTTAATGCACTCAAGAAAGATACGCACAACTTGCAATAATTTCCTTCAAACGAAGCAAAAAGCTCGTAGGAGGAAAAGACAGCATAGAAGAAAAAAGAATTCGAACATTAGAAGTGGAGCACTGACTGATGCGACGCATACTTTCAACAGCTACTGACTCCATTTATTCCACCCCTGCAAAAGAAAAAAGAGGAATTTCCTGAAAATCTGTAAAAATTATGCTTAAAAATTCTGCATAAAAATTGCAGAGAAGATGAAATCAATTATCAAGGCAGGAGAAGCTTGGGTAGAGGACATGTGGTTTAAGTTGTAAACTTGAATTAAGTTAAGAACATGACTTGTTTTCTCAATTCAAATTTTGAGCCTAATCTGCATCTTTTCTTTTACAGGAATCATTTATATTGGTTGAAATAAATTTTCTTAAAATTTTAAAGCAACTTCCTCCCACTAAACGAATTCCAAATACGATTCTGCTATGGGCTTATACTCGACATCCCAAATTAAGTCGCCCCACAATGCATTTTGCATACACAGAACGCGTTGTGACTTGGAACAGGTGTATTGCCATCGACAACATAAATGACATCTCACAAAAAAACCCCAACTTATGGTAAATGAACATTGTAGTAATCACTGACATCTGTTTGGTTAGAGTATCCCAAAAGGCACTTTCGGACCTGCTGTGTAAACCTCAAATTCTTATCAATGAATTTATATCCCGGGATTTTCACATTATAATGGGTCTTATCATTAATAAATGTTTCACAAATCCCCAAAATGTCAATTTGATTTGCTGGCAATAAATTTGCTAGTTCATCAATAGAACTCATGAGTCCTTGTACATTCACAAACCCCATTCGCAATGAATTATCTTCAAGTCTGTTTATTTCATCAGGAGAAACGTAAGATGACGGTTTTATTTTAGAAAAAGTGTGGTTTTCTCTTTGACCGAATACATGAAAAGTTTCAGAAAGTAAAGATAGGTTAAAGGCTTTTTCCTCCAAAGCTATCAATCTAACGGTCCCCCCGCACCCGCAAACTTTAAAGTCAACTAAATAATATTCGATAGTTCCCACCCCGCGCCAGTAAGCCCGCGTGATAAAGAGCCCAAACCACTGCCGAGTCATGAAAACCTACTATGCTTATCATCCTTCGAGAAGACCCAAGTTGAGAAGGTATAAGTAGAACAGAAATAACTGGGGTAGAAATAATCAAAATAAACTTGAACCGAGCTAGCCTAAATAACACATCAAAATAAAAAATCAACATATCTCAAACACAAAAACGAAACAATTATCAATCTAGAGCGGGATTGATCTAACATCATACACTAGTCGCCTTTAATATTTCTTATGCTTTTTCCCACTGTGACTCAGAATCCGATTTATACTCTAGCCAGAGTTTAGCCCCTTTTTGTTTAACTCGTGTGAGTTGTGCGGATCTATTTACCTGCATTTCCTTACCCTTAGACAGTAGCTCGTTTCTAATAGAGTTTAGTTTGGGTGGCAAGTCCTTGCAAATCCAGACCCCAATTCCATTCAGCTTTGATACTGAACTGAAGATTGATAGAATATCTTTTTCCGTCGACACTGTTACGAAAACTGGAGGGATGATCGGCCTACGGCTAGACACATTTGACTTCGGAGGCACTCGGTAGCACTGTGATAATTGGATTTTATCCGTGATTTCCATTTTTGATGTAAGTAACGTAGGCACATTCGTGAGAACTGTCTGATGGTTTTTCTCTTTCGGTAATACGAAGATGATTAAGTTGAGTTTTCGGTCTTTTACTTCGATTTCCAGCAGTTTCGTTTCGATTGTATCAAACTTTGACTTTTGCTCCTCAAGCTGGCTTTCTAGACTAGCAATCTTCGCATCACGAGACTTCGATTCATTTTCAAAGTCTGAACCTCATCCGAAATCAAGGACAGTGTAACGGCAAACTCTTTTTGTTGGTTAATTATGAGATCCAGTTTCTTTCCCAATACCTTCATTCCATCATCAAACATTTTCTGGCTGACTTATGACATAATTCTCCAGCTATAAAATTCGCTCTCAGGTGAGATTTATGTTTTCATTTAGAATTTCATCAATTACAGACTAACTAGCAAGTATCCAAGCAGTATCCAAGTGACAGAGTCTAAGACCGGTATAACTAGTCAATTAAGTTCACTCGTTGAATGATAGATCACTATGTCTCTAATTAAGAGATTCTGACGTCACAGCTATAACAATTCACTAATACACAGTAGTGGTCGAACTTGTTAGTTACGCAAGCTAAGCTGTTGATATTTTAAGCATGTGATTTATCCGACTGAATTGAAACTTATTTAGCTGTTGCTCTCTTCCATAGGGAAGAGAGCAGAGTAGGGAAAAGGCATGGGCAAAATGTGTGTCGGGCCATGGTCAGCTGCACAACAATAGATTTTAACCTTTGATAGGGACAATATGAGTTTAAATTTGTGACTGAATTAGTGAAAAAAAAAAAAAAAAATTTCGGCTGGATTCCCTTTTAAAACCTATGTTACACATGCATGTCACATACATGGCTCTAGGACAAATTTAAATATTATTCATGTTCCGTGCATTTTATTTAAGAATTTAGAGTTTTACTAAAATAAGCTTCATATAAACAACGCAGAAACAAACAAGAAAAAGAAACAAAGCCACAATTGGAAGCACTGATTATCACTGAACAATATAGGATGCAGTCTTTTCCCGAGCTCACCTAATGGCAATAATTTACCTAGCAAATGGAATAATTTTTACCAATCCAGTCCAGGCACCTACGCAGGAATTTCTTTCGGGGGGGGGGGGGAGGGGCAAATCCTTCAAACCCATTATTCTATGAGAAAAATCAGAAAATTATGGGAAAATGAAAAAAATCGTGAGATTATAACGGATTAGCTCAAATACCAAAGCTGTTTGGTCGTTTTCACTTCACATAATTCGTCGTCTTTGGTCAGAAGCAAATACTTTATGTAAGCTAGATCCAAATACCAGGGAAACTGCATTAAAAAAGTCAAGACAATTAATCATGTCTTAGTGGGTATAGTGGCTTGTCTTGATTGGTAAATACCGTTAGTAAGGATCCTTCATTTTCGGAGAATAACGCGAATAAGACCAATAGCGATTATCAGCGTACAAATGGAAAGCTTTCGTTTAAAAGAGCGTAAACAAAAAGCTTAAAAGCATAATTTTACCGACCAGAGGAAACAGTTTTCAATGGAAGATAGAAGCGAACCACATATTCAGTACACATTTATCACCTCAATTGATAATACAATCACAATAATACATATTACCAGATACTATAGAAAAGGTAGTTCAAAAAGCCCAGTGGCACCAATTGGTGAGGGGGAGGTAGTGGATGAGGTTATGTGCTCCAAGTGCATTTTTCGCCCTTACCCCTATACCTTGAAACAATCTTTTTTTAGTGTTTTTATTGAAAAATTGCAAATAAAAGACGAATTTTTCCCGCCTCCTGGATTTGAAAAAAATACATTTTGGCCCCCCCCCCCCGTAATTTTTTTTACATTAACGCCACTGACTACTCACGTTGCTATTTACTAGTGGCATTGAGGACAAGACCCCGGGAGTTCGGTACTACATATGCTGACAGTAATCTTTTATAAATTAATACTTCAATAATATTCACCCGCATAAAAATACTCTTTTCTATAAAGGACGTGGTATCAGGCCACCAAAGCAATATTCAATTCCTATCAGAACTTAGCAAAAGAGGCCTAGTAATCAAGATTAGCAATTCAAAGCTTATACGGTCAACCTATATGGTATCAGGCCACCAAAGCAATATTCAATTCCTATCAGAACTTAGCAAAAGAGGCCTAGTCATTAAGATTAGCAATTCAAAGCTTATACGGTCAACCTATACGGTATCAGGCCACCAAAGCAATATCCAATTCCTATCAGAACTTAGCAAAAGAGGCCTAGTAATTAAAATTAGCAATGCAAAGCTTATACGGTCAACCTTGATTCTCGAGCTTCTCACACTTCGAACAAAACTGACACTTTTGGCATTTCAAAAGTGTCAAAACTGTGTTCAAATGTCAATGTTGTGTTCGAAGTGACATTGACACTTCGAACACAGCATTTGCCACTTCGAGAGTCAAATGTCTCTGTATTCGAACAAAACGTTGGTTCTTGAACACCACTGACGTGTGGCTGCGAGACCAGACGGAAGTAACAATCTAGAACTAAGCACCATGTCGTAAATACTTTCTCATTCAATTATGCATCTCTTTTCCCCTTATTAGCCTTTACAAAATATGACCATATCTTGAACAATTCAACAGACAACGAATTCTGGTAGAGAACCAAGATTTGATAGTAGTTGAACAAAGCAATACCCTTACATTTTTCACAAGAATATCACTCAAACCATAATACAGTAAATACTAACCAAACACTCATTTTACTGATCAAATAACAGAGTAAATACTCATCAAATACCCATCAGTTTAGAGGCAAATATACCCTACCTGCGGTCGTTTCGGCGTCGCAACCCCCCACTGTTGGCGGGGGGGGGTCAATGAAAACGTGTGATTACAACAGATTAAGGTACTTTAAATATGCTAATATGTATAAATACCACTATTGAAATAAAAATGGCTTCCTTATAAATACATATGAAGCAAAAAAGGGGGCCGAATATACAAGGGCGTATGTCACATATCGAATTTTTGTAAAGGGGGTCAATTTAGTTAAAGTAACTGTAAAAGCAGCTTACCCTTCATAACTTTGACAGTGAATTCATACTGGGTGTTCGGTTTCAAATCGTCAATCATACAGTTCAGATCCGTCGAGTTGAAATACCTATAGCGAACCTTTGTCGCAGAGCCAAAATACGGTGTATACCGAACAACATAGTATCTGTTGTCATTAGTCGGCTGCAAAAAAAAAATTAAATTTAGTTTAACATAGAATTCAAATTATGATTATAAAGTTAATGATATTAAAGAAAATGTATATGCACAAATGGATAATATAAAATAAAACAATACATAAATTGGGTTTAAAAAAATATATAAATGATAATTGGGTTTGGGATTTTGACGGGGATAAGGTCATCAATGCTTACCATGCCTTTGTTAAAAAAAAAAATTTTTTTGGCGATATATATTTCGTAATGACGAAAGACAAGCCGGGGCAAAAGTCGACGTTCAACAGTTTATAAAAGCTCCAAGCAATGAAATAGCTAAGAATAACAGCATTAGAGTTTATAAGGACGTTAGCCAAGAACCTGATACTGTATCAGCCTCTGTTAAAAAAAACAAAGGTTTGGTTTTATGTTTTTCATAATGACAAAAGAAAAGCCAAAGCAAAAGTTTTAAAGGTCCAATAACAAAAGAAACTAACTTTACAAAGGCGCTAATTCTAATTTAAGATAATTTAAAACATTTAAGGGATTGATTGATGAAAATGAAGCACAGATAAATCTTATTATAAAACTAGTGAATGTGAGAATCGCAAACGCTAAAGAAAAAGGCATGGAAGAAACGACAGCAAGAATCACATCGAATTGTCAACAAAATTTTGAACAGTGATATGTGCTTGGAAGGTAGAAAAGACGTATTTATTATCTATAATGCTTTAAGAAATTAAATGAGGTGATGTATGAATCTAAACTGCTAAAACAAAGGCACGGAGAAAACTTTTTGAGGTAAAGATGAACCAAAATAGATAACGAAATATACAGTTGGAAAAGAAGGAACAGAGATGACTGACCACAAAAAACGATCTGAATAGGTCAGGACTTTAAGACAGAATCCGTATTTTTCACACGGTGGCTGTACCGAACCTGTGGTGACGTCATGACATCAAGAAACTAACTTCTAATCTTCTAACTGTGGTTAGAAGAAACTGAGAATCCATATAGAGAAGACTGCCGCGTGCCAAGTGCCCACTCATCTTATTTTCTGCTCGTTTTGAGTTTAAATAAGTTAATTATCGTAATTTCTATTCGTTTTTGGTTTCAATTATTTATTAATGGTTATTTGTTTGTAGTTTTACGCTTGGAAAATTATTAACTTTATTTCTACTCATTTTCGGTTTAATGTAGCTCTTTACTTTTTTTTGAAAAAACTTATTCCACGGAAAAAGCTTTTTAGAATAATCAAAGGCAACGCTGTAGCGTTGCCTATAGTAAAGGCCATACGGCTACAATGTTTTATTATTTATTTTTTTTTTTCCTAGAGGCACTTCATACGGAAGGGGTCGTCGTAGAAACTTCAAAGGGGGCTCATTCGATTGGGAATTGAGAGTTATAGGGCTCCTTTCAACAGTCGAAAGTGATTGGAGGGCACCTAGCCCCCCCACCCCAGCCGTCCCCCCCACCCAACCAATAAAAAATTTGTGATAGCCATTTTGTTCAGCGGAGATGTTTTACAGATAAAAAATATGTTTTTGAGGAGGACACTCCCCCACCACCCCCAAGGCAAGAGCTTTAAGTTATGCCCTGGTGGCCTATAAGGTGTATCTAGACGGCAATGTCGTATAAACTTCAAAAAAGGCTCATTTGATTGGAAATTAACAGGGCTAGGGCACTTTTTCATAGTCAAAAGTGTTTGGAGGGCCCCTAGCCCCCCCCCACCCCCCTCCTTTCCCCAAACACAACCCCTCCAAATTTTGAAATAGCCATTTTGTTAGGCGTAGTTGTTTTCTAGTTATAACATATTTTTTTGAGGAGGCCACTCCCCCACAACCCTCAGGGCAAGTGTTTTAAGTTATGCCCGGGGGGAATATAATGTTTTTTTAGAAGGAAGTGTAGTAGAAACTTCAAAAAAGGCTCATTCGATTGGAAATTAAAAGGGATAGTGCCATTTTTAATTGTCTACATTGATGGGAGGGAAACTAGCCCCCCCCCCCACGCCGCGCAGTCCTCCAAATACAACCCCTCAAAATTTTGAGATAGCTATATTGTTCAACGTAGTTGATTTCCAAATAGAAAAAATGTTTTTGTGGAGAACCCTCCCCCACAACACTTAGGGCAAGGGGTGTAAGTAATGCCCTGGGGGCATAGTAGGTTTTTTAAAGAAGTCTGTGTCGTAGAAACTTCAAAATGCTCATTCGATTAGAAATTCAATGGGCTAGTGCCCTTTTTACTATTAGAAAGTGATTGGGGCCACCTAGCCCCCCCACTCCCCTAAGTCCCCCATCCCCATCCAAACAAACTTTTGATATAGTCATTTTGTTCAGTGGTGTTGATGCCCAGATAGTCAATATCTTTTGATGAGGACACTCCCCCACAGCCCTCCGGGTCTTAGTTGTCAGTTATGGACTTGGGTTATTTAAGGATTTTATACAAAATAGTGTCTTAGAAACTTCAAAAAAGGCTCGTTCGATTGGAAATTCAAAGGGCTAGTGCCCTTTTTAATAATTAAAAGTGATTTAAGGGCTCCTAGCCCCCCCCCCCACGCCCCTCATTCCCCCCAAAACATCCAATCAAAATTTTGAGATAGCCATTTTGTTCAGCGTAGCTGATTTTCAGATAGAAAATATGTTTTTGAGGAGGACACTCCCCCAAAGTCAAAAGTGATTGGAGGGCAAATAGCCCCCCCCCCCTCTCACGCCCACCGTTTCCCCCAACACAGCCCTTAGAAATTTGGAGACAACCAATTTATTAAACGTAGTCTTAAGTTCTGGAAATTATGTTTTTTGAGGATGATAACTCCCCCACAGCAATCAGGCTAAGGGTTGTAAGTTATGCCCTGGGGGCATATAAGGTTTTGTATAGACAACACTGTCGTATAAAATTCCGAGAGGGCTCATTTGATTGGAAATTGAAAGTTCTAGTTCACTTTTTAAGCGTCAAAAGACGCTTAAAAACGCTTGGAGGGTAACCAGCTTCCCCCCCTAAACCCTATTTTCCCAAATGCTTCCAATAAAAATTCTAAGATAGCTATTTTGTTAAAAATAGTTCAAAGATTATATAACAAAAATTCTGGTACTTAAAAAATGCACCAGGGCCCCGGGGCACGCGGTATCTGTAATTCACTTGGTGCTTATCTGGATATTCTTTAAGGGATGCTCGTTATTATCTTCCAAGAAGGATCATTTGATTTGAAATTGAAAGTTCTAGTTCACTTTTTAAGAGGCAAAAGAGATTGGAAGGCACCTAGCTCCCCCTCCCTCCACGCCCTTTTTTCCTCATACCCATCCGATAAGAACGTTGAGATAGCTTTTTTTTAAAAATAGTTCAAAGACCATATAACGAAAACTCAGGGCTCAACACAGCCCCCGAGGGCAGGTGATGTAAGTTATGCCCTTGGGGAATATATGGTTCTTATTGAAGGTACAATAACTATGTCTTTGAGGATGACTTAATTCCCCACCGTCCCCGGGGGAAGGTCTGCAAGTTATGAACTTAGCCCAATGTTTACATATAGTATGGGTTATTGGCAAGTATACAGAAGTTTTTAGGGGGGATTTTTTTTTGGTAGTTGGGGGGTGGGGTGGGTCGGGTGTTACGTGGGAGGATCATCCATGGAGTTTTCATGGGGGGAAGGGACATTGCTTTGAAGGGGTGCTGAAAGTAAGGAGCAACATCAAAATTTAAAACGAACTGAAACTAATACGTATATGATTGGGTTCACCCCCTACTCATTACCTCGCTCTATACGCTAAAGTTTTCTTTTGTACTTTCATCAGAGCTATTTATTCCAATTAACGGCCTTTTGTGATTAAGGGGTCATTCTTTGAGAATTGGAACAAAATTTGAACTTAGCGTAGAGAGTAATGTGTTAAATAAGGCGCAAACTCCCTAATATACATAATAAAAATATACGACTGTAGAACTTCGTTGTGTAAGTTAAATTGTAAGTTACGTCTAAACAGAATTTCGAGAAAGACATTTAGAAGAAAAAGAGTAAAATTAATATGCAAATTTCGTTTTAGTTATTCACGTACGGTGAGCCAAAATAAAAGCTGCATTAACTCAAAAATGTTTAGAAATTATATAAGAAAAAAACGAGTTTTTTTTTAACTGAAAGCAAGGAGCTACATTAAAACTTAAAACGAGTAGAAATTATCCCGTATATGAAAGGGGCTGCCCCCTCCTCAACCCCTCGCTCTTTACGTTAAAGTTTGACTCTGTCTCACAACTTGGTTTTTAAAACAATAAAAAACTTTAGCGTAAAGAGCGAGGGGCTGAGTAGGGGGTTGATAATAACGGATACATAAAAAGAATCAAATTTTTATGCTGATTCCAAATATATGAAGTTCATTAAGTTTAATGTTACCTATCAAAATTATGAACCTTAGAAAATGTGCCTGGTTTTCGAAAAAGAGGGGAAAGGTCCCCTAAACGTCTCGTAGTCTTAATGAAAAACACAACGACACGTTCAGCATTTCAGAGAACCATACCCTAAAGTGATTCTAGAAGACCAGGAGCAGGCTAATTTGAATGGAAATCAGAAGTTTTAGTGCCCTTTTTGAGTGAAAAAAAAGGTTGTAGGACAGGTGGCCCCCCTCCCACGTCACTTTCCCCCCACAGTTGTCGCCTCACAAGTTTGCAATCGCCCGGTTGTTGAGAATAGTCGAAAGGTCCAATAACTATGGCTTTGGGGATAAAATGACCCCCTGAAGCCACTAGGGAAAGAGCTATAAGTCACGTAATTTGCCCATTGTTTATGTATAGTATTTTTTATTGGGAAGTATGCCGATATTTTATTTTGTGGGGGGGGGGGGATTTTCTGGGATATTTTCAGCGGGGTTGGAATTGTCTAGAGGATTTTCTGTGGGGGGGGCGAGTTTTTTTTTTACCAGCAATTGTCCAACCAAATTACAAGTTGGAGAAATACTTTTTATTTTTTTATTAGATTTTTTTTAAAAAGCATTTTTAACTCAAGAATAAAAGTCAAATAAATATTTGAGGTGGGAAGAGGTTTGAACCGTTAACCCCAAACCCCTTTAGATGACGTCATCTATGACACCGGCTAGCATTTTTCTCTTTTACTGTTAATACCGGATAGAGAAGCCATTGATTTTACATGACGTCATCACAAATGAATTTTCTAATTTGACGGATAAAATGGAGAATGGTGTTGAATGACGTCACCACAAGCTTGCCTATTCTGGCTTTCTATGACGTTGCTTCTTGCATATAAATGAATGTTTCCAGTGAATTTATTATTAGTTAACAAGTTAATTCAAAGCAAACAATATATCATGCCCAGTACAGTTCTTGAAAGTTTCGGGAAGGAAAAAGGTGTATGGTGTCCTGTAGGAGAGAAGAGAGCAGTGGTGAAGAAGGTGAATATCGTTGTACCTATTGGAATTTCTAAGGTAGGACCTGATGCTAAAAAAGTACAGATGGAACAAAAGGTTGACATTGTTTCCAAAATTGAAAACAAAACTGGTAATAAACAGATTGATCCGTTCAAGAAAATAGCCAATGAGATTGCCACAATTGCCAAAATGCTATCGATATTTTATAGATCCCCAGGAGTGAAGAAAAGATTCAGATTACGGAAGAAAATAATGGATTCCATGCGAAAAACAAACTCACTTTCGGAAAAATTGGAAAAATATCAAAGTGAAATTGGACAACGTAATTTAAATGGCATCTTATCTAGTTTTTATTTTCAAATGAAAAAATTGAGTTCAACCATCGATAACTTGACAGATGAAGTGGATCTGGCATGAAGGACTGGTCAATCGAAAAAGAAAATCGAAAAGTTTGAACCTTGTTTTTGGGATTTTTCTCATTTTGATTTTTTTATTGATTTTAATTTTTTGAGAATCATTGGCAAAGGAGGGTTCGGTAAAATTCTTTTAACTGAAAGGAAAGGAACTGAAGAACTTTATGCAGTGAAAACCTACAAGAAGATTAAGGACGGTGTAGATTTAGATGATGCAATTGAATTCGCTATGGCAGAGAAAAATGTCCTATCATTTTCCTCTAAATCCCATTTCCTAGTCGAGCTATATGCCTGCTTTCAGACTAATGATCGATTATATTTCATTATGGAATATGTTAGTGGTGGAGATCTTGCGTTTCAGCTTTCACAGAGCGGTAAATTCAAGGAGCAAGTTGCAACTTTTTATGCAGCTGAAATTGCTGTAGCTTTGTTCTTTCTACATTCTAAATGAGTCATCTACCGAGACCTGAAGTTAGATAATGTGCTGCTGGATCAAGACGGACACATAAAAGTGGCAGATTTTGGGATATGTAAGCTTGGCATTCTAGGGGATAAAAAAACCGACACATTTTGCGGTACACGTTATTTCCTTGCACCAGAGATAATATTACACAAGCCGTATGATAAGTTGGTCGACTGGTGGGCATATGGAGTTATTCTATTCCAAATGCTTACTGGGATACTACCTTTCAGGGGTGAATCTCGGTCAGAACTTTTTTCTGCAATCGTTGGGCAAAGTGTCTCCTTTCCCATATTCGTGTCAAAAGACGCCAAAGATGCTTGCGAAGGGTTCCTCACGAAAGATCTAAATAAAAGACTTGGCTGTGGGCCAAAAGGGAAAGATGACATTAGAACTAATCTTTTATTCCAAGATATTGATTGGTCAAAAATTGAAACTAGACAATCCAAACCCCCGTTTCAAGCCAAAAGTTGGTGATGAGAAAAAGGCAGAGAATTTCGATAAAAGGTTTAAAAAGGAGAAGCCAGAGTTAACTGCTTTAAGTGAGCCTGAAAATCGTATGGTGCAGCAGCTTAGCGGTGATGAATTTGAGGGATTCGACTATGTTAATCCTAACTATTAGATCAATTTTTTTTACATTGTAGTGAAGTGACAGGAGCATATCTCAAGAGTGAATTTCTGTGAACTGAATTAGTTGAAATTAAATGTTTTGTTCTTTTATTTGTGTTAAAAGATATTAAATAAATATACAAAGAACCCAAATGTTTTAAATTATATAAACAAGAAGTAGTACAAAGAGAAAGATTCTTAATAGTTAGGAGGTCATATGTAAGATACTTCAAGGGAGCAAGCTTTTCGGTAAAACTCAAGTCAGTTCTTCGGTGCCTATGCTGGGCCTTAGCAGTGGCGTCAATTCACAAAAATTTGGAGGAGGGGACAAAATGTATTTTTCAAAATCAAGGGCAACTTTATTGTCCTTTTAATATTTCAGTGAATAACCAGAAAAAAAAATCAATGAACATACCGGAAAAAAGGTATTTTTAAAATCTAAGGGGGGGGGGGAGGCTAACAGGGGGGCTAATGATAATGCCCCTCCTTCTTCAACTCCAAATTGTAATCATTAGGTAAATATAAGGAAGACAAACACCATTAGAGGCAAAATATTTAATAGGGGTTGGGTGTATACAAGTCACCTTATCTTTCTTAGCAATGCAAGATGACGATGGAATCTCTGAAATAGAATTGGCTCAACTCCCGGATCTTGAAATTTTCTTTTAATAGCTCTAGTATTTCTTTGTATACTTCTGGTCTATTCCTTTTTATTAATTAACTAAAATGAACAAAATTAAAAAGGTGGAAAGTGAGAAATGAATTGGAATGACGCGTTACGTTACGTTAATAGAACTTCGTTACGTAAGTTAATTCGTAAGTTACGTCTGAACAAAATTTCGAGAAGGCCATATATATATATATACATATATATATATATATATATATATATATATATATATATATATATATATATATATATATATATATATATATATATATATATATATATATATATATATATATATATATATATATATATATATATATATATATATATATATATATATATATATATATATATATATATATTAAATTATTTCATAAGAAAAATTATGACTTTAAAATTATAATAATAATATTATTGTTGTGAGAACATTTTAACATATATGAATAACTGATATATATTAAAACACTAGAAAATTATTATAAAGATATTATATTTAGTATTATATATATAAATTTAATAGGCTATTATACATAATAGCGGTGTTAGTAGTTGGTGGCAAAAGAGAAAACCTTATGATATCACAAGATTCTGATACAAATATTAATGTAATCAAATCCTGTAACATTATAATATATAAATAAGTCCTATAAAATAAATTAAGACTTAATAATCATAAAATTATTATAAGGTTATAATACTAACACTGAGGGCTAGGCCGCGTTTTAGTGATGAAGTATGACAGATTCTTAAAGATTGTGTTATTTGTCCGTCCATCTTGGGCGAAACAAAAAAGCAGGTCGTCCCAGAATGGAATAGAATAAGGTCATAAGGAAGGACTTAAAACTTCAAAGGGAAATTCTACTCCGTTTAATCGGAAATAAAATTCGCGCTTTCTGATGATATAAGTTTCATTAAAACTGGATATTTCTATCTCGGTACGAAACGGGAGAACTTAAATGGTTTTTCTAAGATTTCCAGGAAATTAAGTTTCGGCTTTTGGTTTCCTGCTCTTTATTCGGGTCTCTTATCCAAGCTCTACAAGTTATGTCAAGACAGCGCAATCAACTCTAAATGGTTTGGTAACAGGAGCTAAAAAAGTTTGTAATGGAAAAAATAGGATGATCCTTTAATGCACTGTATCCAGTAAAGGAACTGTTTTCTAAAAAAAACTATTCATTTAATCATAAAATTAAACTCAGACTAAAATTAATTATAAAATAAAACACAAACGAACTCACTCTATTTCGAACTAGAGAAGGGTCTGTCCAATACAGCGCAACAGTTGACGAAGAAAGAACGACGGCTTTCAAACCGAGCAAGGTGGCTGGAGGTGTCGATGGCTCCGAAACAGTCTCCTCTCTCGTCCTCATTGTTTCATAAATGGGACGGCCTTCTCCTTTCGAATTATGTGCTCGTAAACTAATAACGTATTCGGAATTCGGTTCTAGAAGAGCAGATTCAGTGTGTATAAATTTTAAAAAAGGATTCAAATAAGGGAAAGGTAATAGCAAAAACTGATAATAATAATAAT